>NC_143436.1:171266495-171607328 GCF_987193195.1 Phasianus colchicus | reverse complement strand
AGAGTTGACTCCCCTCCTGTTTGTAGGCTCCCTTTAGGTACTGAAAGGCTGCAATTAGGTCACCCTTGCCAGAATGTAAGAGGGAAAACAAAGTCCCAGATGAAAATCAAATCTCCATAACTGCTGTCTATTAGTGAAAGTATTGCAGTGCTTTTTGCACAGTTGTATTATGCATGAGTGGCTGACAGTGAAGCAGCCCAGAGATACAGATCCTGGAAGTCATAGAATCAGAATTACAGAATCATCTGAGTTGGAAGAGACCCTTAAAGGCCATCTGCTCCAACTCCCTTGCAACAAACAGGGACACCTACAGCTCGATCAGGTGCTCAGAGCTGCTCCAGCCTAAGTCACCGAGCTCTTCCTACTTTTCACTTGAGGAAGCGGCCAAGCAGCACAAAAAAAAAAGAAGTGTCCATCTGCCACGTTTCTGCAAACGTGAGATATTTCATCTGTCTGTCGGAAAAGAGATTAATTATTTTCGTTATTGCGCCGTGGGATTAGGCAGCCATTGAAGTGTCACCACCTGCTGGGAATTTCAAAACTTCTCACAAAATCCTCCTCCCCGCCACAAATGCGGGAGCAGCTCAGGTGCACATCACCTCGCTGACATCCCGCTGCTGCTGACCATACGCACGGCCCCGGCTGGGGGCCAGGCAGCGCTCGGAGACTGGAGCTGGGCTCAGGGAGACGCACACACGGCTGTGTGCCGCAGCAGGGGGCCGCGGCTGCCAGCCTCAAAGGCATCGCTCCTTCTTATTTACACATCAGACAATTTGACCGTCGTTATCAGATAATGGCTGTATTGAAATCAGGCATCTAAATTCACCGGGCTGAAAATGACAGCGCGTGTGCGAGGTAAAAGAAAAATTAAATAATAATAATTAGCTGGTAAAGCTTATAGCTATCAGTATTTGGGGCTGATGCTGTAAAATGCTGGGATTTGTCAGCTCTTATTGGTATCGGCTCAGCAATATGAGAGCTGCCAGCACTCCCCATCCTATAGCAGAGTGAACAGACGGATGAGATTTGCTGTGGAAAACGTACAGTGACAATAAGTTTATTAAGCATAAGGAGGGTCGGGAAAACGTCCAAGCTATAATAAATCACCACCGTGCAGAATTAAATGCATCGGGTTGACCCTCGTGGCATGAGAGATGGACGCAGCCATCCGCTCCTCCGCTCTCCTCCAGATTTTCTTGGCGTTCTCTTATCGCCCATCGTTTCTGGGATCCCCCACTTACGGAAGTTTATCGTAAGGATCGTGACACGCACCACACAGCTGAGACAATTAGGAATCAGCTCCGAAATGCCACCAACTGCCCATACGAACAGGAGAAAGCCGCCCGCTGCGCTCCCCGGCGCTGCACCGCGCCCCGTGCCCGGCGTACGACGGCCAGCAGGCAGCAACGCCGGGACGCAGCGCGGTCCCTCCTGTCCGCGCTTCGGGGCAGCGGGCTGCAGCCCGGAGCCCGAAGTTACTCCGCGCCTCCTCACACGCAGCGCGGTCCCGCGCCCCCAGCACATCCCGCCCCGCGCCGCCTCCCCCCGGCCCCGCGTTCACCCCCTACCGCGGCCGCGGGACCCCCGAGCTCCGCGGGGACGGAGGGCCGCCCGCCGCGGGGCCGCGGCGCTCGCTCACCTCAGGCGGCGGCCGGGGTAAATGGCGGGGCGGCTGTCAGCGGGCGCCGCGCGAGGGGAACCCGCGCCCCTGGCGGCGAGGCGAAGCGAAGAGACGCGAGGCGAGGCGAGGCGAAGCGCCGCACCGCCCGCCCCGCGCCCGCCGGGGCCGCGCCGCCCTCGCCCGCCCGCCGCCGGGGTGTGGCGGCGCCCCCGCCCCGCGCCCACGGCCGGAGCCGGCCGAGCGCCGGGATGACACGGCCCGGCCCCTGGGACGGAGGCACCGAGGCCCCGTGACAGCTCCCAGCGGGCCCGCGGCGGCGGAGGCTTCAGTGATCTCAGCCCTCCGCTCTCCTGTGCCGTCCGCTGCCACACTTGGCGTGTGCGCGGGTGTTCCTCGCCATGAGTAATATTCGGGGACTGCTGCGGCAGGGCGTGCTGATACGGAATGGAACTGTCTTCTGGAGAGGCTTCTTAAAAGAGAAATCCGTGTATTTTTACACAAGAGCGACTGATTTATCCCAAACCACTGTTACCTGTATTACCCAGATGTGCTTTAAATATATACCCACTCTCCCACAAAACGATGCCCTGTCCCTAGAGGTGTTCAGGGCCAGGTTGGATGGGGCCCTGGGCAGCCTGGTCTGGTATTAAACGTGGAGGTTGGTGGCCCTGCCTGCAGCAGGGGGGTTGGAGCTTCATGATCTTTGAGGTCCCTTCCAACCCTGGCCATTCTGCGATTCTGTGAAAACAACAGAAGGATCTGAAGAGGCCTTTGTGTTAACTGCTGCCATGCAGAGAATCTCCCTGCTTTCCGTAGGCACAGCCTACAGAAGACCAAGAGGAAGCAATTCTCAGTTAATTTTTTTTTTAATCCAAAATTCAAAGTGTTGTTCCCAGCAAACATCTGTGTGACCATGAAAATAAGCCTTCCATGCAGCACAAGTCTCTGCCCCGTTGGCATGCCGAGGCCAAGCAGCAGGCTGCAGCCCCATACCACCGCCCTTCCCACTGTAGCCCTGTTTGGATCCACACGTGCTGGGTCACTCTCCCATACGCCGGCTATGGCGTGCGGTGTTAAAGCTCTAAAGGCAGAGTGCCATCTGGAGTGCTGCTGGGAAGGTTCAGGGAAGTAAGGTAAATGCCTGCTGAGGAGCTTGTAACATAACATACAGAGGAGAAGGAATATGCATGTGCATGTGTCTAAGAATGATCACAGCTTATCACCATCAGGACACCATGGAAGATGTGGCTGTGCAATCTGTGCTGTGTCATGGAATCATAGAATGATAGGATCACAGAATGGCTTGAATTGGGAGGGATCTTAAAATCCATCTGCTTCCCCTGCCATAGGCAGTGCTAGCCAGCAGCTCAGGCTGCCTGAGGCCCCATCCAACCTGTTTTGGATGAGTGCCTTCAGGGATGGGGCACCCACAGGTTCTCTGGGCAGCTGTGCCAGAGCCTCGCCATCCTGATGAGTGTCCTATGATGACATGGGGCAAGAGGCAATGGCCTTAAGTTGCATCCGAAGAAGTTTAGGTTGGATATTAGAAAAAAAATTCTCACAAAGAGCAGTGAGGCATTGGCACAGGGTGCCCAGGGAGGTGGTAGAATAACGTTCCTGGAGGTGTTCAAGAACTGTGTAGGTTTGGCACTGAGGCACATGGTTAGTGGGCATGGTGGGGATGGGTTGGCAGTTGGACTGGATGAACTTAGTGATCTTTCCAACCTTAATGGTTCTGTGATTCCATGACATCACTCAGCCCTTGCTTTGAATGCTGAGCAGCTCCCGGTGTGTGCAAGTAGCCTGGCCACAGGAGTACAGCCCCAAGCAGCACCACTATGGAGGAACTTGTGCACAGGTATGTGGTCATGCCAGAAGCTGATCATTTTGGGTGCCTGCTAACAAGTGGATGTGTCATAGTTGTGGATTTGGTTTGAAGGGAATTGTTAATAAATCATGTTTGTTAATAAAATAATACTACAAAGAGATTATTGGTGATGGGGAAACGTGTTTGCAATGCTCTGAAAGTTCTACTGAGTACCCAGGACTGAAACTCGAATCTCACTCACTGCCTACTTTAACATCTGACAAACTTACATTGGTGAGTGTTTTGCCATGCTTTTTTCCTTTAGAAACACAATTTAAAAAAAAAATTAATCACTGAGAAAAAATGTCTTTCCTCTATCATAATGCAGAGGAGTAAATAAATTCACAAAACAGGAAAGAATCTGAAACATGTGGTGATATGCTTTCCTCATACCTGAGTATTTTGCACTTACTATACTGCCTTTGATCCGACAGCTTTCAAGTATTTTACAAGTTATTTGTGATCTTTGGTCTTTTTGTTTCTCACTCCTGATGAAAAAAGCTTTGTCTTCATCTTTATGCTAGAATAAACTGAGATTATGCTCAGATTGTAAAGCCAGAAACAAAATGAAGACTGCAGCTCAGGTGGCTGTGTTCATAGAATCACAGGTATCATTTGGGTTGGAAGGGACCCCTAAGGGCCATCTGGTCCAACTGCCCTGCAGGGAGCAGGGACACCTACAGCTCCATCAGGTGCTCAGAGCCCCTCCTGCCTGACCTTGGGTGTCTCCAGGAATGGGGCGTCCACCACACTCTGGGCAACCAGTGCCAACTGCCTCACCACTCTTATTGTAAAAAACTTCTTACTTACATCTGATCTATGTCTCCCCTCTTCTAGTGTGATACCATTTCCACTTGTCCCATCACAACAGATCCTGTTAAAGTGTGTCCCCTTATTTCTTAGAGTCCCCTTTAGACTCTAAGACTCTTCATGGCTGCTTCAGACCCATCTCCCCTTTGCATCAGCATTTCCAAAAGGGAGTGCAGTCCAAAAAATAATGGTTGAAAAACACAGGTCGTCAGTATGATTACATGATAGAAGTTGTAACGAAGCCAGAGAGCAGAAGGATGAGCACAGGATAAATACACAGGCTGCATTATTAAATCTTTTGAAGCATACAGGATTATGTTTGCACTTAGTACACCTGCTGTGATGCTAGGGACTGAGATCTGTCTTTGTTAATGTGCTGTCCAAATTTCATCAAGATCACATTTTTCATTACAACACGTCTGGTTAGCAGCAGGTAGAAATGCCTCCTTCCTTGCCACTCAACTTGGTTTCCTTGGAGAGCGAGAAACTAGAAACAGAAGGAGAAAGAGGGAACAAATGAGCACTCCTTCAGCCTAGAACTGTAATGTTGGGGAAAAAAATATCGTAGACACCAAAGAATACAAACAGAAAGTGACCTTTAATTGCTTATCTGTAGTGCTGGCAGCCGGCATAATAAGCAACTGGGGAAGGCAAAGTGATGGCACCTGAGCTGTGAGCTGGTGGGGTCTGCCTGGTCCTGGTGTTTGGGACAGTCCTCACAGGAAGGTCAGGCAGGGGAATGGATCCTGATGCAGGATCCTGGCCTGTATAAACAGGATCACCTGTTTTCTAGCTGTAAAACAAATGTTTGCATGCACGTGTAAGTGCAGGCAGTGGTGGAGGCTGCGGGCAGCTGTTCTGCTGGGTGCCAGGGCAGATTCCACCCCTGGGCTGAGCACTGCTACCCATGCAGGAGGCACTGGCCGCAGGCATGGAGTGGCACAGGGCTTAGGCCAGATCAGGCATGTTGGCTGAAACAGATCAACCTGGTTCTGCCTGAACTGAATTATAGGTGTTAGATGATGGGCAGCACCAGCTTGGCTGTGCTGGTGGTTTCCGCAGGCACAGGCTGCTGAGCTGCTTGTGGCTTTCCCTCAGTTCAGCTGAGAAGAAAACGTACTTTTTTTCTTGGCATAAAAGCAAGATCATGTATTAGCACATATGGACTGCAGACCGGCTGAGCGGTGAGCAGCGTGGCTGGCTACCACATTAGCTCTCACTATGTGCAGGGAAGAGATGCAACATGGTGTGTGTGACTTCTGTCTGAGCAAATGGACTGAAAGGTTCCTGTTGTGGATTTTAAAATGACCTCAAGCTCTAATAATATCCTAACTGAGGAAGTGAACCACACAAGCAGGACAAATCTGCCCAGATCAGCACCGACAATGAAGAGCTAATCGTAAAACCCCAAACAGTGCTGGCTTAGGTACAAGCAAGTAATCTGACATGAGCAAAGGAGGTCCGAAGCTGTAATGTAAATATTTGATGGTTTAGGGGGAAGCATCAGAAGGCAGGAAGCAGTGAGAAACTGAAGTGTATCCCTTTGGAAATGATAACTCTGATAAACTGATAAAGAACTTAAAAGGACAGGAGAACCCCGGTCAGCAATGTTGAGAGAGATTTTTCTGATTTTAATATGTATGTCAAAGGAAAGAATGGTAACTATCCTACTGTGTGAACATTTGACTTGTCGATTGGAATGCAGAAGGAATACAGATGTTTAGTAAATACTACTGTTCTGTTGTGAGGGGAGAACAGATGATAGATCCATATTCCAGCACTGCAGCCAAATACTTTCTGTTCCAATGCAGGTCCAAGAACATAACATAAGAGCAGCTCAAGTTACATCAATTTAAAATCGGGTCTGGAGAAACTTGCATCCAGCAAATGGTAACAATGGTAACACTGGTTTTCCAATCAATCGGTTGGGAAGTTTTGGACCACTGGAAGAATTCTCACATGTGGGGTTGTATTGATTTGTGTTTGCGGCATTAGAGCAGCCTGGGCTAATCCAAACCTGCCAGCCTTCTGCAGATTCCAGGCACAGCGACAGAAAAGCTGATAGTAAAAAAAAGGGTAGTACCACTGCCAATGCCGATTGACAAAGATTGGTGGTATCTTATATAAAATTACATGTTTGGTGAACAAAGGTAGCAGTATTGGGATGTAATTATGCTTGCATTTTCATTGAAGGTTTGGCTTGACATTTCTACGGAGGAAATTTCTGCAGAATTAGCTCAGCATGCATTAGAAGGATTAAATATTGACTAACTTGTCTCAAAATGTCATTTTAATGGATCATCTTCATACAAGACGTATTTACCTAAAAATCTAAGCATGGATCAGGCTTTGGCAATTTCAAACTTTTTCCAGAGACCTAGAAGAGTCTCTGGAAAAAGACAACATCATCTCTACTCAAGTTTTCAGATAACATGCATTAGGAGAATAATACTGATGACAGGTATATAGAATCATAGAATGCCCTGGGTTGAAAAGGACCACAATGATCATATAGTTTCAACCCCCTGCTATGTGCAGGGTCACCAACCACCAGACCAGGCTGCTCAGAGCCACATCCAGCCTGGCCTTGAATGCCTCCAGGGATGGGGTATCCACAACCTCCAGTTCCAGTGTGTTACCACGCTCTGTGTGAAAAACTCCCTCTTAATATCTAACCTCAACCTCCCCTGCCTTAGTTTAAGACCATTCTCCCTTGTCCTATCACTATCCACCCTCATAAACAGCCATTCCCCCTCTTGTTTATACAGTCCCTTCAAGTATTGGAAGGCCACAGTGAGGTCCCCCTGGAACCTTCCCTAAGTTAGGTAGTGAGTGACCTGCCACTGAGCCTTCAGGATCCCTAAGTATGCTGAACTTTAGCAAGCAGTGCATGTTTTGATATAGCTCCCTTAAAATTCTGTATCCCATCTCAAACCCCACTCTTCCTTCTCCTTAAGATCCCCATGTGAATGAGAGCCCAGCAGAAGCCTGCAAGCTGAATAATGTTTGCATCTGTATGGGTGGGAAGAGAGCTGAGCAGGAACATGGGCTCAAGCACGTGTTGGATAGCACAGACGTGCAGGTGGCTGGGAGTATGAAAAATGGGCAACTATGGAGAAAGACACACATTGCATCCGAAATTGGTGCTTTTGCAAATAGCTTTCTCTTGGTTGAGTTCTGATGTTCAAAACTGAAGGTGGTTATCAGATAATCAGGGAAAACCTCAAGGGGAAGCAGAAAAAAAGGAAAATGCAGTAGGTAGAAGAGCTCCAAATGATTTAATTTAAGTCAGTGCCATTCCAGGACTCCTGGCATGATGGGAACACACCCATAATAGAAGATTTATTACATATAAGGTACGGTGGCTGGAAGACAAAGCTAAACAAACTCTGATTGTGTATACTGAAAACATTTTTTACAACAGGTAATAATCACTGGGAAAATGTTCCAAGAGTTGTGGTGGAATTTCCCAGAAATCAAGATCTCTTGTTGCTCCTAAAAGAGGAGCTCTAGTCCAAACACCAATTAACTAAGGGAAATCCTACAGCGTCTGTCACCCGAGAGGTCAGGCTGGATGGCCACATTCTCTGCTGGCCTTGTAGCCTATAAATAGAGTCCCAATGGGGAAAAAATGTATCCTTATCTTAGACCTTCTCTCTGTAGCAGAAACAATAGAAATGCAGAAAGATCAAAAGTAGTTATTGTGCAGCAGTTACGGCTCGTTTGGTGTTTCTACTGAAGAGACCAAAACATGTTGCAGTCTGATTCCAGAACATCATGTGAGCTCTTCCTTCCTCCTGTCAGAGCGCAGCCACGCCTCAAGCACCACTTTTCAGAGCTGCTACCTAGTCAGCATCTGAGAATTACAGCAAAAGCTGGGTTTGAAGTCAGTGGGAGTGCTGCTGTTCTCATGGAAGGGGTGAGTCAAACCAGAACATCTTTGCAATTTCAGGACACACCTCAAACTCTCCATTGGATTTTAAGTGAGACTAGGGGGAATTATGCCACACACACAACAGCTGAGTCTGGCTGAAAGAACAGCTGTTTCTCATAGACAAATACAGTTACATTTAAACAACATTTGAAATGAATTCTACCTACGTAGTGAGTCATTAAATAGCCACAATACCAACAAGAAGTTTTTCCTGTGCACTGGTGCTGCATTTATTGTTATTTGCAAACATTCTATTTATTGCAAAAGCAGTCACTGGAATAAGAGAACTTTCACACAGCGTGTATCCTGCAAACTTTTTGCTTAAATAGCAAATCCCGCCTTGAAGTGTCTGGGGTTATTCTGCACACTTGAATCAAGGGATAGAGGAACACAGAAACAAGTTGACTTCTCTCAGGTCTACCTCTCCTGAGCGTGTGCTAACCAGCAGGCAATGGGGTATTCTGAAACAGAGGGTTCTTCACTCTCTCCGAAGCTGTTTGTTTTTTAATACTTAATACTTTAATACTAAACCACACAGAAAAATGACTCTCAAGCGTGCTGGCCAGGACAACTACCTGGGAGGTATGACACAGGGGCATGAACTCCAAAAACTACTTAAGTATTTCCTTACAAATAAAGGTGAGCATTGCTGACAGGCACGGATGTTACATCCCCTAAGCATGCATACCTGCAGCTTCCTTGGGAGAACAAAATGAGAGTTCAAACCTTCCTGGCAGAGGAAGTCCTGAAATGTGAGTTTCTTACATTTTATTTGGGTGCCTGAAGCACTAAGAATCAGGATAAAATGGGGACTGCCAGCATAGGAAGAACAATGCAATAGTCACATTTGTGATTATAGCTCAGAAAAAAGGCTGGGAAGGGTGTTCTTACCAAAGATAACAATGACCACGTATCAAATCCACAAATAATTTTTAATCAGCCAATTCCTGCCTTTTTAGAGTATATTTTGAGAGGACTCTCCAGTTCAAAATGAAAGTGTTCCAGGCCTTAAGAGTTGGGTCATAGAATCATAGAATGGCCTGGGTTGAAAAGGACCACAATGATCATCTAGTTTCAACTCCCCTGCTGTGTGCAGGGTTGCCAATCACCAGACCAGGCTGCCCAGAGCCACATCCAGCCTGGCCTTGAATGCCTCCAGGGATGGGGCATCCACAACCTCCTTGGGCAACCTGTTCCAGTGTGTCACCACCCTCTGTGTGAAAAGCTTCCTCCTAATATCTAACCTAAACCTCCCATATGTCAATTTAAAACCATTCCCCCTTGTCCTATCACTATCCACCCTCATAAACAGCCATTCCCCCTCCTGTTTATAAGCTCCCTTCAAGTATTGGAAGGCCACAGTGAGGCTTCCCCAGAGCCTTCTCTTCTCCAAGCTAAACAAGCCCAGTTCCCTCAAACTGTAAAACTTCAGTTAGAAAAACTAAGTGTCAGTGATTTTAGCTAATCACTATGCAACCAGGAGTGATTATTAAAGATACACTTCCTACACTTCTAAGTGCACATACATACATATGTGTACCTCTACAGTTTAGAAAGAAAGGTTTGCACTTCAGCAGCATGGTTCAGATTACATCCGTGCCTCCATTGGCTGAATATAAAGTAATTGTTCCTGAAAACAAAGGCAAAAGAGAAACAGAAAGGATGTACAGATTCCCAAGCAGCCTTCTTTTCCTGTCAGAGGCATGGAAAGGCCTGTGTTCTCAAATGAAAAACCTAATCACCATCTAAGACTGCTCCATAAAGGAACAAGCACTTTTTGAACTGAGCTCTGTTACAAGCCTCTGTTCAAAGGACTGCATAATTGGAAATCCCTGGTAAAATGAGATAATGTTCACATATCATGATACAAACATTCCAGGAATGATCAAAACATGAAAGAAAATGTTGTTCATGTACATACCTTCTATATTAAATTGGTACGATCTGTGAGAAAAGCAGCTCCTATATTTTTCTCTCTTCTATTGCCCTGCATCAATAGTATCAGTAGGTTTTTTTGCTATTAGTACCAATGGAAACAGGATCAGGCAACAAGAATTCAGGACAATTCAGTGTACTGACACATTATACCACACACTGCAACTACATCAACACACAACAGCTGGCTCTGTATGGATGATTGATACATGATTTCTATGTTCTTTCAGCTGAGAAAACACATTCCATGCACCAAAGGCCTTTCAAAGGCAGCATGGTGTACCTGTGGCTCTGGCTCAGATTGGCTCCCTCATGAAGTTGGTGCTTCTGTAAGCACCTAAAGTTCTGTGGTTCTGGCCTGTAGCAGGTCACAAGCTACTCAGCAACAGAACCAGGATATTATAATTATATTATAATTCTATTTAATTCTACCTTATATTTTTAAATCAAACCTGTTTTGTACCCCTTTGGTTACAAAACAAGGTGGCAAAAATACGTTCTATAAAAACCTACCCCACAGAACCACAAGATTTTGATGCATAAACATTTCAATGCTCTCAAAAAACATTAAGGAAGAAATAAAGCTCACAGAATAGTCTACTTAAGAAAAATCTTTTAATTGTTATTAATTTCAGTGGTCGTTTTCTTTTGTGTATTTAAATTCTAAATCAGATATATACAATTTAGCTTCTAGATTTCTTCCCTACAGAAATAATATATTTCCAGGAAAATATTGGGAAAGAAAATCTCAAGGTACCATCATTCTAAATACAACCTATTGTTATTACTTGATTAAGATAATTAAATGCTCTGGGTTGGAGTAATGGAGACTAGGAGTTTACACTCGGCATTTCCTTTCTGATTTTGTGCTTTCTGACAGAAGATATATCCCCCCTGTGGGGAGAAGTTCGGGCCCATAAACTCCTGGTTTCTCTGAGGCAGGTCTGAGAACCAGGTAAGAGAAATAGCTGTCACAAACTAGCTTTCTGCTTTTGTATTTCTCAGTTTCCAGTCTTCGCTTAGACGCACACTGCCTGAGGTACCTCACACAGATCTCTTCTGTGGGCTGTGGGGAAAATGAAGAAAAGCAGCAGGCCATAGGGCTCCTGAAGAGATGATATTAGATGGTTAACAGAATAAGAACAGGGTGGAACCATTTTCTTTCAGCTGTGTCGAATCCATTATTTTTAGCACCTTCATGAAACACAGAGGAAAACTGCCGTAAGGAAAGCACTGCACACAACTTTTCTAGTGACAAAGATAAGAGGAGACAGTTCTCTGGATCTAAATGAGCATCTGGCAAATCAAAAGCATAATTACTGTAAGGATGTCCACATTGAGCTCATTATTGGCAGGTTCTTAACCATGTCTAAGCTGTGGTAACACTGAAATAGTTCTGAAAATATTTTCAGGCTGTTAAAAAACCTCTCTCCTTTGTTTAATGTCAATTCCACTGCCACAGTTATAATGGAGTTGCATACTGCCTATAACTTGAATGTTTTTTTATTATTATTTATTTATTGAAACCAGCCCATTCAGAAAGCTGACAATTTAAGTGACGTGGATCATAAGCATCCACTTACCGCTATTACCACGACAACACATTTCCAAGTAATGTAACAACTCCACTGGAGTTACAAAAGCTGAGGCTATCAAATTGCATCCAGTCTGAAAACACGGTGAGGAATACCAAACAAAGACACCTTATGACTATAGAACATACCTTGATAGCCTCCTTCTTCCCTTGGATATTAAAAGCACATTAATTTTGTTGTATGAGACATGAAGAAATGCACTGTCTCTCCAAAACAGGCAATGGGCTGATGAAGCTAACTGCTGATCTTTCATTAGAAGTACAAGACGAAAAACAAACAAAAAGTAAAGAATTGAGTCTGGTGGAGTGACAGGAGGCTACTACACACTGTGCTGTATAAAGAGAGGACAGAGAACGTGCACCCAAAGTGCAACACAATGAGACAGGAAGGGAGATGGCAAAGAAAGAGAAGGGAGGAAGTCGATACTAACAGTGCTTCTATCTGAGATAGTAGTATAAAACATGACAAAATGAATACTCTTTCCAGATTCACATAACACATGTTAATTTCTCCTGCAGCAGGTTCCTTACATCTCAAAGAAACCAAGAATCTTCTTAAAAAACTTTGTCACCTCAGAGAGATGGGGTTATTCTGCACTGTTCCCTACACCTCAGTACAGGCCAAAGTCTCTATTCTTACTGCAAATCTGTCTGCTTTGTTGCTCCAGACACTGAAATTAACTGAAACTGGAGTATGCAATAACCTGTGTTCTGGGTGCTGACTCTCATAGCAGGCTGTAAGGGTCTCTTCATTTTCACTCATGTGCAACCTTCATCTCACTCCTCTTGAAATGAGAAGTTACAAAGCACATCGAATGGAACTTGAAATGTGAGATAGCCAGCTTAAGCCAATTAACATGTTCCTGACCTAGTGATTCTTATTTCCTTTTGGTTCCACACAAGATGATTCAGCACTTGAAATACCTGAGAACTGTAAAGTGTTGCAATGTTCATCACTGTTACAGTTGACACAAAGTAAAAAATGTCAATGTCTGTTATTGAAAAGGTTCCGCTCTCTGCTCTCACGTTCAGCTGTTACATAGCAAATGCACACAGACTACATTAGCTTTGTGTTAAAAATAAATTTGGGTAGAATCTCAAGCCTTCCACCGAATCGTCTCTGCAAAGATGGCCCATCTTTTCAGCAAGAAGCAGCCTGGAGAAAGCAAAAGAGGATTTGTTGCATTACTTGAGGACAACTTGATAACAAAGGTACTATTAAACACAATAATGATTTCTTACCTTTCTTTGGCTAAGAGAACAGACATTCCCACCAGCTTTGCAAACTCATCAGCTGTGAGAGAGCCCTTTTCAGATACCTATCAAAAAACAAACACGCTCATAAACAAACTGGGCATTAAAATAGCAACTCGCTCAGGCCTAGCTTTGTGAAGGAAAAAATTGGTAGCAAATCTCTTTGAAGAAAATAGTTTGCATTTTAAAAAATTAAAAATGAGTACATGGTACCCCTTCTTTCAGATTTTTTTTAAATACATGGAAGAAATTATTGGAAAAATTCAAGTAGCTCACAGACAGAGGTACACTGTCACAGTTACTGCTCATACAGCCTAAGTGATTCCGCAAACAGGAAAGCTCAAGCGAGGAAATAACACAGGCAAGACAGGTTGATTGAGAAATTCAAGTAACCTCAGAGAGAGGCAGAGAATTTAAGTTGATTTATGATATTGCCACTGACTCTATTAAATCCACAAACCTTGGTATTCCACCCTACATTGTGGCCTACTACTGGGATCACATTCACACAACGAAAGATTCAGTCTTGGGCTCAAAGCTTTGGTCCCATTGTCCCAGTGATGCTAGTTAATATATGCTAAAGTGAAACATTCTCACATGGGTTGGCATGTGGACGTTTGAAATACAAAATTTCAAGTCCAGACTTATTACTGCATTGAATTTCTCATAATATGCTGTATTAGCCTACAAATTAAAAAATCTTACATTTTTTCACTTATTCAGATTCAAGCAAACTTGCAAATCTAGATGCAGTTGCCATTTCCTGCTTCCTATATAACCAGGTGGAAAAGGGTTCATTCTGCATCCTTCTCAGCAGTCTCTGAGCAGTAGTTTCCCTTTAGCAGAAACTCCAATTAAATTAGGCCTACCTTGAGAGTATATGACTAAATTTAGGTAATGGAAGTCAGTTATACAATCGAATATAGCACATGGGTAATTACTTTTCCTTCCCAAATCACTACTCTCATCAAGAGTGACTTCCCCTTTGACTTCCACATCTTCCTGTCTTCAGCACTCATTCAAAACCACATCACTCTCCTGTTTGAAACCCTGACTTCCTTTCACTTTTTCTCAAAAGTTTCATGTTATTATACATTAAGCACGGGGTGCTTTTGGTCAGAGTTCTCATCTCCTCCCTTTCCCTTATGGACTTGTCTTCCTCATTCAAAGCCTCTCCCTTACATGGTTCTATGAAATCAATGCCCCGTTTTATGAAAATAAAATAAAAAAGCACCTCAGTAATAAATCCACCTCAATAATAAATCCACCATCTGTTGCTTTTCATGGTTGACATCATTTCTTAAGAAAAGGCTTTTCCTTTCTTTTCAAAGAGCTAAGCTCTATTACTGAAGGTAACACATTAATTAGAAAACAAAAGAAATTAGAAAAAAAATGAACAAGTTATTTTTTTGGTAAACATAAGAAAAACAGGAAGGATGAACATATATTGGAAGGTGTGTTTTAATTTTGATAATTTTAGAAGATATTTGTTAGACAAGTACACACATCTTCTTATCTATTTCTGTGTGTGTGTGTGTGTTGAGAGATAGATATATAGTACCAATGATGCAAAACCACGCTGAAGAACCCACATGATGTATCAAGTAGGAAGGTGCTTCTCATAGCTCTTTGTCTGCCCAAGTCTCTTTTGACTCTCTGGATAGATTGAATCAGTGTATTCTGGTCTAGTACCAGATCTGGAGGTTGGTGGCCCTGCCTGTGCCAGGGGGTTGGAATGTGATGATCCTTGGGGTCTCTTCCAACCCAATCCGTTCTATGGTTCTATGAATCAGCTTTTATGCAGTGTTGTGAAAAAACAAAAATTTGCATTCTGCTAAAAAATGTGCAGGAAAATGCACCAAATTAATGGGATAGCAGCACTTTAAACAGTCAAGAAGTAGCCAGAGCAGGATCATCTGCCATACTGAGCAACTCATCTAACTTTTTTTTCTTCCTCGATGAACCTAGTTTAATTATCTATGTACCACTTTCCACGTGAGCATTCTTCACAGCCAACTCAAATGTTATAAATACAAAGTGCTATTTTACCCAAATCAAACAACTGCCTGTCTCAACATTTAAGAACTATTTTCACCACCTTCAAGCACAATGTGTACAGAGACTGAAGTCCGCAGTTGTTAAATTGTTTAATATATGCCATGAATTTCATCCTACAATGCAAAGATTTGGAGGAAGGTTAAAGGTTAATGAATTTTGAAAAGAGATGGAAAAATGCTTTATTCTTTATGGAGAAAGCAATGACCAAGATTATTGCCTGCATTGTAATTTGAAGATGAAAAGTGCCATTTAAGTATTATTGTTAGAAGATTTTAGAAGTGGAATATTTTGTATTTTAAAGCCCCAAAAGGAAATCCTGTACTTCACATTTCTCTACCTAATGTGTTTAAATTTCCCCAGTGTAATCAGAACACTGAAGGAAGTGAAGTTCACTTACTGTCTCTAAAGCAGAAGCAACCATTTCCTCTTCATTGTGAGACTGGAGCTCAATCACCATCACACCACTGTCAAATATTTGAAGCCTGAAATCAGAAGAGAAGGTCAAAGTAACCAAAAACCCCATGCACATCACCTATGGCCACCCTTCTGATACATCCACAAGCACATTACAAAATGAAAACAGGAAAGACTTGTAAAATGAACTTCAAGTTAAAAGCATCTTAGAAATAAAAGGAGATTGGAAAACACAGAGCATACATTTGGGCTTAGATAAGCCATTTTCCCAATATGGGGAAGAAAAAAAGGTTGGAAGTGAGAAGAATATCGTCTTCCTAGCAGACAAATTAAAGCATGGTTAAAATTCATATTTAAGTGTAGAGTGGGTGTTGGTGCACACAGCAGCACCTGGACAACTGTGTTTTAAAAAAAAAAGTTCCATATGTAAAATACTAAGTCAGCTAAGCACCATGCCCTGACTTATAAGTACCATGTTTTATAAATACATCTTCTGTACATCTCTTACCGTAGTGGTAATTTCAGTGGCTCCAGCATCTTACAAGCATTTACTAAATCTTCTGGTGAGAGCAACTAAAAATAGTAAAACACATTTATTTACAGCATTTCCAGTATCAGCATAACACCAAAACAAACAGTTGCTACAATGACAGGTAGAATATACACCAGGTTACTTAATTTTGTTTTCTTCCTTTCATACTGTCCCACCTATTCAATACTCCTTCCTGTTCCCTTACTGCTTTGCTTTTTTCTATAATACTCATTCTTACCCTGTTTACTGAGAGAACTGATGCATTTCGGAAAAAAAAAATCCTCATTCTTTAGTATTCCCTGGTCTCAGTTCTCTTTCCAGATAAAGGTGGATTTTCCCCTCTATACAGTATTATGAAAAGCAGCATACATTATTATTAAGTATAGAGGATATGTAAACATTACATGGAAGAAGGAGAAAGAAAAAAGGTAAAAAACTCTGATTTTAATAAAAAGTTGATCGATTCAGATTATTACGTATAGTGAGCAATTGGTAGGGGATACTTTCAGTTTTTCTTGAATTACCTTAGCAAGGATGTGCACATTATACAAAACAAACAAACAAACAAAACCCTCAGAAAAACTAAGAAAACTAAGAAAAAATGGGGGAATGGTTTTAAACTAAGACAGGGGAGGTTTAGGTTAGGTATTAGGAGGAAGTTTTTCACACAGAGGGTGGTGATGCACTGGAACAGGTTGCCCAAGGAGGTTGTGGATGCCCCATCCCTGGAGGCATTCAAGGCCAGGCTGGATGTGGCTCTGGGCAGCCTGGTCTGATGGTTGGCAACCCTGCACATAGCAGGGGGGTTGAAACTGGATGATCATTGTGGTCCTTTTCAACCCAGACCATTCTATTGTGATTCTAGGTGATTCTAGGAAAACCAACTTCTCACCTCTAATCCTCGTGCACGATTTACCAGACAGTACACTTCTGTAAGTGACATGATTCCTCCTCTCTCCTGTGTAAGCACAAGACTGGTAAGAGAAATAGTATTAATCTAGTAAACACAGTATCTTAATTTGCATTTGACTGTTTGAACAGCTAAAACAGAGAAACTAATCGTGGCCTTTAATGATAAAGCTACCCTGTCAACAACACCTATTTCTAGCACTAGAAATAGTTTGTTAGCAATCTTTGTCCAACCATTTTAAAATGTAAAAGATTGATACTATACCCGAAGATTGAGAGCCAATTTTATTTTATTTGTCAAAGGAAGAAGGAATTTAGATATATTAAATTTATCAATCGATTTTCATTTTTCAGGCAGCATGTCTGATCATAACAGGTGGCACATTTCTTAAAGAAAACATTGCATACACTAATTAGGAGACATATAGATGCAGAAGTTTTAAATGTGAATATAGATTTCTGGCAAGAGTCTAGAACTTTCTAAGAGCTTCAGATAAAATATGAGATATTACTTGATGGAGAATAAGTATGTGATAAACAGTTTAATGAAATAATAGTTATATATTCAAAACTTGTACTGTTTTTCTTTCTAAAAAAAAAAAAAAAAAAAAAAAGCATATTCTGTGGCAAGGAATGAATACAGAGCTCTTCAAATAGCAGAAAGTCTGCTTAGGTGATCTACCAAATACCAGCAATTCTAATTCATAAATTAGAAACTGAGATACCATTTCTCCAAAAAAATATTCTTACACTTCACATTTACATTTTCTTTCTTGGAAAGACTTACGTAAGCAGTGAGTAAGAGGCTGTGCTGCTCCATTAGGAACTTTACAAAGAGGCACAGTAACATAGCTAGAACATATTTTCATGAAAACTCAGCACCACAAAGAAAACACTGGTGCAAAATTGGTACGTTACCTCTAATGGTGTCTGCAGCATTCCAGCTAGTTGCTTTGCCAGCTGCATGTGGTAATGAGTACCAGATCCATGTGTTTCCCTAGTAACTGGATTGGCTATGCCCATACTCAGCAGATATGATTTGAACCTAATAGTCTAAACAAATAAATTCATTAAAAGTGTATCAGCTACTGAATGACTCTCATTTTTAAAGGACTTTCACTTCATTACTACAAGACAGTTTTGGTGAATTAATCCAAACAGTTTACTACCAATAAAGTCAGTTACTAGCAAAGTGAAAGCAAGAATAATACAGAACAGAAAACTGTCATTATCCGCCATACAAAGGCAGTAAAATCTATGCTTTTAAGAAAGTGCCAAAATAAAAGTTAACACCAAACTCGTAAGTCTCTTTAACTAGATTTAAAACAAAGAGAAAAACTCACAAAGTATTCTTTACAGAGCTTGCTTTATTAAAAGGATAGCTTTTGCTTTACACAGGGACATTTCTGTTGATTCTAAAAACAAAATTCATTTACCTCATCCTCTGTGATGTCACCTTGTTTTTCTTTAATCTTATTAGCAATTGACTTGGATAACTCCACCATTTCCTTAGCCTATCAAGAAAAATCCACAGATAAATCAATTTGCAGGTCATCAGAGAAAACATGCTTAAAACAGAAAACAAGCATAAATCTACTTGGGTAGGTAACATGTGCCATACCTTCTCCATTAGCTTACTAAGGTCCTCAAAAGCCTGAAAAGATAATCAAAACATTTCAGATCAGTACAATTACAGCATTCAGCTTCGCAGACACAGTGAGCTACCTCGGCATACCTGTTCAAGCTAATTGTAAAAGCTTCTATTCCTTTACACTAGTAAGCTGTAGTGTGACATATTATTGACAATTGATTGTTTTATGAAAACTGTTTAATACAATACAAGTCTACAAAGAAAAACCATACAATCCATGAACAACAAGGAACAAAGGAAGAATCAAACAACTGAGCACTTTTCTAGAATGAGGAATAGTTCATATGGTCTCTGATCTCCATACAATGGGAAGGAACATTGAGAGACTGAGACCCAAAAAAGATTAAACAGACCAAGTCAATTATGCTCTCCTGAATGCTGGGCAAACATTTCTTGGCTGGTTTTCTTCAACCAAGTGAGTTAATGCTCACTCAAGAAGATGTATTGCTTCTGGACTGCAGTAAGCCAGCTGTAATGCTACAGAAACATTCTTCCTGACAACACAATTTTACTTTATTGAGTGGGAGCTTCTAAGTTAGTAAGAGAGACTGTAGTTACTTTCAAATGAGCAAGGAAGATGATATACAATTTGATAAGTATGCTTAACCAAAGAGACAAAATCTCTGAAATTGTGTGTCAACATCTTTGCATTTAAGTATCTCACACAACAGAACAGTGATGCTCCCATAATTAACACAAAACAGTTAAAAAAGGATGTAATAATATCCACGAGACAAACAATCAGATTTATATAAATTAAGATTTAAAAAAATAGATTAAAATCTTCTGAAAACTCTAGTTGTTGGACCTAAAAAGCACAACGCATGCTAAGGCAGGTAAATGCTTATTTGTACAGTTTTTTCTCCAGTCTGAGAAGCTTTATTGCTGTCACAAAAGTATGTAATAAACTGGACATACAACATAGGACCATGATTATATCAAGTGTATTGAGCTTAGTAAACTGCTATGGTCTCAAGTACAATAATTCTGCATTTTCAGGCTCAAATAAAAAGATCCACGTGTTTTGAGCATAAAGAAACAAAAAGTTAGTAAATATGTCATATATTTAAAAGTAACACATTTTTGCCAGCCTTAGCAATATACAATCAGCCTTTGGTGCATCTAGCTAAATACATGACAACATGCCTGTGTAGTGAACATGCCTTTTCAAACCACCTTTTTTGGCCAACTGGTTTGAGAAACATTCCAGAGCCTCCTCAGTTAATGCCTGCCTGAAAGCGGCACCCAGTAATTCCAGTCACAAGGAAAGATCATTCAGTTAGAATACAGCAAATGACCACAGATATATCTTGCCTACAGTTTCTAGGCATCACTTCTATGCCGTTTCCTATCTTCCAACTAATCCCCCTCTAGAAAGAATTTTAACAGGACTTACGCAGGAAGACTGAATTGTTTCTATCTACAAATATCTATGAACCTGACTTAGAAGCTTATTGGCCTGAGACCGTATACACAGATGAGAGAGATGTCTCCAAGAAGGGATGTTTTTTTTTTTCCACCCAAATCCGTCCTAATGGTAAAAATGACTTCACCTACCATAGAAGTTCAGCCTCTTAACACTTGGTACTTCAGCTAGGCATCCAAAACTAAGTGGAATATTTCTTCTTGGGGAAAGAAGGAGGAATAGTTTTAAACTGAGACAGGGAAGGTTTAGGTTAGATATTAGGAGGAAGTTTTTCACACAGAGGTGGTGACACACTGGAACAGGTTGCCCAAGGAGGTTGTGGATGCCCCATCCCTGGAGGCATTCAAGGCCAGGCTGGATGTGGCTCTGGGCAGCCTGGTCTGGTGGTTGGTGACCCTGCACATAGCAGGGGGGTTGAAACTGGATGATCATTGTGGTCCTTTTCAACCCAGGCCGTTCTATGATTCTATGGTGATTCTACGATTCTTTGATTTATGATTTAGCTTCCTTTTCTGCCAAATTCAATGGTTTACAATAGAATTCTCAATCTTTGGTGTAATTTAAGTCCTCCTACTGCGCTTGTATGATATCAACAAAATTTTCTAACAAGGTTTTTCCCAACTTATTTCTCATCTCTAAAACCTGCATGAAAACACTGTTCATCAAAAGAACCCTTGCTTTAGCTAAATAAACAGTATGCTGTGTGTAACTCCTCCTCTGCCTGACTCACAGAGGGCAGGCCTGGAAACAAAGGGGAATGTGCACACACCTAACAGGAACTTCCTCAGATAAACAAAAGGCTAAAGAACTGGATTCTTATCAGCAGTGAACAGCAGATGCAGGAAGCCTTTTTCTGGAAGCCAGGGCACCATTTTTTAAATTAAGTCATCTATAACATTTAAAGCTGGAGGAAGGCAGGATTTCACAAGTCATGATTTTCCCCCGTTGATGCAACACTTACAAATGGATTTCTTCTGCTCTCTGAAAAAGCTACAAACGGAAAAAATAACCAGACAATACCTTTTGAACTACACACACACAGCACAATGCCTTTTGAACTACACATACAATTTCATTCACTACATTCTTCATAAAAGAAGAAAAAATTGTAGTATTATCTGAAACAGCATACTGCCTACAAGCTGCCATGTAACTCTACGTATCAGAATATGCAGCATGCTTTTTATTGGGGCACACTGAATCTTGTAATACTTTGCCAGTCGAATCAATCTGTTGCAGACAGTTTATGAGTATTCCCACATCAATCCCAGAGAGGTTGTGGATGCCCCGTCCCTGGAGGTGTTCAAGGCCAGGTTGGATGGGGCAGCCTGGTCTAGTATTAAATGGGGAGGTTGGTGGCCCTGCCTGTGGCAGGGGGGTTGGAGGTTCATGATCCTTGTGGTCTCTGCAAACCTGGGCTGTTCTGTGATTCTGTGAATCTGTGTATCACTCTCTATTACGTGACAGAACCAGATCAGTTCAAAGGATATTACTCCCAATACATCTGAAAGATTTTCAGTGAAGAAACAAATTGATTCTGCTGTCCATCAGCATTGACATTTGGAAGTCAATTACTGCACTGTTTCTGGGAAAAAGGACAGTATCCATCCTGCCAACATACCCTGCACAGATACCTGTAGCTTGCTGAAGCCTGGACAACTATGGCACTGTAATTATAAGTTTAAGTCTAACATTTAAAAAATAAGCATCCATGTGATGAAAATGTAAATGCACCACGATTATGCACACCTAGACCAGCAAGTTAGTCTAAATACATATTAAATTTTCAATTGAAACCAAAACTAGCTGAACAAAGAGGAAAAAAACACTTGTCATGTTCTCTTTCTGTATAAGTCTCTGTATTCTGCTTCTGTTGATGAAAAGTCATTGAGCTCAGATTTTTAATTCCATCAAAATGAATCTTACAAAGACACAGCAGTAGTTCTGAAGTACAGCCTTCTTAAAAGGAACTGTTTACATGAAGTACTCTTACAAATATTGAAAAGGCAGTTAAAAAATAAATAATTGTAAAATATACACTCTTAATCAATTCAGATGTCTCAACAAAAGCAATAAACAATCTCACCTGCCCCTAAAAGAAAGTGTGAATGAACAAAAATAGCTCATACAGATGGCTGACCTTGAGACTTCAGTAGTATTTACCTCGGAAATGTTTTTGTCAGTCTCTTTTCTTTTTGCCTCTAGTTTCCTTTCGATCCCTACAATTCCTACAGCTCTTATTCTTCCTGCCTAAAAAAGAAAATAAAGCAAGGAATCAAAATAGGAAATGCTAAGTTTTCTCATTCACCTCAGCATGAAAAACCTTGTATCAGAACACAGAAAAAGATCCTCCAAATAGCCAATAACATACATACAATAATTCATATATTTTTTTACTGTACTTTTAAAATCAGTGTCAAAAAATAAAGGTGTCTAAAGCAAGTATAAACCTGCTGTCCTATAGGCAGATAATGGTTATTATATTGAAGCTATTAACATGAATATGCTTAATAGCTTGGTCTAGACTGAATATTCCAGTTTATCCCAATTAAAGTCTCCTGAGTCCATGTGAACATCTACAATACAGAGCGATGCAAATACATGAGTACTTCTAAACAGAATTACCTCATGAAATCTGTGTTCTGCATATTCATATGTACCATATATTCACATACAATTGCAATATGCACACATTTATCAGAGTTTTTAACCTAGAAGTACGCAGACAGATAAAAAAAGACAACCAAACTGACAAAGATGTCCTCCAGAACAACTGCCCAATTACAATATAAATATAAATCAGATCCATGTGGTTTTCAAACATATAAAATATACATGTTACATATCTGACTTCTGGCCACAAAAAACAGAAAAGAGATCATCAAAAACCTTTTAGCTTTATCAAGTCTCTCATGCTGAATGTGTTATTACAGAACTGAGCTCACCATCAACTAGTCAAGGCAGAGCACACCTAAGGAAGACAGGCCAGAGGCAGATGCAGTATATGGAAACAGCACTTGTGGAAACAAAATTACATGAAAGTTCGGAACTCAAACTAAACAAAGCAACATGAGACATACACAAGAATGCCAGAAGCTCTGCTCCTACCTGTGGATCCTTGTTAACCTGAATGGTCTGTCCAGCAGGCATGTTCTCCCATCTCCTTTGTGTAATTTCTTCTGAGAATCGTCTAAAGAACTGCAAACATTTAAGAGTGACAATAGATGTTTCATAAAATACGCAGAGTAGCTTCTTGGCCAACAAATCAAATGTCTCTATAAGAAGCAGCAGCATGGTAACACCTACATATTCACAGCACAACATTCTTTTCCAGTCTTCAAAAATACACTTGGTAGAAAAGGAGCTACTAGTCAAACTACCATGACTACTTCTACTATAAAATATTTTTTGAGATATTCAAAATGTTCTAAAACATGTTGAAGTTAATAATGGCAAGGTTTGCTCAAACGCCTGCTTTTAAAAGGAAAGAAAATTGATCGATATAATTATTAACAACCTGTTAATTGAATAGCATAAAGACAACCACGCAGACTTATTTGTTTAATGCTAATACTAGAAAGTGGCATTAGTTGATTAGTTAACTTTGTGAGCAACCTTGCTCACAAAAAAATGAAAGTGAGTGTGATGAAACATATGCACGTTAGATACAGATAAAGAAGACACACAGATGTCTTATAAAGATATCTCTAACTAATTCAAGTTGAAAATCTGATTTTTGGCAGTGAAATGGCATGGCTTTCTTCTGTCTTTCAGAGCTAAAGTTTTCCATCTCTCCACATGAGGATTTTATCCTGTGACATTTCTTCACAGAGGACAATTCCTTTTTTTTTTCTTTTTAAAACCTATTGCATTTTGATATTAGCAGTTGGTAAAACAAAAAAGAGGAAAGAAAGAAAAAAAAAGATTTATAAAACACAATGAAACAAAGCTCTAAAGCAATGAGAGAATTGATCAGGAGTAAACAGCTTGATTTCCATTCAGTGGAGAGGTACAAAGAAACACCTTTTACTCTATTAACAGTAACAGATTGCAAGGTCATCATTTTGGAAAATAACGTGTTCCATTTAGAAAAATACTACAGGAAGAATAAGACGTTACTAAATCTACCAAAAAGAGGACAAAGTTTCATAGCATCTCCTGACATTTTTGGGACTCTGTTTAATCAAAGCACAGAATCCTGAATGCTCACAGTGTTTGCTTTAAAAAAGGATGTACTGAAAAAGCTCCACTTCAAAAGTCAACACAGAAAGATCATGGAAAATTATCACTATCACAGCAAGAGGAGAAAGGCATGTCCAAAGCTCTGATATACTGGGTTTGCATGGTACAAAACTTACCTCAATTTGCCCATGCTCTTTGAAAGAAAGTTTTATGTAGGAGTATTTGCTGCTTTGGAATGGGCCGGGCTCTTTGTTTGGAGAAGCAGGATGAAGATGAGCTACTATTTTGGCACTAAGAAAAAGTTAAAGAAAAGAGAAAATACAGCTTTTTTCATTAACTAAAAAATAAAAAAACAAAACCCAAACCCTCTTCCTACAGTCAAAGTTATCTATCTATTCAAAATCTGCACTAGCTTTATCTCATGTAAGAACTAAAGTACATCAAATAATGCTTTACATTTGTGCAATAACATTTAAATGTTTTGCCACCATATATATATATATATTTGTGTGCATCTTGCATAAGAACTATTACAACCTCTCAAACAATAACATCTCACAAGTTTAAAATGCATCTGCCATAATTTTTAAAAATTAAATGCAACAGATCTTAAGACTTCAAGCAACTATTTTTGACAGTGTTAGTTAAGGTAAAAACTAATTGTCAAGCAGTACTTTTGATTTGGCTCTTGACTTGCAATGATTACTGTCAAAACACACTAACTCTATCATAAGAAAACAGAAAATCTCAATATTCTGTTTAATCTGTCTGCTTGTATGCATCACTTGTGAACACTGTATATGAGTTTGTCCAAAATCAACATTGAAAGGTAATGTGTGTGGAAATAACAGCCTAACATGACACCTACCACCAAAACAAACCTTGAGATAGTATGACTTTAGGAATATACTAAGCCACTATCACAATATGGGAGCAAGTCTGCCATTCCCATTTCATTTTACAAATAGTTATTTTTACAGATCTTTATTTGCCTTCTTCAGCAAAAAGGAACTACCTGATCTCACCTGGGCACCCCCAGGATATTACCTTAGTCTATTCATCTGACTGCATCTATTCATCTGGCTGCAAGCACCTATCTCTATGCAATTTCTCCATTTAATCTTTTTCTTGTCAAACTTCTTTGTACACATACCACACCAAATTAGTTACCTAACTGAGGGGAAACACCAGCTCTTTCTATCCCTCACCAGCACTTCCTGAATCTGACTGAAGCTCAGATTCAATCATACATTCATGTAAAGTAAGACAATATGGGATTTGGCAGGGTCTCTGTTCCTAACCAGTTCTGTGACATAAATGACAAAAATCAGCTTTCAAATTTAGATTCAGTAACATCACTGTGGTATTATGACTAATCAATGAAAATGGCAAGCTGGAACACATACTTTAGTGCTTACAAGATGATTTAACCATTTGCATCAAACACGACTTTGCCATGACTTGCTTATGCACTTGGTTTTAAGTGAGGAAAGCTGGGCTCTGTGGCTGTCAATGTGGAAACATGGTTTACAAACTGACCCTACCATGGATAATTAAGTAATCTTGGATTTGTCGCATAACACATATGCAATTAAATATCAATGTGAGAAAACCAAAATGTTTATCATAGGATCATAATAAAATCATGGAACAGCTCGGATTGGAAAGGACCTTAAAGCTCACCCAGTCCCAACCCCCTGTTATGGTCAATGCCAGCCAGCAGCTCAGGCTGCTCAGGGCCCCATCCAACCTGGCCTTGAGTGCCTCCAGGGATGGGGCACCCACAGCTTTTCTGGGCAGTTGTGCCAGTGTCTCAATGCCCGCTCAGTGAAAAATTTCCTCCCAACATCTAAGCTAAATCTCTTCTCTTTTAGCTTGAAGTCATTCTCCCTTGTCCTATCACTATCTACCTGTGTAAAAAGTTTTTTATCACCTTACCTTTTTCCTATCCCAGCTGCTTGCTCTTCAATAAAGACAACTTGAGACAGAGGTACAGCAATGCAGCATTCCTGGAATTATCAATGGAAACACAAAAGAAATTAAAGCCACATCCTGACTCTTAAACCATTTATTCTCTTTTCCCATTTCATAAACAGTAAAGATTTCTACAGGTGCTGTCAGAGGCACTGCAGATGAAGTACAGTGTTAACAATAGAAACACTCTATTAAAGAGAAATAAAAATACAAAACCACAGATTTGAAGCTGAGTTCCAGACAACCAAAACAAATCTAAGTGTAAGGCACTTCAGGCTAGATTCATAAAACCTCAACTGAACAAAGACACGAACACTGCAGTTTATCCCTGTAAGTGCATAATGCTAATAGGTTCTTCAAATGTTTGGATTGATGTTACTCGGGGAGCCAAAGCACTACACAAAACCACCAGCCTTCTCAGTGCTGAATGTCTAAAAGCTGGATTACTTTTTGAGTGGTGATACACCAATTAGGAATGTCTCCATCTATCCATCCTCACAGGCTTAACGTTAACACACATTTATTGAACTGTACTTTAGACAAATCAAAGCAGAGCAAGAAACGAGGCTGTACCTATCTGTGGGAAACTAATCTAAACTCTTTATTTATGTATTTGAGACAGAAGTTGCTGAAGGGAACAATTCAAAGTATCCAATTATGTGACTGGTCTTGTTTTGGTGAATATCCTTTGCTGAACATCCTCTTTCACATGATAGCTTGGAGATCAATGGTCAGTCAGAATGCAGGAAACCTTACAGTCCCTCTTTGAAGCTTTCTCTCCCATCAGTCACAAAGGTGTTCCTAACACCAGGTTATAATGAATACTGTTATGAGGTCCTCTCAATCCAAATGTTACCAAAACTGTTCTTTGCATGGAATGATTAAATATACATTAAATTGGAGCTTATAAGTATATGTGGAGGAACTTCTACTAATGAATAAATCTCTCATGGGGGAAAAAAAACCACATGGCTTTTACTTCCTGTTTTAGACTATTTTGATTCTTCTCTGGCTCCAGATCTAACAGCCAATGTACAGAACAATTATGTTTGCAAAATGCCCACATAAATATAGGGGAAAAAAAAAAAAAGATTCCATTAAAAAACAAAGGTTTTGAAAACAACAAGAGAGTCAAATTTCATATAACAACGTATAATATCTAGATTTTTTAAACAATACATTAATTTAGTCCATAGCTAGAAAGCTATGAATTTACTCTGAGTACAACGACTTCACTCCTTCCTGGGGACAGAAGCAAGAGAAAGTGATACCAAAAGAGCAATGAATTAAAAGTTCTGTGGGGATATGAGGACAATGTGTTCATTTGGATCTATTTTTCTACTACTTAGTGTTGAAATTATGTATGATTTTGCGATCTGTAGTGTTGTGCAAATCTAGCTATGTTACAAACTTAGAAGAATTACATCATTTTTTTCTTTGGAAATCATTATTTTCTGTACTGTTTAAACGCAGATGGTATGTAAGGACAGCAGCTGTAAAACACAATTGTTTTTGTAACAACTTTTGCTACTTTAGCCTAACAAGTAGCCTCCTTTATTACAAAAGTTTGTTGACAGAACAAAAGGGAATCACCTGAAGTTTATTCTAGGTAAGGCAGCTAAGGTTTCTAAAGTTTATGCATCATAGCCCAACATGAATATGAAAGGCCATTGTGTTACCCAAGCTTCACTCCTAAGAGTTTGAGAAAGAAACAGCTTCATTTACCACAGTAACAAAGTTATAGATTTAAAAAAGAAAGCAAAAACTTAGCTCTTTTGAGACAGAAGTAACCTATACTAGATTAGACATGGATAATTTCTGCCAATCTGCTGCCGTATGTTTCTGCCTCCTCCCTTAATCAGACCTTGTTTGTCAGAATCTTTGCTAAGTTAAATTGTTTTCCTTTTTTGTTTTCTATTTTTATTATTTTATTTTCATCTATTTATCTATTTGATATATATTTATCTATTTTATTATTTTATTTTATTTTTTGTTTTCTTTTTCTTATTCCCCAAGTTTCTTCTCTGCTTTTTAGCAAATTCCATGATCTTTGGAAGAGCACAAGGAACCATGTGATTTAGGTAGCTTCTTTAGGAGAAGAAACAAATATCATCATTTTGTTGAGGAGAAAAAGGGAACCTGAACAGTTGTTAGACTTGCTGAAGCTGTCATGTGCAGTGTTACTTCAGGCAAACTGGATGCCTGAGAAGATCAGAAGCAATGCATATTGCCTTACATGCCCGCCTGTCACGAAAAGATGCTGATGAAGAAGTCAGAGGGGTGAATTACAGAGACAGTTCAACACAGGTAAATTATCTCACATTGTCTGTGCAAAAAAACAAACAAATAAATAAATAAATAAATTTAAAAAAATTACAGAATGGCTTGTGATTTAGACAACTTCCTGACTTAATAGTAACCCCCAGCTGGGACAGACTCTCTGAACAAAGCATTTTGAAAAACTTCAACTATAAATAGTTCCTGAACAATCCCTACAGAAAAAAATATATACATATTTATAATGTATATATATAAGTTATACATGGCAACCCCGCCTGTGGCAGGGGAGTTGGAACTTGATGATTGAGGTTCCCTCCTACTCAGGCCATTCTATGATTCTATGATATACGTATATAAGTTGCATTGTCAAATTCAGATCATCCTTGGTGACCTACATGTCATGAAGCTCAGAATAGCTCACCACTGTGGAGCAAGAATGTGATAATTGGTGGGGAATAGTCACTAAGTATGAGAGCTGCTTTAGTTACCCTTGCTAAAAGCTAGTCCAGTGAAATAAAACTCTCTTTTGAAGATCTGTTATGTGCACATGGCTTCTGAGTCTAAATTTTCTAAAATATTGTGTCCAAAACAAAGAGAATTCAAACTGGTTCTGAGAAAGACATCTCCAATTCCAACTCTAAGATGGTGCACATTATAGCAGTCTATGTTTAGAGCCAATTAAATATCTGTAATCTTTCTCACCCATTCATAGCTTATAATCTCAGGCCACCAGGGACCTGATGTAAAGCATTCAGCAGCAGCATCACACTGTAGTTTCAACAGCACCACTTAACCTCTAAACTGATTCTCCAAAGTAGTACAGACAAATGGTCTGGCTTAATGGTTCAGCACAGTAATAGTCAGCTGGAAGGATAAGGCCTGTAAAACCTAATACTGCCACCAAACACTGACTATTATCATGGCCTGGTATTTGTGCTGGAACCAGAAGATAGGGATGCTTGGACTTAGAAACACAATGAGGAAGAAAAGGTCTTGCTAGATGAGGAGCAGGAAAAGGCATTCAGATTACAGTTAGAGCGACATTTTCGCCTTCATTCTCAAAACCAAGTATCTAGGATATGATGCCAGACTCTTCCTTCTCTATCTGTGTGCCACAGAAAAGGAAAAATTATATGATTCCTTTCTGCCCCTCCTCATCTCTGCACAATCATTTTATTAAAGCAGAATTGGGTGAAAGAATATTACTTGTACATTATCTTCTTTGAACATAATTTCTGTGAAACAAAATGTGGGCTACATGTGTAAGACAAAACATACACAGACAAAGCTGTGGTGGTGAGGCACTGCAACAGGTCACCTAGAGATGTGGTGGATGCCCCGACTCTGGAGACTTGCAAGGCAGGGCTGTACCAGGTCTGGGCAACATGATCGAGCTGCGGATGCCCCTGTTCACTGCGGGTAAGTTGGACTAGATAAGTGTAAAATGTTCCTTCCACTTCTAGGGATTCCATGATTTCTTTTTCATTTGCAAACTCCAACTTACTTGATATGTAATTTACAACTGAGTGACATGCAAGAGACAAAAGTGGGACTTACATGATTCTTCTGATCCCTCCATATTAATCTGTGTGTGCTAAGCAGTAGTACTCCACTATCAAATTTCACCTAAGCAAGAAACATAAAACAGATTAACAACAAATTTAACTACTAAGTGGCATAAATAAATCATAAAATCATTAAGGTTAAAAAGACCTCCAAGATCATCAAGTGAAAGTGTAAACTCATCACCACAACACTCAACTTGGTAACATTACACATCAGCACAATGTTGGAATAAGATACAAGTCAATATTTTGAGGGCGCTCATTATTTTTTCTTCCCGAGAACAGAATCAATAAAGTTAATGGAAAAAGAAATGGGGAAAACCAGCATAAAAGGATTACATGGATATACACAAACTTCCTTTTGAACTTCATAAACATACTCTCAGGAAATCCTGAGAGATCCTCCCTCCACATGCTGTGCAAGATATACAAAATGCTAAATATCCTATTTTTAAAAGGGCTATTGGCTTTTGTTTGCTGATAAAGAAAGTAGAAGTTCTATAAAAACACAAAGCAACCTAATGAGAACGTGCTACAGACAGAAGTCTTCAGGCCTATCAAACAGAAGTGTTCCCTCTACCCATTTTAATTGATGAAGAAATATTTTATTTATCGGTAAGCAATCAGGATTGGGAAAATCTGTGTTAGCAAATTGCTTCCCACTTGTAAAACTCAAAGGAAGCTTTTGTAGCTCCTTACAAATGTATGCAGCCATTCTGGTGGAGAAAAGCAGGGAGACCAAGTGGCACCGGCTGCGCGGGGAAGAGGCGGAGTCACCGCCCCGGCGGCGTTCGTGGCACTGAGGGACACGGCCAGTGGGGACGGGCTGGGGGTTGGAGGAGATGAGCTTGGAGCTCTTTTCCAGCCTTAATGACTGTGTAATTCGCAGAGCCCTGTCAGACCTCGCAGCAATGGCTGCTGCGGCTCTGCCTCGCGCTTCTCCTCAGCTACGTCCCCTCACGCTCACTCGCCCCCCCTCGTCCCGGAGCCCACAGCAGCATCCCGCGTTCCCCCAGCTCCTCCGCCCGCGCCCCCGCCGGCACTCCGGGCCCGGCCGCGCCGCCAGCCGCTCCCGTCACCTTGTCCTCCCCGTCGTAGAGACGCACGCCGCGCTGCTGGAGCACCAGCGTCTCTCCCAGCTCCAGCAGCCCGCTGGTCCAGGAGAACCGATCCATGGCTGTCCGGGAGGAATTCTCCCTACCTCAGGAGAGACCAGGCCGCAGCCACCGCTCTCGTCCGGCAGGCACCGGGCGAGCAGGGCCCTGCCCCGACCGCTCCAGCCACGGCGTCGCGGCGCCCTCCAGCGGCAGCCTGAGGAGAGGCCGCCACTTTCTCGCCGCAGCGCCCTCCAGCGACGGCCCCGAGAACGGCCGCCATTTTCTCGCCGCGGTGCGGGCAGCGCCATTGGCGCGTTCAATTCCCGCGGCCGGCCAATCAGAGAGGCGGAGTGCGGCGGGGATTTCAAACGGCGCGGCCGCTCCCAGCCCGTCCGGCCATGGCAGCGCGGCTTCCCCCGCAGCTCCCCGTCAGCCGCCGGTCCGAGCCGGAGTACCGAGGTAAGGCTGCTGCTGGGGGCCGAGCTCGGTCGGATTTCTGCCGCCCTGCGTGCCCTCAGCGCTGGGTGAGGGGGGAACTCAGGGAGAGGAAGCGCAGGGGTTGCGCTGCCCGTCAGGAGTTCGTTCGTTGCGTTTTGTGCGTTTCTGGTTTTCTTCGTGTTGTTTTTGGAGCGTTCTATTAAGTGCGTAATCCTACTCGAGGATTAATGTTCAGGGCTCAAAGGCAACGTTCAAGTAATCTCTACTTCCTCAGCTTCAGTGAGATAGCAATATCTGCATGTTGAGGGAGCACAGTGATGGGACTTCAGCCTAGAGGAAAGAGCTCGAGGTAATCTGAGAGGCCTGTCAGTATCTGAAGGGGGCAGGCTCTTTAGCTGGGTCTCCGGTGACAGGACAAAGGGAAACGGTTTCAAAGTAAAGGAGGAGAGATTTAGATTGGCTATAAGGAAGAGGGTGTTGTGTGTGTGTGTGTGTGTGTGTGTGTGATTACAATAAAGGGTTAGGCACAGGTTGCCCAGAGAAGTGGTGGATGCCTGTCCCAGAGACATTTGAGGCCGAGCTGGATCAGGCTCTGAGCAACCTAATCTAGCTGCAGATGTCCCTGATCATTGCTGGGAAGTTGTATTACATAACCTTTAAGTGTCCTTCCCAACTAAACGTTTCTCTGACTTGAGGCACAGTGGCAACTTGTGAAATGTGAAGCAAGAACGATGGCTAAGACAAAATCTGAAAGAACAGGCATGAAGAGGTTCAGGAGGGGAATTATGCCTTGGAAAGGAGATGTTTGTTATTTCTGTAAGTTTCTTACACTGGTGAATGAATCTGTCTCTTTTGGAGACAGGAATTCACAGCTTTGCACCTGAATGACATAAACAGTTTGTTGTTTCTGTGAGTCGGTGGCTAATGCTTTAATTTTGTGCCCTCTAATCCCAATGAGTGTGTGGCTGCTGCAAGGCTTGGAGACTTAACTGTCCCGGCTGCCTGTGGCTGCTTGACTTCTACTTTGGGCAGGACTGTTCAATCCCAGCTGCTTCCAGTTCCCTGTGGAGAAAAGGACTCTAAAATTTAAAGATGAGCAATACATAGTAAGAAGGACTGTCAGTCTGTTATGCAGTTAACCAACAAGAACATGGGAAATCAGAAATTCATACCAGAATATATCTTTATTAGGATACTGAGGGCTGGCTTAAGACCTTCTCAGGATCACGTTGCGCTGTTAAGAACACTCCCATTTTTGGTCTGGCATTTGTTCAGAATCCTAGATGACAACATAAGAGAAGCAAGTGATTTTACAGGTGGTTGGTTGGGTTCACACGTGTTTTGTTTTTTTTTGTTAGTGGCTATCACAAGTGAAAAGTGGACTTGCTAAACCAGCAACAGGTACGTTAATGGCATCTACAGGCAAGCATTCAGAAAAGACAAAACAGGGCCTAATTTCTTCCCATTCTTCCCACTGGTTTGGTTTAGGTTTCTTCTAGCTTAGTAGTCAGTGCAGGAAAACAGTCATTGTGTATAGCTATAAAATTATATTGCACTGCCCCTTGCAGCCAAACTTCCTCAAGAAATTAGATGTTTGTGAGCATTAAAGAATTGTCTGATCAATAGTGTCTGTTTAACAATGTCTTGTTACTTTATTTCTTTTCTAGGAGGCAAAGCATGGCATTACTAGTTTAGCTAAAATGTAACAGTGTAACATGTTTTTTTAAACCCCTTAGAACAGAGAAGACAAAAAGTTGAAGAATACCTATCAAGAAAAAAGACCTTTTCTGGCATGCCAATTCATGAAAATGAGACATCAATCAGGTACCATCATTTTCTGCTATTTATATTCCTTTTGGAAATGGACGGTAATAAAGATGTAAGTGGCCATTCTTACAGAGAATCACAGTCAAAAGATAACACTGTGCAATGAGTAGTGACCATGTGGGTTTCTGTATGTCCTTTTATTGGCAGCAACTATTAAAAGTTTGTGTTAAATAAATGCAACTGCTATGTAGATGTAACTTAAGTGTGTTGCCCATTCCACTGGAGACTGAGGCATGGGAGGACACTTTAATTGCAAAACTCTTATATCAGTTGACACTGTTTTCCTCTACAGCCCTCCTTCTGCAAATACTTTTTTTCCTTCTTCTTGCTCAGGTTATGTCACATGTGTTCACAGTACAGTTAGTCTAATCTCATTGTGTTTTGTAGTTACCAATTTAATACTTGCTGTTAAGAGCAAGTATATTATAATAGAAATTAGACTGTGTGGTGACCAGAAGATAGACATATTCTGTGAACAGATTGTGGGCACCTACATTGATCATTAATGCTTCTTGTTATTTACTTAATTTTAAGTGCTTTTCCTGCTATTGTCTGAAGTTTGGATATTCATTATAAAGGACCTGGCAATAAGCAAGAATAGCTTCTTTAGAGATAAGTGTCGTAAAGGAGTTCAAAAGATGCTAGCTCTAATCCTAGTTTGTGTTTTGGATTTGCACTTAAATGTTTTTGCAATTAAGAAACTTCAGCATGGAATTTATTCTTATTTAAATGGAAAGCCTGGTTTACCACTTGAAGTGGCTTCCTATTTCTATCTGCTGTTGAACAGCATCTTGATGGTACAAATCTAGATGAACAGTGAGCGACCTTTGAATATAAAATGCACATGAATTGCAAGAATAAATATAATCCATCAAATGCCTGTTCTGTGTAGCAAGAAAAGGCATGTGCTTTCATGATGTATAAAGCTGTCTTTTTTTTGGGGGGGGGAGAGGTTGGGAGGGAGTGGCTACTTTAGTTGTACTAGTAACTTTATTGTAGTGTTTGATCTACTATAATTTTCCTTGCTTTCTGCTGCTTTGGCTATTCCTCCCTCAAGTGTAGTGTATTGGAAACTTGACCTTTTGTATCAGGTGCAACATATCCCTAAGCAGAAGAATGGTATCTGAAGTGAATGTGGTCAGTTAACTCTTCTTCCCTACCTCAACCAGCTTTCTGTGATGTGGGAGATGTCTTACAGTCTGGGCCATGACCAGTGCTTGCTTAACCATTTCTCTTTCCTGGAGGCAGAGTTCATGCTGAGCAGAACTGCTTCAGTGCAAGTTCAGCTTGTACATTGCTGCCTGAATTGTATTCTTGTGTTGTTTAAGATAATCTTTAATTTTTCTTAATACAGTAGCAGAACTAGGAAAGCAGCTAGCAATAAACTGCAAGATAAAACAAAGCTGCCAGCATCTCCAAAGCCAGAAATGGTAAGTCTTCAATAGTCAAATACTGATGGCACTCTTTCTGTGGCTATCGTGTTCTGCTCACTGAAATCAAATACCTGAAATACTTCTAGAGTATGAGAATTTTGCAGGTGCAGAGGAATGCTATTTAAAATCTTACCAAGTTCTGTCAGAATAGAGAAATCATCTAGTGTGCTTGTTTTTTGTTTTAAACTAACCAACAACTGACTATTGTAATGTTGGTAGGTTTAATGTAATCAGAAGAGGATGCTGAATATCCAGGAACTAGTCTCACTTCTTATAACCTCTGTGCTGGGATTATGCTAAGAATTTAAAGACAAGAGTTTCAGTTCATAAGGCATTCACAGAGAATGCCTTATAAAACAAGGTCTATTTTTTATCTATAACTCGTTAATAACAGAAGTTCTTTCTATTTTGGTAGCACATCCTAATGGCCTTATTAAAGACTTTTCTCACTACCTACATTCATTGGGCAACCCATGGTGAAAGGAGGAATTGTGCTGCCATTAAGTGATAAGTTATTCAAACTGTGATATTGTTTTTGACTGCATGCAGCCTAAAGCAAGTTTATATTGTAGAACTCTTCTTGGAAGTCACTTAAAAGCTGACAGCAGCTTTTAAAATAATTTTCTTTCTGTAGGGAGAGTCTAACCCTCTGGCTGGGCCCTGTTACTCCCCAAGGCAAAACTTAAACAATCATTTGGTTTCTAAACAAGATTTTTGGAGTAATAGCTGACAAATAATCTACTTCATGTGTATATGTATGCTATATGTATTAAATTGGCATTTACTGTTAACTGATTCCTTTAAATATGCAAAAGCCTCTAAGGAACTTTAAATAGCCTGCAACATGAATGCACATCTAACATCTTCATGGAAATGCTTCTGATTTCAGGAAGATAAGGAGAATGCTAATGAGCTTTCATGGGACCAATCAAGCAGAACTTCAGAAGAAAATATTTTGAAATCTTCTACAATCACACTGGCATCAGAGACGAGCTGTAATCCTGAAGATCACACTTCAGTGAATAAAGTCACTGAAATAAAGTCTCAGCGTGTATTAATCAGCAAGTCCTTGCAAGTAAAAACCACAAAAGAGAAACAACTGACAGCAGAAAAACACAGTTCAAATGTCAGCCTACCAAAGAAACCAGTGCTTGGTACGTATCGTGGCAAAGTCATCCAATCCAAGATCAACTCCTTCCGAAAAGCACCAAAGAGTGAGGGGGAAAAGAGTTCTTTGTCAGATGAGAAGCTTCTTACTTCTGCTACCAAACCAGCTGTGAAATCTTTGTCCAGAGGCAGCTGCAATGTACTTCTGAAGACTGTGAAAGTCACAAATAATCCTAATTCTGTAAAACCTAATTGTGTCCCACCGTTACAGAGCAAACCATCTGTCAGATCTGCTACTAACTCCCAGTCCAGTCTAAATAAACAGCCATCAACATCTGCAATAGTACCAAAAAAATTAACAGCCCAAAAAATTATTGGGAAGAGGGGACCTCAGCAACTGAAGGCTGCTACTAAGAATTCTGACCATGGAACACTAAGAATGAAGAGATGTGAGAACCTGGGTGAAGATGGAAAACCAGAAGCTCCAGCAAAGCAATTTTCTGTTGTTCCTGGTGGCAAGACAGGACAGGATTATAAATCTAACAGTATCAAGAAATCTCTTTTTCTGAAAGAATCTGCAGAGGAGAGAAGGTAACTGAACGAGTCACTGTATTGTAGCTTGATAATTTGACAGGGAGCTGTTGGAGAGGGTCCAGAGGAGGGCCACAAAAATGATCAGGGGACTGGAGCATCTCCCCTGTGAAGACAGGCTGAGGGAGCTGGGCTTGTTCAGCCTGGAGAAAAGGCTGCGGGGTGACCTCATTGCAGCATTTCAATACCTAAAGGGAGCCTTCGAACAGGAGGGGAATCAACTCTTTGAAAGGATAGGTAACTGCAGGATGGGGGGAAATGGTTTTAAGTTGAGGGAGGGAAGATTTAGGTTGGATGTCAGGGGGAAATTTTTACAGAGAGAGTGGTGAGGTGCTGGAACAGGCTGCCCAGAGAGGTTGTGGATGCCCTGTCCCTGGAAGTGTTCAAAGCCAGATTAGATGGGGCCCTGGGCAGCCTGGTCTAGTATTAAATGAGAAGGTTGGTGGCCCTGAATGTGGCAGGGGGCTTGGAGATTCATGATCCTTGAGGTCCCTTCCAACCCTGGCCATTCTGTGATTGGTCTTGTGAGGTATTTGTGTTCTTTCTGTGACTGTCTTACTTGATCTAGTTCTTGCTGTAGGAGAACTGGATTGTGTGAAATTGACTAAAACTGGGTTTAATAGTGAGAAATCAGGATTCAGACTAGTTGCAAAGCTCTTTAGCCTTGTGCCTGTGCAGTTAAATTTATAAATGTTTGCACCCATTTTTTCAGGCTGAGTGATGTGACAGTTTTAAGCGTGTGACATTTACTCCTGTAAATGAACTACATGTGAATACTAGTGCTTTAAAAGGAGACGTGTTTATGGACTGAAGGGGAGTACTTCTTAATGAAGTACTTTTCAACTTGGTGAACACATTCTAGATGATGGGGTTAAGATTCATACTAAAGAAGTAATTTATTACTGATAGCGTTCCTTGTAAGAAGTCACATTGACAAAAAAAAAAAATTGCAGGTGTTACAGCAAAGGAATTGAAATGGATATGAAGACTTAATGACACTTCATTTTTGGATTTTTAGAAGCTGTGTGTTAGGTTTATCCTATGCTGCATGTTGTGCTCTTCTAGTTTTCTGCTCTATGCTGGGTGATGGGGATTATAGGAGAGAGGTGGCGGTGACCAATGAACTACAAGTGTTTTTTTATCCTATTTAAAAAAAGAAAAAAAAAAAATCAAGGTCTTGACCCCTTCCTCCTGTTGGAAAGGGAGAGATCAAAGAATTCTGACCTGGCAGATACCTAAAGTAGGTGGAGTGATGGACATGGTTCTGAAATTTTTGTGCAGATCTAATTGGCAACTGTATGCCTCTTAAGCTTAAAAAGAGAAGACTACGTGGATACTCTTCACGAAGTATGTCTTTGTGTGACTTACTGCAATTAATGTCAGTTGATTGTAAAATAAATCATGAAATCTAATTAATTACAGCTAATAATGTTCTTCCGTACAGAGTTCGCCTGGATGAATGGAGGGCATCTAGAGGAAAAGTGATGAAGAGACCACCTACATCTGTGCTTCTGGGATCACAGCCTAAGAATGAAGAACTCTCTTCTACTGGTGGTTTCTTAGATCATGAATTAAATAGTGAAAAAGTCAACAAGACTCTTACAGAATGTCTGCAGTTAGCTGAGCAGGTACTCAGACTCTTGCCCACAAATTATACTCATAGAGCCCTACAGCATGGGAATATTGTGGATGTATTGGACCTGTGAATCAGATGCAAGGGATTAATTGCTCCTCAAGTTAAGCAATATCATAGGATTTTGCTGACAGTTGAAGAAATTAGTTGTTGCTCAACTTTACTAACTTGCACAACTACACAATATAATTAGACAATAATAGTAACCTCATGAAGTAGAAGAGCTGTAAAGTAACTAATCTAAAACGTTTGCATTTGCAGAAACATGCCTGGATTTCTGGAAGTCTTTATAAGTAATTCCATGTCTGTATATATGGGCTATGCGGTTTTGTATGTATGTATCTTTCAATTGGAGGAATAGGTGAATGAGAATTCTTCAGCTCGTGTTCGTAGTTCAGTTTGTAAATATTTGCTGTCTTCAACTTTCAGGGGCACTTTTCAAAGCAACAACAAACTCGTGGCTTTTTGGGTCAAAACTAGCTGAAATATGGTGCTGCAGGATGTTCATTGCACTTGAACTTTTTTTTTGCTTCAACTTTAGGGATGTCAAGGTAACAAAGCACGTGCCATGTTGGAAGAACTGTTAGAGAGTATTCCTGGGGCTAAAAAGCTTGCAAAATATTGGATCTGCTGGATGCGTCTTGAACAGATGGGCCCTCCTGAAAAGCTTGTGGCTGGCTATGAAGAAGCTATTTTGGCAGGAGCAATGGTGAGCAACTTGTCTTGAAGTTTGAGACTAAAAAGCATGAAAATGGGGTGTGTATTTAAAAAAAAAAAAAAAAAAAAAAAGCTACTTCTGATTTTAATGAATACTTGTATGACAGAGGGGTCATCTTGTGCTCAGACAAGTCAGAACTTGGATTTGATTTGCTGTAGATACCTTTCTGCTTTCAAGAAATAAGGTTTAGGCTCCTAGTGCCATATGATGTTCTGCAGAGAAGAAATAAAGGATTAAAGCTTCTAGTATCAGTAGAAATCCAAACAGAACTCAGTTTTGCAGTACTGATGGACTTAATTCCTTTGCTTTAATATCAGCAAGGTTTTTGGTCATCAAACATGGCTCTAGTGCACTAAATACAGAAAATGCAGGATTCATTTATCTTCTGACTTTGTCTGAAAAGCATCAAATGATTAAGAACATGAACTCTGTATTTTATGTACCACTTTCCCTGTAATTTATACTAAATAAGATGAAATCAAATATGATTTTGGAATGTTTTTCTAAAACAAAACTTGAAACCTTTTTTCTAGCCTAGAGATGAACTACGGCGCATGCTGATAGATGCTATCAGAAACACTGAAAACTTGGTTAAGTCTGAGGATGGTAAGTTTGAGTGTTTCATTAGTTCAATGTCTGGCTTGACAAGCAGCACAAATTATTTAAAATATTTGTGCCTATATTAAATTATTTCACGCAGATTTCTGATTGGTACTTAATTCGAAAACAACCTTGTCTAAACTAATACTTCAGTAATAAACCAGTGGAGATGCTTTCATGTTCAAACTACTTAAATTTTCTCAAGTTGATGTTGTCCAGCTTATTTAACCTGAGAATTAAATGTCTAATAATTCTTTTCATTCACTAAGTCAGTTGCCTTTCTAACATGTGAGCTGTTTCAATAGCAGAAGCATAGTGTTGGGTGGAAATACTCCAATTTTTGAAGCAAAGTAGCTATACAAATTCCTGCTTGATATAGCAGCCCAGTATTTGATCTCAGAAACTGTCTGAAATATTCTATTCGGAGTCGCTGCACTTGGGAAGGAAGGGAATGACTTCTCAGCAAGTACTTAGCCTGAGTTTTCTTAAAGGTGATTAAAATGATTATATTTTTGTGGCCCAGACTCAGTTTTGTAACTTTCTTGTGCAACCCTAAAATTTTGGAGATCCCTAAAAACATCAACTTTTCTATAACTAACTAATCACAGCTGTACTTTCTTTCATTTTTCATTTTTAGGGGGAGCTGTGATAGAAACTCATTTAAATGAGGTACTGGAAATCAGCAAGGAACTCAATTCATCTGTTGAGCAGGTTCACGAGACCTTCAAGGATCTTAATATTGATGATCAGAAAGCAGAGAATGATGACAAGAAGGAAGAGACTGGCAATGAAGCGGTCAAAAAAGAAGAACCAGACCTAGTCTTTAAACCAGAAGAAGAAATCTTGCCAAAAAAGAATAAAAAGCACAAAAATAAAGAACGTACAAAAAAGAAAAAATGCGAAAGAAAAGAGCAGAGTGAAGATAGGGTAGAAGATAAAGGTCAAACAGTTAACTCTCCTGAGAAGGATAACGACACAGATTCTTTAATGAGTTGTAATTCATCTACCAACCCCTATTTGGAAAGGTAAGGTTACTTAAGGTAACTATTGAAAAGAAGCAGTGTCTGGGCAAAAAGTAATATTTGTTCTGTTCTGAAAGAGGGAAGCATTGCATCTGAGAACATACAACTAAAAGTACTCAAGGTTTTTAGGATTTCTTTGTTCAAAAAGTTTTTTTAATAATTCCTTAATAATAACTACTTGTTTTGAAATGCCTCACTACAGTAAAATGTGTTTGTGGCAGAAATAGAACTCTAGCTTCAGAGCCTCTATAGCTGTACCAGTTCTACAGTGAGCTAGGTCAAGGAAAATCAGGTATTTCCAATTGTTTACCTTTTCAAACATAGAATCACAGAACTGTTTGGGTTGAAAAGGACCACAATGATCATCTAGTTTCAACCCCCCTGCTATGTGCAGGGTCACCAACCAGCAAACCAGGCTGCCCAGAGCCACATCCAGCCTGGCCTTAAATGCCTCCAGGGATGGGGCATCCACAACCTCCTTGAGTGTGGTTTGTATGTCAGAAAATACCAAGGGTATAAACAAGATGCAACTGTCCTGTAATTGTATTTTGATACATAAATTCTGGGCAGTAATCCCGGGATGAAGCAAAGTTTTTTTTTTTTTTTTTTCTTTTGCCACAACATTTCTTCTGTGACAACAGACTGGAGAAAGTTGAGCTCAGCTCTGCAATGTGCTGAGTTTGGCTCCTGGCAGTTGTCTGCTGTCACTGACAGTGAAAAGATAACCTCTTCCTGATGAAAGGAGTGATGGAGGATTCTTCCTTTAGAAACTTTTCAGGAGTTTTACAAGGTTAAATATATCTTTCCTGAAAAAGAAGATGGATACCCAACTTTAACTGTATGGATGGGAAAATCTGTTCACTGTTTTCTTCAGCTATGGGAAGATAGAGTTGAACAGGAGTAACTATAGTTCTGCTTGTGCTAGGTACTAGAGAGGTAGCTTATCTGTTACTGCGTGAAGTAATTTCTTTCTTTTCCCAAGTGTGAAGATGCACTATGAAGGAAATGATTCTGATGCTAAAGACCTGAAGATCATAACCCCCTTGCGGTACTCTCTACGAATTCGGGAGAAGATGTACAAGTTTTCAGATACTCCTAGAGATTCTCATGTCTCTTCATCTGAACAGCTGCAGGAATTGGAATCAAAAGCAACTGTACTTAGTCATAAACAGAATGACAAACTGGAAGAAACAAGTGCTGAAGTAGAAGAGTAAAAAGTAGCATTAACACTACATGCGGGGGAGGAGAAATCGGATTTTTAAGAAAGCTTGGGTGTCTTTTTTTGTTGTTGTATTTTAGCAGCCTTAGAAGAGGAGCTATCTAAACCTTGCATGGATAGCCTAGGATGAAATCTGATTTTAGTATGCTTTTTTTAAGCTTCTATCTTCCTGTGTTTTCAAACTCTTGTGGTAAATCTAATGGGACTTTTTGGGACTTAACGATATCAGTGTCTTCATGTTAAATCTGATTAATACTATATACTTAAAGATTAGGCTTAACGCACTTCATGTAACAGTTCAGTGATTATATTGTTAATATTTACTGTTTCCTGTTACAATTCCTGTAAGTTCTTCAGAATTGCATATTCTAATTCTTCGCTTAAGCATCAAAAGTAACATGGGAGTTCCAATAGGGAAATATCTACTACAGAAACTAGCTAGTGTGGTATGTAACTAGTTTTAAACTGCAGTATCTGGCTTTTTTAAGGGGTATTTCAACAAAACTGAGTACAGTCCCTTTAGTTAGCTGACCATGAATAATCTCACTAACCTACCTTATGTCGGTTTCCGTTACTTTGTAATATGGTAGACTTATTAAACAAATGAGCTGACTTATATTTGTGTCTTATTTACAGGCTTGGGGTTGGAAACTAATTGCAGGTCGTGGCAATAGCCCTGGGACTGAGTTTCTGGGCATTATTTTAGTTTATTCTAATGTGTATGCTCTTGAAGTGGCTTTAACTCAGCTTCTGTTAACATTTGACATCTTTTTTCCAGTGTTAGTTTTATGACCACTAGTTTTTCAGTACATTTAGTGTACTAAACAGGTGGTTACTTGGATTACAGGGCTTAGGCCTTGGGTTTTGTGCAACACGGAGCAGCAAGAGTCCCTGAGGACAGCAGGACGCTCAGCACACCAGCTCATTGTTAGCCGGCCTTTGCTGTGAAGGCTGCGCTCCGCCAACCCCCACCCGGCAACCGCCGCCATGGCTGCGCCCGCCCTCCCGCGCGGCGCCGCCTCAGAGGCCGGGGCGGGCGCCGCCTTCCTTCCCTTCCCTGCACCGGGGTGCTCTGCGTTCGGGGGCCGAGCGCCAAGTCTCCGGGGGCCGTTCCTCAGCATCCCCCTGCCTGCCGCCCTGGCCGAGGCGTAGCGGGAGCCCCGCTGCCGCGGGAAGCGGCCTCGGGGCCTCGGCTATCGCAGTTGGTAAAGAATGGAAGAATACGAAGTAGTGAAAGTATTGGGAGAGGGGTCCTTCGGGAGAGCTCTCCTAGTTCGACACAAAGTCAGCGACCAGAAGTATGCCATGAAGGAAATTAGGCTTCCTGTGGTAAGTGATACACGTGCATCTCCTCCCCTTCCACACACACACGCGCGCGCACACACACACACACACACACATTTTTTTCCTCAGTGTGGTCTTGGAACTGAACCCCTTTGCTGAGAATTGAGTTTATTGGGCATCTACATGGTACGTAGTTACTAAGTAACTATTTGATTTAATATGTGTAATAGCAAAATCTGATTTGTTTCAGAAAGTGTATGATAATAGGACCATAGCATCACAGAACGGCTTGGGTTGGAAGGAACCTTAAAGCCCACCCAGTTCCAACCCCCTGCCATGGGCAGTGCCAGCCAGCAGCTCAGCCTGCCCAGAGCCCCATCCAGCCTGGCCTCGAGCCCCTCCAGGGATGGGGCATCCACAGCTTTTCTGGGCAGCTGTGCCAGGGCATCACTGCCCTCATGGTGAAAAACTTCCTCTAATGTAGTTGACTGTATTCCTATTTTGCAAGAATCTACATTTCATCTGCAAAATCTAATGGGGAATTGAGCCTTATATTATTGCTGAAATTCAGTTATTCAGGTTACCTGTGCTGCACGTAGCTAACAAAAAAATCACAAAATGGGAGGCTCTGGCTTTCTTGAGGCTGAAGCTAAGTTAGTACTTGGGCACTTGGTTTTATACTGAGTTTGTGCAGTACAGCTGTCAGCTGTTCCAAAGTCAGTGTGTGCTGATTTGTTGTTGCATAGTTCTATGCTGTTAAAATAGAAAATCATTAACTGAGCCCTCAATATATCCAGGAAGAAGTCTACAATTAGTTGTAAACCTTACATTGAAGAAGATAATTTTCAGGTTTCTAAAGGACTTCTTAAAATAACAGAATAAAGTAAATTAAAGATGTGTTATGTGTAAATTGGTGTCAAGTATATATATGAAAATGTTTTAGAGTGACCTTTATATAAATGTACTTACATTTTCAGTCTTCATCTGAGGTAGAGAACTCTAGGAAGGAAGCTATTCTTTTGGCTAAAATGAAACATCCAAATGTTGTTGCCTATAAAGAATCCTTTGAAGGTAAATATAAAATTTTAAATATCTATATTTAGAATCATAGAATAACAAAGATTGGGAAAGATCTCCAAGATCATCCAGTCCAACCGTCTGCCTATCACCAGTATGTCTCTCAGTACAACATCTTAAATGCCTCCTAGGACAATGACTCTACCTCCCTGGGCAGCCCGTTCCAGTGAACACCACTCCTTCAGAGAAGAAATTTTACCTAATATCCCACCTGAACCTCCCCTGCTGCAACTTGAGGCCATTACTTCTAGCTGTATCACTAGTTATGTGGGAGAAGAGGCTGACTCCCACCAAGCCGCATCTTCCTTTCAGGGAGTGATAGAGTGCAATAAGGTCTCCCCTGAGCCTCCTCTTCTCCAGACTGAACAATCCCAGTTCCCTCAGCTGCTCACCATCAGACTTGTGCTTCAGACCCTTCAGCAGCTCTGTTGCTTGTCTCTGAACAAGTTCCAGAGCCTCAATATCTTTCTTGTAGTAAGGAGCCCAAAATTGAACACAGTATAAGGTTTTTTTAAGTTTAATTGTAAAGTTTAATTTAAAGTTGCATACTCCTATGGCATGAAGATCACGTTTTTAGCATGTAGTTGGAACTTTATAGTAACAGTAATATATGTATTCTGTTCATTAAATTACTAATTATTTGTAAATTGCCTGAAATCTAGCTGATGGACACCTGTATATAGTGATGGAGTATTGTGATGATGGAGATCTAATGCAAAAGATTAAACACCAAAGAGGAAAGTTGTTCCCTGAAGACATGGTAAGGAAATACATATTTTTGAAGCAAGCAACAACCTTGGAGTCCTTCTTCATGTAAACTGAAGTACATTAAGAAGTATGTTAAGTCACATAAAATAAATTTAATAGATATACAAACACCTTAGACTACATTAAATGAAACGAGATGATAAAAGAATCGTTAAGGTTGGAAAAGATAACTGAGGTCATCTATTCCAACCATCAAACGATCAAGGGAATAGAAGCACTGCTGCTTTCATAATTTCCAGCAGAACAAGTAAACTGTAAAAGGAATAAGAAATAAATTGCTGTCTGTATCTGAGAAATGTGTGAACAGTGTGCAAAACACAAATGTGAATGCATAAATGTATGCAATTAAGTCAGAACTTAGTACAAACCAGTCAAGTAAGAGGTACTGCAAATGAAAAGTAAATGAAGTACTGTGCTGAGATAATTGAAATTAGCTAAGAGACTAAATAAAATATTATGCATCAGTTGAGCATTTGAAGCAAACATGATGCATGAACTCCTTTTGTCATTGAAGCTATGAAATTATTTAGGAAAAAGCTCAGAGTTATGTTGTTTTGATTTAAAAGCCACATCCTGCCACTTATAAGCATCATCTTCATTATATGAAAATACCGGAATCCTCAACTAATATCATCCTTAGTTTGTTCAGACATCTCTAAGGCCTTTACTTTGTACATTTAAAATAATACAGTTCATTTTAGAAACATTATATTATCTCAATGCAAGTATTTTTTAATCTCCTTATTTGCTATGAAATCATAATTAGCACACGTGTAAAATGACCTGTATTGCCTCCCTGGTTTCATGATTGTTATGTGGTGTTTTTCTAGGCACAGCATTCTTTCTGCCTTGTTAAAATGTGTACTTTTATTTTGAAGGATTCAGCCTTTTGTGGAAACTTGGGGTCACTGTGCTAGAGTTACTTACAACTCTCAGGTGTTGGAAACACTCTTTCTTCTGTGCTTTTTAAAGAATCTGTTAGTGAAGAAATCCTTAGCTACAGTATTGAACCATTATTATTCTTCATTACTTTTTTCAGATCCTTTGCTGGTTTGCACAGATGTGCCTGGGTGTGAAGCACATTCACGATAAGCGTGTGTTGCACAGGGATATCAAATCTAAGGTGAACAGAGCAGAATTGTTTTTGCTACTTACAAACTCTTCTGCATGCAGATGTTCAACTCTGTGTTATGATCTCCTGCTATTGCTATGTGCTGTTTTTCACTTGTGTGAAACCTTGCAGTCTTGCACTGTCTTAATATAATTATGCCCTTCATAGCCACACTGGTGATAGCACCAAGTGCTTGTGGCAAACTGCAGATAATTGAGAACAATAGAGACATGAAAAAAAGAGGTATGGAGTAAATATCTTGTAGATATCTTGCCTCTCACTTTTATTTTCTTACTATTTCCTAGCGAAAAGGTAGAAGCTCAGAAGCATGCCCTTAGTGCTTTGAGTACAGCACTGAGATGAAGGCATTTCTGATGTCTGATTCTTTCTCTGCTACTGATGCTAAGAATTTGGACCTAATTGCTATTCTGTTTGCCTTTCAACAAAATATACTTCTTAGCTTTTTGTCCTAGAAGATTTAGCTTAAGCAAGTAAAAGGAAATACAAAGTGTCAGAAGTGATCATCAATGTCTTTTTTGTATGTACAAACTGCATTTCCTAAAAGTTATTTAAGTGTATGAATCTGTTCTCTTGAAATGCAGAACGTCTTTCTCACTCAAAATGGAAAAGTAAAATTGGGAGATTTTGGATCTGCACGACTTCTTGCACAGTATGTAGATATTTCCACTGATTTCAGTGGTGTTGTTTTATTTTGCAATACATAGATAGTACAAAATATCCTGAAGAATTACATTTCACATGGATTTTCTTTGTTATTTCAATAGCCCGATGTCATATGCCTGCACATATGTGGGAACTCCTTACTATGTACCTCCTGAAATATGGGAAAACATGCCATACAACAACAAAAGGTATTCATGTTTTCAGTGGTCACAGATAATGACTGAATGACTTTTTGTTTAAAGTTATCTGACTTTGTGCTAGATACTTGTTTGGTTTCAGGCAAGTATTGAATTGAGAAAAGGGTAATTTCTGGGGCAGGGGGCCTAAGGTGCAAAGGCCTAAATTCCTCTTTATTTAGGTAATTGAAAGTATAGTATCTTCAATCTTAGGAGTTCAAAAACTGCTGTCCAGACCTCTGTGTGCATTTGTAAGAGAAAATAAGATACATAGAGACACACACACACATGTATTTATGTGCACATATACATACATGTATGTTTCTTTCTCTTGGTTGTTTTATTTTTTAAGCTCTTCTTGCCTGTCTTAATGTAGGGATAATGGCTACAGAATTGATCACTCTTAAATTTAATGAACCCAGTTGTCCTAGTCCTTATGCAAGGACTTCTGTGAGCAAACTGATAGAATGGTGTTCACAGCTTCCTCACAGACTCAATACTGCTGAGCTATTGTGTATCCCCCCCTCCTAGTTCTGTTCTGTGATCCTAGTTGTACCTGAATCTGACTTGCAAAGTGACTCATTTTCACAGCAGAGAGGTGAGCTTTGTAGTGCTTATGATTTTTCTGCTTCTCTTGCAAGGATAGTGTCAAATTGCATCTTTTGCAGGTGTCAGTACTTGCTTTCTGTGAAGAAATTGTGATGTTTTCCCAGTAGGAGAATGTTCATTGGCAGGGACTAGAATTCCAGCTCTCAGAATTAGGGTTGTGTAGCTGCCATTTGATGCTTAGGGCTGTGGAGCACAAAGGCTTTGCACTGCAGAAGGATATAAATATTGTTGAAGCAAATTGCTTAGAAGACATTCTGGGAATAAAAAGCTGAGTACAGTTATATGACATTATCCTTATTTACTTCAAGGTGGGTTAAAATAAGCAAGATCATTTCCACTGGAGATGCCAAGCACATTATCATGTTGACTTTTATAATTACATTTATTTTAGTTTATTCAATTCAGTTACATACACATAGTGAATTTCACTTTTACTGGACTATTTTACTTGTTAAACTGTAATTTCTGTCTCAATTTTTCTTATCTTTCTCTATGCCTACAGTGACATATGGTCTCTGGGATGCATCCTGTATGAGCTGTGCACTCTTAGACATCCAGTAAGTGTGGCTATATTGATATTAGAACAGCTTTGAAAATCCTTAAAATTTAATCAATAATTAGCTGAACTTTGATGGATTCATAGAGAATTACATTTTTGACTGAAGTGTTTGCTGCTGCTCTTTCTGAGACAGGGAAGTACTGCTCCACCCTTCCCACTTCTCCTCCATTACTTTCTTTCTGTGTTTCAGCTGCTCGTGGTCTACTGAACCCTTCTGTGAAATGCCCAGTCTTCTAAATTGCTAGAAAACAATTCTTTTTTTCTTGCTTGCTTGGTTTTCCTCCCTATCAGTGAGATGATTTGGGATATAGTAAGAAGCCCAGTGAGTCCCACACTGAATCAGGATATCTGTTGGAATGTTGGCACAAGCATTGCATTTTATAGGATCTAGCTGATCACAGAAGATGGAGGCAAGGACACTCAAAATCTTTTCTAAGGTGTCTATAACATATGCAACTACAGCAAAATAAAAGAAATAAACAGTTTGGAACCTCACATCAGTGACTGATTGTTAAATCAAGTTGCTGTCCAAGTAGTGTTCTCCTACTGGGACAGAGGGAAGCTGGATGTATGTTTCTGTATCTTTATCACTTCTAGTACGCTGGATTTCAAGTGTTTGATGATATGCTCCCTGTGTGTTAACTTCCTCTGCCTTCTTTATATGGACACGTGGCTAAGACTAAAAGCATTATCAAGATGCAGGAAAATGAGATCATCCTAACATAAGGTCATTTTGTCATACGTTGTTTTACAAGCAGCAGTTTCACTTCATCAAGCTACTGCTATAGCTTGAAATCCTTTGTAACAGCAAAAGATCTGGTCTAGTATTAAATGGGGAGGTTGGTGGCCCTGCCTGTGGCAGGGGGGTTGGAGATCCATGATCCTTGAGGTCTCTTCCAACTTCTGTGATTTTCTGATTCTGTGAAGATTCCTTACAGTTGCAGCTGCTATTAGTGTAGAAATTTATATTGCACGTCACTGAGTGTTGAGGCCACGTGCACTGAAGTGTGTTACCCTAAGTATGTCTTTTGTCATGACTTTGGTAGTGCTTTAGAAGGAGCAGAGCAGCCTTCCCTTTTTAGCACCAGTGAAATTTTACATATCTGAGATGTTTTAATTCTCAGGAAATTATAACTATTTAATTGTTAGCATAAATAAATGCCCATTTAATAGCTCTGTAAAATGTAAAATAGTTACTGATGTATTCACTCAAAGTTATAATTGCACACCTGAATTACAGCATGAAATTCCCCAATCAGGAGCCAAATCAGTATGACTGTAGAGAATCTATATAGATGCATGCCACTATTATTAATAATAAATATTAAAGTTGCACATCAATGACATCAATTTATTTAATACGTTACACACTGCATGCTCTCATGTTTGTTTATTTTTAATGCAGTTTCAAGCCAATAGCTGGAAACATCTAATCCTTAAGATATGCAAAGGATCCTACAGTCCTCTGCCAGCTCACTATTCCTATGAACTCCATTACTTAATAAAACAGATGTTTAAGAAAAATCCAAAGAATCGTCCGTCAGCGACTACTATTCTTGCAAGAGGTTGCTTAGCCAAACTTATCAAAAATTGTTTCCCTTCTGAGGTACAGTATAGTCTTTGTCTCTGGATTGGAACAATAATATCTATGTGTCAGACACTAAATAAATTTCTTTTGTGATTTGGTAGTATATAACAGTATGAAATGTAGTGCTGTGTAGATCCTACGTTAAAGGTTATAATACATTTGTAGACATTTCAGAAAAACAAATTTTCTGAAGGATTTTGAGTAGAAAAGTTGAGTATTGACATCATGCTGCTAAAATAAGGCATTGTTATCTGTCACAATAGTTTTGTATAGTAAGGCTATTTTTAACAAATGCCATATACAGTAGCTTGAGAAAGATTAAAATCTTACAGTACTAACATTTGTACATACACTTCCAGGTGACAGAAGAATTCAAGCAAGATCTAAAGGAAATCAGGAAATGCAAAGGCACTGCAATAAGACCAAAAGGTAAGTCAGTGATCTTTTTCTTGATATAGGAATAATAAAGTGACTAGGAATTGTAAGATCTTATACATCAATACAGCTGTAAAATTTTAATATTATGTGCTTGAATCAGTTTTTAATTCTTTCAAAGTTTAAGATTCCTGAACTTGAATGAAAAGTACTTGAACCAGTGTATATTACATTCCATCATGAAGCTTCATGTTAGAAGACTTGTAATTGGGCATAGCTGAGTGCTATACATCATTACCTTCCCTCTGTCAGAAATACAGTGCAGTGCTGCAATAGAAGATTTTAAGTCTTAGACTTGTGCTAGGATTAAGCTTGTTAATTTTAAAATGAGCAAAATTTTTTGCTGTTGTAGCTATTTTAAATGTAACTGGGCTTTCTTTCCCAGAACACAGAGAAGTGAGCTATTTTTGTTATTTGGTTTAGAGAAGATTTTGGATTTTATCTACTATAACTACACTGCATGCATTTAATGACACTCAAATTTATACACAACTGCAGCCCAAGCAGTTGTATTTTATTGCAGAAAGGTTCAGAGGGACTTAATGTAGAGGGATGGACTCAGCATTGAGAATGAGATACACAGACAGGAGTGTGAAGTAATTTTCCTCACCTGGTTCAGTGGTAATGATGTCATACCTCTCGAAATGCCTTTGGCAAACATCTGTGATAAAGTGGCATAACTCTTGAATCTGTCCCTTAATGTATCAGGTAGTGTTGCAGCTGGTGGAGGCTCAAATAAGAGAGAAAGTAAGGTAGGTATTCAACTATAAATATGCTACTTACATTTTGGCAGTTCAGAATGTTCTGTATTAGAGAAAATTATCACTTTGGAAAATCTTAGTATGCTAAACCAGTCTTCTATGCCAGCTATCACCTGCACTCAAACTGCAGAGTTCAATTGCATTTTCAGACCTTTGTAACATTTTGGTGTTTTCCACATTTAGTTCAGTTCCAAAGTGGATTTCATTATAGTTATGAAAACAAAACAACAACAACAACAACAAAAAAACCCTTCACTTTTCTGACATCTAAGATACTGCATAAAATCATGTATTTTCTTTGCTTTGGGGTCACATTTTGAACAGTCTCCTGTAGAAATAATCCAGTGGGGACTTCATTCTCACTAGATTTTAGCACCAATGTGAGATTCTAGGTGAGGAGTATTAAGCAACAAGTGACCAAGAAAGCACTTCTGAGTAGATTATAGCACAGTCTGTCCAAGCTATATTTGAGTATATTTTTCAAAGCATGTTGCCAGTAGGGCTCTTTTTTTTTTCTTTTAATAGACTTGTCAGCCTGAGAAGCTTAATATTTGGGTCCAACTTGTTTTCTCAAGGAATGGGCTCATGTTATCTTTATATTGCTACTGTTTTCAAATGTGGAAAAAAAAAATCAAAACCCCACAAATTGCATCAAATAACTACATTCATACTTAGCCTCAAAAGGAGATTGCATGTTCTTTTCTTGACAATGTGAATTGTAATATAATAATAGCTCCAGTGCAATTGCTGTTGCCACTGCTTTCATGGTGTCTTCAATTTTCTGATTCTTAGGCCAGCCATTTTGTGGTAAAACTATAATACTTAATACCATGTTAATATTACTGCTTTGTTTCTCTGGACAACAAAGATAATGATTAACACGCTCCTTATTCTCTTAAAGCAAAGCAAAGATGAAAGTAGCACATGGTTGAAAAGTGAAAATACTACTAAAGATTTGAATGAATGCACAAGAGAACAAAGGAAAAATGATGAAGAGGGTAAGTTTTAAGGCTTATGAATTTCCTTCTAACTAGTGATTTTAAATGTCGTTGATCCAGACATATAAACAGATGGAGCATACAAGCCTGCATCTACATAAATCCATGTCACTGTCTGTTGCTTCCTAATTGTATTGATTCTTACTGCTCATCTGAAGTTTTTAAAAAAGTCTTGGCCAAAATATTAAGTTGTTTGAAAACATTTGGTATGGAGTAAATGGACTTGATGGGGTTATTCTACATCCTTTTTCTAAGTTAAGAATTGTGCTCATAGCGTCAAATATGAAATGCTGAACGCTTAGTGCTAGTTTGAATGGAGAGCAAACAGTGAGATTTCTGCTGGTGATCATCTTTTGTTGTTGTAATTACAGCAGAAACTTCAGAAGTCCTCTCAGGAATTACTGATTTGACACATCTCCATAGGAGACGATGGGAGAAGAGGACATTCAGTACTGTAGTGGATGTCCTGGAAAATGCTCCCTTGCTTTCTTCCAGTTTTACATCTGAAGAGAATAAAAGTAAGATTTAATTGAATGTGTTTTTACACAATTTTAATTCAAATAATATCAGTGCTGCTTTACAGATGTTAAAAACCTAAACTTCACAGGAAATATTTAAAGTGATGTGAAAATCATTTAAAAACATCCTATTAACAAGCACTCAGGAAGTGCACCATACTGAAAAGATACGTTTGAGACTGATGATTTCTTACTGGTCTTGTGTAATGGGAGCATTTTGAAGAGTAATGAAAACTGAATTAACATTAGCAACCCTAAAATGAAAATTATTGCCGAGAAATTATGCTACCAACCCTCCTCTTAGCATGCCATGAAGTGAGTGACACTGAAGATGTTATACAAAATTCATCATCTGCAGAACTCAGTTGTTGAGACGTACCTATTCTCATTTTCTTTCTTCTCTCTTCATGTCATCACCCAAAGTATGCTGTGAAAGGTCAGTGTGCTGCTTGCACTACAAGTTTTCTACCTTTGTTTTTCTCTTAACTGTGGCCTTTGCAATTCATGTTGCTAATGCATTTTCATCTGAGTAATAGTATTTAATAATATTTTTATTATTATAACAGATGGCTCTGTTACAAACTACAGTGAAAATAAGCCACGTAAGCAGTGGGCTAAGGAAACTCCTCAGACCCTGATGAACATCCTCAGTACTGCAGATGTCAGCTTAGCATTTAAAACATACACAATTTATAAACCAGGTAAATTCATATGTTTATTAGTAGGCCCAGTGTATAGAGATTGAACACTAATGCACGTGTCACAACAGACATGAACAACATAGATTTTGTTTAAACCAAATTAAATGTGAACTTGAAAAAGAAAATCCAACTGAGAATTCGTGAGTGATTGTACATCTCCACTGCATCTATGAAAGACTTTCACTTGAAGAGGCTAACAGTCTTCACCCTGCCAAGTGGCATAATATCTGAGTTGTTGGGATGGAGTAATTAGGCTGTAGCCTCATCAGGGAGTCCACTTTCACTGAGTCAGTACTGTCCTGTTTTGAAGAGAGGATGGTAGGATGGTGGAAGGTAACCGTAAGCTGTGGATATACATAGCTGCAGGTGTAAACACTGTCTCCTGTTAAAGAATCATAAAAGATCCCAAGTTGGAAGGGACCCACTTAGTCCAACTCCTGGCTCTACTCAGGGCTTTCATATTCACTGCCCTCTGGGACAGTGATATCCAACCTTGAGTTACTGGTTTATCTGTGTGCTTAAAATAGGTAACAGCTTGTACTGGAATCTGCAAAGATCTAGAGACAAACTAGAAAACTATAATTGTAGATACATTTTTAATAATTTTATTCTAAAATTTGTGATCTTGGCTTATGCTTTCAAAGCTTCTGAGAATATATTAAGAGGTCCACTTTCTGATGAAACTGAAGCATCTGATGAACTAGATGGGGAACATGAAAATATTGCCACAGATTTGGAGAGACTTGAGCCTAGATCTGATGAAGACGATACGTATGTCCAAATGACATCCTTGTGTCTTTGTTTTGTTTCCTCCCTTAAAGCAGTTAAAATATCTATAGATATTCCTCTAAAAAAAAGACAACAGTATTTTTCTTATCACTTAAATTTATTCTTCTTTTACACAGTGATATTAGAGTTTAGTAACATTTAATATCTTAAATACTTTCTTTGCTATATTTATAGTTCATGATGTTGCTCATTGTTTATTTTTGCTGGTGACTTTGTTAAAAAAAAAAAAAAGACGAGATGAAATTAGATCTGCAGTAGTGTGCAAACTTTTTCTTGCATGAGACATCTTTGTACTCTGACCTTGAAATCAGATAATCAAAAGCAATACCACTTGCTAGTAGTGTGTTTGCTGCATTCATGTATTATTCTTCACACTCATTCGTGCATAGTGCAGTGAAGTCACTTTTACACCTACTTATTGAGATACATTTGTAGAAACTTCCAAACTTCTGTTTATGTTCCTGTTTTGGAAAAGCAAAGTATGTCAACACATTCTGAAGAAAAATATTATATTTTACATGTGTGTGTATTTGGGGTGGGGTGTTCTTCAAATGTCAAAATCTTAGCATATGTCATTGTTTATTTTGGTGGCACTTGGAGGTGACCTACTCAGGCAGGGATGTACTGCTGCAGTCTAACAGCAAGCCCTTCATATCATCACACATATGGTGTCTTGGTGTGTGCATTTGTCTTTGCAGCTGATAAAACTTATTTGGGTAAATTCAAAAGGGAGTCCCTACCAGTTCCTTAATCACAGATAAATAAGTCTCTGGTGTTGATGTTTTTTAACAGATTTTTCTCCTATTGAGTGTGATTTTAGAAATATATATATATATATATATATATATATATATATATATATATATATATATATATATATATATATGAAGCAGATAAAGATTTTATGAAGTTGTACTCTTTCGCTTTGCAAAATAACATTTTGAAATCTATTTTTAGGGACTTTGAGGAAGATGACCCAGATTGGGTGTCAGAACTGGAAACGGTATTGATACACAGTGACTGAAAACCTGGAGTTTTTCTACAGTAACAAAAGTCAGTCTTACTGCTATTTGTAATCTGATTTGTTGTTGTTAATAGTTGGAGTTATTAATAAAATTACCTTATTCAAAAAATTCTGAATATGCATATTTTCTGTATCACAAAACTGAGGGAATTGCATAGCTTTGCCCAGGGAAGTGGTCTGGACATCAGGGGGAAATTCTTTGCAGAGAGAGTGGTGAGGTGCAGGAACAGGCTGCCCAGAGAGGCTGTGGATGCCCCGTCCCTGGAGGTGTTCAAGGCCAGGTTGGATGGGGCTCTGGGCAGCCTGGTCTAGCATTAAAAGAGAAGGTTGGTGGCCCTGCATGTGGCAGGGGGGTTGGAGATTCATGATCCTTGAGGTCCCTTCCAACCCTGGTGATTCTGTGATTCTATGGTGCAGTCACCATCCCTGGGGTGCTCAAGAGCCACGTGGATGTGGCACTGGGGGACGGGAGTGGGCACGGTGGGATGGCTTGGTGATCCGACTGGATGGGCTTAGAGGTCTTTTCCAGTATTGCACAGCAGGGTTAACAGGTCTGGAGGGCGTGTTATGGAAAACATGTAGCTGTGCTAATTGAAGCTTAGTTCACGCATCGTTAATCTTACGATAATACCTTGGGGTGAGCTTTTGCCTTAATTACCTCCGTGACCAGAATTTTATGTACGCCATACGCATGTACGTAAACTCATTTGTTCCTAAATAAGGACGAACTTTCCCGCTTTGATGCGGAGACAGACTAACGCTGTGAAAGCATTACGTGTACCGTCAGCTCTTCCAACCCGAAGCCGCTCCGAGGGCACTGCCCGCGGCTCCAGGCCCACCTGCAAGTCTCCTCCTCCTCCCGCTGGCGGCGGTGCTCCGGAGCCGGCTGGTCGCACGCAGGTACCGCGGTCCGCCGTTCGGGCCGAGCCGGGCAGCGGGGGACGAGCCCAGGGAAGAGGGGCCCGCGCGTCGCGCCCCGTCGCCGTGACGACGGCACCACAGCGGGCGGGAGGGAGCGGTGGGGGAGAGCCGTGACCGCCGAGCTGCCGCCTCGCAGCTGGTGTCCCCGGCAGGGAGCTGCCGGCAGTGCCGGCCTGGGGCCTCGGCACGCAGTGAGGTGGCCCTGGTTGGGGGTGGGAGGCGGCGCGAGTGGCTGCGAGAGCCCCACAGACCGAGCGAGCCGCCTGCTATTCCTGACGGGAACAGCGTGGTTATCTGTGCAAACCTCCCCTGGCAACTCCTAGTCCAACTAATAAATACAACTTCAAGGCGTGTGCGTCTATTAGCCGTGTGAGTTTGCTTGCACATGGGTTGCAAATACCTGTGGCTGTCATTGCCAGGAGTGCAAGCTAAATCAACAAGCAGCGTGTTCTGTGTTTATTTTGCCCATTAAAGAACAAATGTGCAGTATTGGTAACCTCTAAATAATGTCAAACTCCCAAATCATTAGTCTTACTTATGCTGCCCTTCTTCCCTGCCTTCCTCCCTTCCTTCCTTCTTTCTGGGAGCATATTGCCAGCCTTGTTTAATATCTTTATTGATGATCTGGATGAGAGGGTGATTGAGTGCAGCCGTAATAAGTTTGCAGATGACACCAAGGAAGTGTCTATCTGCCCCAGGGTAGCAAGGCCCTGCAGAGTGTCACTGGACTGAAGCCAATGGGATGAGGTTCAACAAGGCCTCTCTTTGCAGAGAGAGCGGTGAGGTGCTGGAACAGGCTGCCCAGAGAGGTTGTGGATGCCCCGTCCCTGGAGGTGTTCAAGGCCAGGTTGGATGGGGCCCTGGGCAGCCTGGTCTAGCATTAAAAGAGAAGGTTGGTGGTCCTGCATGTGGCAGGGGGGTTGGAGATTCATGATCCTTGAGGTCCCTTCCAACCCTGGCAATTCTGTGATTCTGTGAAGGCCAAATGCAAGTCCTGCACTTTGGCTGCAACAACCCCAGACAACACTACAGGCTTGGGGAAGAATGGCTGGAAGCCTGTGTAGAAGAAACGGACTTGGAGGTGTTGGTTGATGCTTGATTCAACGTGAATAGCAGTGTGCCCAGGTGGCCAAGAAGGCCAGTGGCATCCTGGCTTGTATCAGAAACAGTGCAGCCAGTAGGAGCAGGGAGGTGATCACACCTCTGTATTCAGCTCTGGTGAGGCTGCACCTTGAGTGGTCATAGAATCATGGAATCATAAAATGGTTTGGGTTGGAAGAGACCTTTAAGATCATCTAGTTCCAACCTCCTGCTAAAGGCAGGGACACCTCCGTCTAGGCCAGGTTGCTCAAAGCCCCATCCAGCCTGGCCTTCAATGCTTCCATGGAGGGGACATCCACAGCCTCTCTGGGCAACCTCTTCCAGTGTTTCGTCACCCCCACAGTAAAGACTTGTCTAGTCTAAATCTATTCTTTGCATACTGTGTTCAGTTTTGGGCCCCTCAGTACAAGAAAGATATTGAGACCATGGAGCATGTCCAGAGAAGGGCAATGAAGCCCTTTCTCTTATGGGGAGTAGCTGAGGGAACTGGGATTGTGGAATCTGGATGAAAGGAAGCTTGGAAGAGACCTTAATGCTCCCTACAGCTGCCTGAAAAGAGGTTGTGATGAGGTGAGAGTCAGTCTGTTTTCCTGTGTAACTAGCAATATGCCTTAACTTGCACCAGCAAATTTTCAGCTTGGATATTAGGAAGAACTTCTCAGAAAGTGTGGTGATGTGGTGATGCATTGAAGCAGACTGCCCAGGGAGGTGGAGGGCTGCCATCCCTGCAGGCGTTCATGAAACATGTGGATATGGCACTGAGGGATACTGGGTGTCATGAGAATGGATTGATGGTTGAACTGGATGATCTGGCCTTTTTCAGTCTTAATGATTCTACAATTCTGTGTTTCAAGCTTTCCTTTATTTGATGCTTATTGAAAGCGCAGGTCCACAATCGTTTGCAGACTTCCAGAAGCTAACAGTTGGAGGAAGCATCAGCAGCAGTAATAAAAATATGATATAAATGTGCAAGAAACTGCAGTATTGTAAGGTAGTCTCTATTTTGGTACTCAGATGTTGCAGCACTGACTACATGCAATACTAACTTGGGTATTCATTTTTTTTTAGCTATTGCTTTAAGACAGAGACTTCATGGATAAATATGAAATCCTTAAAAAAATTGGAGAAGGATCTTTCGGCAAAATATTCCTGGCAAAAGCAAAAGTGGATAATGAGCAATGTGTTATCAAAGAGATTGATTTAACTAAGGTAAAGCAACAAAACCTGGATGATAACAATAGTTATTTACCAAATTGTGATGATTGTATTCTGCTAGCATATGTACTTGGGTGAAGTCTTACCACGTTTGTAGATGTATCTTGATAGGCAGAGTTAAACTTTTCGGACAGTGTCCTCTTTGATGCCATTTTAGTGATTTTTCAAATTTAGAGTAAATATTTTGGTATTAACACTTTATTTTTCAATGTTTTTTTTTTTTTTTTTCTTTTCAAAGCTGTACTTACTAAGCATTATAGAAGCATTATAGTACCTGATTTAACTTTTATAGCAGATGATTCAGCTACAATGAAATATTGCTAATGAATTAACAAGGCACAATTTTGTGACACATTTCTACAAACTTTTCCATTTGCTTTATTTTTTTTTTTCCACATCCATGTTTTCAGACATGAGCAATTTACAACAGAGTCCTTCCAATTCTCACTTATTGTGTGTGGCAGTTTGATTTGTCTCATATAACTCAAAATGTCCATTCTGTAGTTGTCATCTCAGCTACTTGTTTGGGCTCGGGCCTGCTTTAGGAGAACAAGGATGCTGTTTGTTGTGTTTGAGAATTCTATTCTAGACTGAAGTGAATTGGGCCATAGAAGTGCCATGTTTCTTTCTGTGGGCTGCAAAGGCAGGTTAGAGTGGCTAGCCCAGGTATCAGAGTAATGTTCTCCTATATCTACTTCCAGAAAGACAGGCAGTTGAACTCCCAAAAATTTCAATAGTCATTTTCAATGGGTATCTATGTGCTTGTGACAGGTCTTGTGTTCTGGGCCATACTAGTGAATTTATGGTGTATTAGAGAATCATAATAGAAGAAAACTTGTATATATGAAGCTTAGAAAGAACTACATAACCTGCAGATTCAAGCCCAGAAAAAAAAATTGATTTGATTTGGTCGTTTCTAATCTTGTATTTCAGTGTATGCAAAGTAGAAAAAAAAATTTCTTGTAGTTTATCCCAGCTGTTAAACAAGAGCTGATTACAGAAAATTCTGACTCTGAAGTTGTAAAATTTGTCTTATATTGTAGAGTGTGTTTCTTTCTTGTATGAGCTGTGTCTCTGTGTGTCTTTTTGCCTTCTGAGTTTTGAATCTTTAAGGATTACATTTCAAATTTGATTCATAAGAATGAGAGTAGGAAACTTATTTTTATAAATAAAATAGAACATTTTAATAGAATTGGTATACTGTGAAGCATGAGTTTTTAAGGAATTATATTGATAAAAATGTAATTGCAACCAAGTATGTCTTCTATTTACTGTAATAGGGTAAGGGTTGTGCTTGCAAGAACTCATAACAGTTGTAAAACAGAACTTTTTTCTTTATTTTTTTGAAATTACCCTTATTAAGAACACAGAATCACCCTGACCTGTACTCTTCATATATATAAAGTTTAACTTTTATGTTTTTTCATCAACTTAGTAATAGCATTTGTGCAAAAAGTTCAAAGCTATACATTTGCCTGTGTGTAAAACGTTATAATTCGATTTCACTTTGATAATGTTCCAGTGTATTTCCAGACATCTACTGCAAATGGGTATTTCAAACTGTATGTACATTGTGATTTATAATATTTCTGCATTACCTTGTGGCAGTCTTTATTGGTAGGAATGCTTTGACACCAATGTAACTACTTTTGGAAAGAGTTAAGTATATCACTGCTAGCATATGGTTTCTTAATTCTTTGTAGATGCCTGTGAAAGAAAAAGAAGCCTGTCAGAAAGAAGTCATTCTTCTGGCCAAGATGAAGCATGCAAATATAGTAACCTTTTATGCTTCTTTGCAAGGTTGACTTTTAACATTTTTGTTTTAATTGTGACCATAGGAGTGAAAGGCAGCAAAGCCTAGTTTGTTCTTATTGACCAACATGATGCGTGGGCCAAACACCTTATTTATCAGTGGGGACCACTTCCAGCTCCTAAAAATGAACACAAGGTGTCACTACTTTCTCTCTCACTGAGTGGATGGAACATAAAGATCAAATGCTAGATCCTGGGATCTCTGCATTGCTTCAGTTGAACTTAATCTTGACCTTCAGCAGAGGTCCAGAGTCAGACTTTCACAGGAGCTTCAGTAGAAGAAGAGAGCTTTTGAGTACTGCAGGAAATAGGTCCTGTGGGCCTTTGACTTGAGGATACCACATTCTGAGATATCCCTAAGCTTGCAGAAAAGTTTTGGCTTAGAATTTGGGACTGAAAGAGAGAGCAGAGTGGCTTTCGGACAGAGGTTGATGTTGGATTTTGGAAGGCCTGTGAAGTAAAATGAAGGCTGGTGTCCATAGGGAGCATGCAGTTAATATATGGTTCAGGTAGAACTTTCTGCACATCCTGTCTGAGACCCCACAGTGCGGTTGGGGCTCCTTGGGGTCCACAGTCTCACAGGCTTCTGGGTCTGGGAAGAGAACTGGGGCTGTAAGGGGCTAACACAGGGTGGGATTTGGGAGTGTGTTGAACACTTCCCAGATTTCAGGAGCACAAGGCTTACAAGTCAGTGCTAGCTGTCTGCAGTTTACAGCTATTTCTTGGGAATGGAAACAAATGAGGGCCCAGGTTTACTTTGGGTCCTTCCCTTTTGAGGTGGGGACTAGAATCAATCAAGATTTGCATCTCCATTTTCATTTTAGAGCTGGAAGTGATCCCAAGTAGTGAAAGCTCAGCTTTGACGTAAGGTTAGTACTGAGCAGTACAAAAATTTTTGTCCCACGTTATTGACTCCTAGAGGCCCACAGGGAGAAAGGGGTTTGGGCTGGGGGAAGTGAAGCTTCCCTGGCTCAAGTTATTCTAGGATTTTCTGAGTTCACTGTAAAAAGAGAACCAGTAGCCACAAAGTGGATTGTCCTCTCTTGAATATTTGATTGAAGATGGGTACCTGTTTCTAACAAAGACTAGATCAGGCTTTGAGCTGGGACAAGAAAAAGGCCTGCCAAAAGTCCAGGAACCTGTGGGGTTATGTTTCTGTTGGTTACTGACAAAAACAGGAATCTTTTCCATGTCAACAGTAAGCTCATGATTACTCGTAATTCGCAATTATTCAGAATTACTGTATGTGTCCATCCCTGATTTTAATGAAGTTTCTCCATACGGTTGTGTTTTCCTATTGTGAGGGAAGCAAAGCTTTATAAAGTCAGAGTTGATATAGGACTGGAAGAGATGGAAGGAAGGCTGTTCTTCATAAAAGCTAACTCCCTATATTTATTTTTCCTGCTGACATCTGTCATAAGGAATGCCTTATGGAATGAATACTGTAGTTACTGCTTTTGTTCAAATTGTTTTATGTGATCAGGTTTATAAATATTTCAGGGAACATGCTAATCTGGTAGTCCTCTGGACTCCAGAAAAAAAGAACAGGGTGAGTTCTCATAGTAAGTAGCACCTGGTGTTTATTTTTGCTATTGAACATCTGCTTTCAGCCTTTTCCCTAACATTGACTGTATACTTAAATTTTACTGGGAAATTAGCGTTAGCTGTAAGAATATCTGGCTTCTTTCCACCAGTGTGGTTTCTTGAGCTCTATCTCACGTATTTAATGTATTGGCGAGTCTCCATTTAAATAAATGTTCATGTCTTTCTTACTTTTGCATCAGGTGACACTGGAGATATCAGTGTTTTATCAGTTACTCTTTGAAATGGAGGAGTAGATAGAGGATTAATTCTCTTAATAGACTAAAAATGTAAATGATTTATTGCTGTATTAATGAGTAATAAAGGAAAAAATACACTTTTTCTTTCAGAAGAGAACAAGCTGTATATTGTGATGGAATACTGTGATGGTGGAGATTTGATGAAGAGGATAAATATGCAGCATGGAGTACTGTTTGAGGAGGACCAGGTGAAACAAGTTAACAAAGGACATATTATGCTAAATGTTGTTTGAATTGTCCAGTCCCAGCAACTGTTTCTGTTATGAACTGTTACAAAACCTGAACATTTCTTCAATTATTTTAATGGCAGTTTAGAGTTTGCTTTTTAAGATCTTATATGAATTTAATAACAGTATTTTGATGCCAATTTTATTGTTCTTCCCTTTATTCCTTCCATTGTGAGGGCACATTCAATTTATATAAGTAGTATATCCGCTCAGCCAGGTTTATTTTAAAAGGTGTTTTGGAATTAGAAGGGGATATATTATGTATGAGTTCTTCATTCTTATGTGATTTGCATCAGGACATGTTGTGCTTTATAATGAAGTCAGTGGTAAATCTCCCACTCATTTTATTTGGGTTAGGTGTTTTCTTGTTTGTTTAATTAAATTGTTAAACTAACCCAGAGAAACAAGGCCAGAATTCTGATTGTTTTTGGAGAGTATTCACATGCATTTCAATCTGTAAATAGGTATGTTTGAGTGGTATTGCAGCTCACAGAAACAGAAGTTCCCACTACTTCTTAGCCTATTTTTTGATCTTTTAAGTAGCTTTAAGCATTCTGAGGAAAATCTTTCTATATATTGGACTTAGTATATTGAACTCGTTATTTAATTGCATGAAGTCTTCCTCTCTTGCAGTTATACTGAAAACTTGTCTAGATACTGGATAGACATATCTAAACTGTTAGCAGAAATTTACTCTAACTTTTATGACATTACTTCTTGCTTAAATTGGAAAAGAGGAACTCCATAGTGTAGTATTTATGTATTTATTGTAGCAGCTCTACTCAGGGAATCATCTGTGAAACAGGAAGCATTACTAGATGAAAGATTATATAAACTGAATTAAAGTCTTCCAGGACCTTCAGTTTTCCTGAAGAGAGAAACACATAAGCAAGTCTTACTTTTGTTTCTGAATTAAATCCAGTGGCTCTTATTCAATAAAACCCATGTATAACTGAAGTTGGATATACACTTCAGAACTATCTGGGGTTAAGGATAAACCTGTGTGATTACTTAGTAACCCAGTTCCTTCATAGCTCTGTTTTTTAACCACATTTCAGACCTGCTTCCTCTTGTTTCTTTTTCTCCAGACCACATTTGGTGCAATTACAAGTATTATAACTGCATGGTATGGTAACCACTGCTGAGGATTTGGAAGACACTACCCAATTCTGCCTTAGTTGTTGTTGTTAACTCATTTCTAAATTAAGATCTAGTCTTCTTACTCTCCTTCTATATAATTATTCAGTCCCTACTCAAGCGATAGTCTTGTCACAGTCAATGAAAACTTGACTAGGTTAAAGAAAGTGGGAGCAGGTATTTATATCCGTCTCTTGATAGCACTGAAAAAAAGAAAGGAAAAGTCTATGGCATTAATTTTAGTCATTGGAAAATATTATTTCTTACTATTTTATATCATCTGTTCTCTATGTCTTTTAGATTTTGTTGTTATCTTTGTTGTATATATTTCACCCACACAAATTTACAGATATCTGTCCATTAATCTTCTACTGCAGATTTTGAGTTGGTTTGTACAGATCTCCTTGGGCTTGAAGCACATCCATGACAGGAAGATTTTACATAGAGACATAAAATCACAGGTAGTAAAAGTGAGATGGGAAAAGGAGTGATTTTATCTTGTGAAAAATATGCTCAAGAAGCTCTGGTATGTTTCATTTTTGCATATCAGTTTCTTCTTCTTTTTCAGAACATTTTTCTTAGTAGTAACGGGAAGGTAGCAAAGCTTGGAGACTTCGGCATAGCAAGACAGTTGAATGAGTAAGTACCTTTTATATTTTGTATGTGATCTACACCAAGTATGACTATTTTTCGAATGTTTAGAATGTAACCTGGATGTGAAAATTGTCTGTGAATTGTGCTGGGTCTAGAATATGAAGAGTCTGTCACTGTACTTTTTCCCATTATCCTGAAATGTGCCATTCTGCTTGAAACCACAGATCCTTATAACTCTTATCATAGGCTGTTTCTTACCCTATGCTACATAGAGTGGAGAAGCCTCAATCTTTCACTATTCCTTATAGAACTGACATAATGATATTCTGCAGTCAGAGCTGCTGTTCTTGCAGCTTTTGGTAATCAATTCTAGTGCTTCAGAAAAAGCAGTGAACAGCATTAAAAACTTAGGAAAGAGTATAAGAAAAGAGTTTGTACAGTTTATACTATTTCTTTTCTTAGTATGTTCTCCAAAATTATACTAATTTTTTAAAAAAAGACTAGAACCCCTCCTCTTAAACATTGAAGTAAATGGCATATCATGGCTTGCATCCATGTGGCTAAACTCTGTTCTCTCAAAGACACTGGTCTGTCTTATCTTTACTGACTCAGGACAAGTGTGGCTTAACCTACATAGTGGCCAGACATTGTTTAGGAAAAGGCTTTTTGGCATGGCCAAAAGGTGCCAGGGGTCATGCTAATTAAAAAAAAAAACAAACGGTGATTGAATTTGGTCCCTTTTTGAGCCTCTTGGTAGCTCTGACCTTGGCAGAATCTTTTACCAATGAAGTTCTGGTGTTTAATTAGGTATCTTATGGAAAGATAATTTCCTCTGTTGATCATTTTGTAGATTATCCATCCTTAGTTGCTTTGTACTCCACCTGCTGCAATGTACTTGTAAGTCTGTGCATTCTCTTCAGATGTACTTAGATGTGTTCATGTGTAAGATCCCTTTATGTATTCATCATGTGAATGTGCAGCACATATAATGTCTGTCAAGGCCCTATCAGATTGGCTTTGAACTGAAACCTGCATAACCTTGTAAGTTTGTGGTACATCAGAGCTGGGAGGTCTTGATGAGAGCTAGAGTATGTTGGATGAACTTATTTTGATAGTATCTTCATCTGAGCCTCCTCATCTCCAAGGATATGCTGTGCCATTATTTTAGCTGCAGTCTCCATCATCACTAATACCTTTGTGGTGTGTCCCTTTTTGAAGCACATACCCACTGGCAAAGCCTCAGCTCTCCACATGTAAAATTCTAGTGCAGAAAATGCCTACCTTCAGAAGTGTTCTGAGGATACCTGCTTTGAGAATTGGTCCTACGCGGCAGATAGGAAGTAAACTTCAGAACTGGAGTACTGAATAGGCATCAGGGACTATAGGGACAAAAATATTTGGGGCTCTATAGAACCTTTTCTCATATAACAAGTGATTTAAATTTCTCGGTCTCTTTTCTCTCCCTCATCTGTGACACACAAAGGCATTTTCATCTCCGTTCTCCACTTCTAACTGCCAGATAGTGTCCAATACTACTACTTTCAGTTCAGTGTCCTTGCCACCTCTGGCACTTCCATGGATTCTCTCTAAAAACTGTCACTTCCAACTTTTATTGACACGTAGTGTACAGCAAGAGGAATCACAGTCTGTGAGTACCTTCTGACTTCCCAGTGACTCTTGATGACAGCTGCAAAACAGATATCTAAAAGCAAGTGAAATGAATCCAAGTGGTGTTATTTGGCTATGTACCTACATAACAAGCCAGCAGGAAAGATGGAAACAGAATTCACATACTTCTGCTTTAGTTTCTGAACAACACTTTCTCCTTTATCTTGCTTGCATGACTGACTACCACTTAAAATATTCTTACTTGAATGAGTACATCAGAGACTTCTAATATTTTGATGTGTGATTGATGGCTTTCAGAATTTTATGCTAATGATGGTAATTTCTTGAAAATGTTGATTACAATGCTGATAAAAAGTGGGGGAAAGACAATTCTTGTGCTTTCTGTTGAATGCACAGATTAATATGGTGTTGAATACACTATATTAAAATAGTTGGTCATTTTAACAGAGAAATGAGAAATACTTCTGTTTTTCTTGGAGTGTTCCATTGAGCTATTACTCAACTACTTTGAGAGCAGCTATAATATGCCTCATGGAGTCTAACTCAATTGCTTGCAGGCTTTTTCAGTGTATAAGCCTTTTTGTTTGTTGTGTTTCATTAGCACTGCAGAGTTTGCCTATACATGTGTAGGGACCCCCTATTATCTGTCACCAGAGATCTGTGAAAATCGACCATATAACAATAAAACGTAAGTCTCTGTTTTCTTCATTTGCTTGTGCATGAGGATGTCACGAGATAACTTATTTTCATCATGTTGTGGTTTAAATTAGTATTTCTGCAGGACACCAGAAACTTCACATATATCAGCTAGAGATAGCTTTGCTCTTCAGTCTTGGTAGGAATATTAAGCAGATATAGTTTATATCATGTGCCTTTTCCGATGATAAGGATAGTACCTGATTAGGTACCAGAGAAACATTGGTGCTTCAATTGAAAAAAACAAATTTAAGGTTTATATTTTCAGTACTTCTTAAGAAGAAGCAAATGGTGCACTGATGTTCATGTCGGATGGAATAATGCTAGTAAATCTGTGGCTCAGATAACCTCTCTAGAGAGGTTTGCTGTCTGCTGGGGGCCTGCATTCAAAACATCAAGAAGAGGGTATCAGGTATGATAAAGCTATGACTACTATCCTTCCCTGGTCTTTCAAGCTGGGTTGCATGAGACTACAACCAGGATATTAAAAAATATCAAAAAAATCTTTACATCCCTTAGGAAGATGTTGAAGGTGCAGGTGTTATTCTCCTCAGTCCTTCCATTTGAAGACTGGGATCTGAGCAGGAGGAGGATGGATCTTTGCCTATATTGGCAATTCTGCCTGTGGCAAAAGCATTGGAACTTGATGATCTTTCAGGTTCCTTCCAACCCAAGGCATTTTTTGATTCTATGATTCTATAAATTTGAGAGCTGAAAAGAAATACTGATTACACGTAAATAAATATTATTGCCTTTTCATGAAACTTTAATTCCTTTTGTTCACAGAGATATTTGGTCTCTTGGCTGTGTGCTCTATGAGCTATGTGCACTGAAGCATCCTGTAAGTACCTTATAATTAGATCGATATCATATTATTAAAAAGAAAGTGGACAGCCTAGAAAATTTGTAGATATAACCGTATTAATTAACTATTGGAATTGATATTTAAGCATGACTGCCAGTGTTTAATTTTTTGTACTGTGTCTGTTTTGTGCATACTAAAATACAATGTATTGTGATTGAGTCAACCGAGTTGCATCAGTAATGAAAAATCAGCTTGTACCTTGGTTCCTGAGAACACAGAACACAGAGGATAAGTTGTGTGAACTGAGGCTTTGAAGTTGAATGCTGTGAAACAGTATGTATGCAGGTCTCTGCTTAACAGCTTTTGGCAAAATTAATCTTGTTTATTTCTGGAAAAATTGTGTCTGTGTTGTTGTATAGCAGTAGAATACGAAAAACCTCTTCCAAGTACGAAAGCTAGCACACCTCTTGAGTCATGCAGCTGAAACAAGGCAAACATAACCAGAAAATCCATTAAGAATGTGGTTAATTTTTCTTGAGCAAACTACAGATGATGAGAAATGATTTCTGAAGAGATTGCATAGCACAGAGCTTTTGTCAGCAAGTGCCTTTTTTCATGTTGACATATCGGCAATAGGGCAACAGAGAATAGTCTCCAGTTTCACGAGGGGAAGTTCAAGTTGTGTATTAGGGAGAAATTCTTATTTGAAAGAGTGGTTGGGCACTGGAATGGGTTGTCCAGGGAGGTGCTTGTGTCACCATCCCTGGAGATGTTCAAGAAACATGTAGAGGGTGATGTTAAGGAACATGGTTTAGTGGACAGCACTGGTGGTAGGAGGATGGTTGGACTAGATGATCTTAGAGGTCTTTTCCAACCATAATGATTCAATGATTCTAAGGCATCACTTCCAACCAGCAGTACTTACTGTCACCTTTTTATGTTTTCCACTGATTAAGTTTGAAGGCAATAGTTTGCACCAGCTGGTGCTGAAGATCTGCAGAGGATATTTTCACCCAGTGTCTCCCAGATATTCATATGATCTGAGGATGTTAATTTCCCAGTTGTTTAAAATATCTCCAAGAGATCGACCATCTATCAATTCTATTTTAAGGAAGCCCTTCTTGCAGAAGCTTGTTCTAAGAAATTTGCCCCTTGAGGTGAGTATCCTGTACTGCTGCTTGCAAAGAGGAAAATGTGTACCAGAGTAATATAAAACAGTTCTGTCAGATGCTTATGTTGCTTATTGTTAACACAGGAAGAACTCAGTCACACTTTGATACATAGAAGGAAACCTTCAGGATCACTGCCTGAAGTCAAGATGATACCAGGTAATGATAATATTATTTAACATTGGTTCTACACGAGTGTTAGTTATGATATGGTTGATGGTGATAACTTTCACCAGCAGTCTTTATTGCACATTTGGATAGAAGAGTTTCAGCCAAATCTGAAAATAATACAAGGAGAGAACTGAAATAGCAGAAACATTCACCCTAGACAGAGCATCACCATCCTACCTGTTCAGGAAAAGAGACCACAGATCATTTGCAGCACTCAGCTAGAAAAGCTGCCGTGTGGTTCTGGTTTACAGAGGTCTCCCTTTTATTTATTGTACTTCTTTGCAAAACTGATTAGTGAAATCTACTTTACGTGAGTGTGACAAATTATAATGTTTCAAAAACATGTCATTCTAAGAATGAAAAGCAGAGTGCTTGGGAACTGAGAGGTATGATAAAATATGATTCTATGATGAAAGGATGTAAGGAGTGTTTATTAATTCAGCCTGTCAGTGTTAGGTTTATACACCCTACTATAGTTTGCCACTGCATCGTGTAGAAAGCAAAGAAAGTAACCTTTTAATATTTTATTCTTAAAAAGTTTGTAAGCTTCAAAGAAGGAGAGTCCAGGACCAAATTCTTCCAGAATCTGGAATGGTGATACCTACTGCAACACAGGAATTATTTCAAAGAAATGAATGGAAGCCTTCTTCAAGAGGGCAACAGCTTCAGGTACTGTTCATCCACATTCTCGTAACATTTAATTATCGTAGAAGATAAACTCCTAATGTTAGAAGAGGTCCTTTAGAGGTCCTATTAAATCCAACCTAATGCCTGCATCCATCATCCAAAAGATGTTAAACTCTATCTAGCCCACTATTGACCCCCAGGGTACCTTGCTGACTAGTGACATCCAGCTATGTAGTATGACCAGCTTTGAGTTCAGCCAGTTTTCAATCTACGTTGCTACTCCTCCAGCACATTCTTGATCAGCATTTCTTTGAAGATGTTCTGGGAGACAGTACCAAAAGCTGTTCTAAGGTTAAGGTAGGCAATAGCTGCTGCTCTCCCTTTGTCTACCAGGCCAGTCATTTCATTGAAGATGGCTATAAGGTCAGTCAAGTGTGACCTTCCCTTTGTAAATTCATACTGACTACTCCTGATCATCTTCTTGTCTTTTGTGTGTCTGTAAATGATTTCCAGGATAAACTGATGTATCACTTTGCCAAGCATCAAGTTGGGGCTGCCTGACCTGGAGTTCCCTTCTTCCTTCTTTTTTTGCAAGATAGGAATGACATCTGCTTTCCTTCAGTCCTCAGATACCTCTGAGGTGTCTGTCTTATATTTGGTCTCATCTATGTTCGGTTTGCTTATGTGTTCTCCTGTCTGACCCTCTTCCACCAAGGGTATGTCTTCCTTGCTCCAAACTCTCTCCTTGGTCAGAAGCCCTGGGATTCCTTAAGGCCACACTTTCTGATGAAGTCTGAGACAAAGAAGGGATTCAGTACCTCAGCCTTTTTCATGTTCTGTATCACCAGGCATCTGCTTCACTGCTCACAGTTCTCAGTCTTCTTATTTAGATGGTCTGATTTAGTTTTCCTCTTGTGTTAGGTTGCCATACTTGTGGACACTATACTCTAAAATTTCCTATAATGAGGCACGATATGTACACTTTCTGAAGTTACCTCTTTCTTAGGAATATTACTGGCAGTGGAAAATTTTTCTTATCACATAGATATCAGTCTATATTGTGCATTAATCTGCACTGTGCTGTGGGTAGAGGTGCAAAACAGGGAGGGATAGATAACATATTTACTAACTAAGCAGATGCTAAGCAGATTCTGAGATGCTTTTTGATTTTCAGCATTTGTCTCATACACCATGCGATGGTTTTTAGTCTCCCACTGTGGAAAAGTTCATTGATGTCTTGTTACACTTCTTTTATATCATGCAGCACCATGTGACCTTTCTCTTCGTTGTTTTTATGAAATGGAAAAGGCAGTCTTGTTGCATATTAGAGATACAGAAAAGACTTTGAGAAATGAGAAGCTAACAACTCCCACAGGCAGATGATCAAAGAGATGCTGACAGAGCAGCACAGTGGTCCCTAGACAACATAAATCTGTGTGTATACTGCCCCAGACAGACATTCCCACTGCTGTCACATGTCAACATAAGACTCTTCTGGAATTATCCCAGTGTTCTGGACTTTGGAACAGTGGTGTGGCTCAAGGGCAACTAAGTTACAGGGCTTGAAACCCTGACTCGCACAACAACATGGGCTGCTGTTTAATCACAGGAGATGATGGAACAGGGAAAAGGAAAAGAGGACAGTAAGATTACATACACCCTGTATGTAACAAGTTAGGAAGTTTGTGAAATGATTTTGAAAACTTACCCTAACTATACTGTAAACAGCTTGTATTAAAATGCAATTCAGAATGGAGAAGATAGGAAATAGTTCAAACTGGTATTGATACAAATGAAAACAGTTAAATTAACATCCTTTATTATATTTTCAGCCACAGAGCTCCGGATTTAAGATGGCAGAAAGGCCAGAAAATATTAGAGTACATGGCCATTATGGTCATTACTATGATAAACTCGACAATTTGCAAAGGAAAATTAATGCATGTTATGACCTTTCTCACATCAGCCAAAGAGCAGAGGAATACTATAAACTAAAAGGACAAATTGCACCTCCACCCCCCCCACCTGAATGGTAAACCTTTCTCACTATTTACTAGGAGTGAACTGTCACTCATTATTTTGAGTAATCAGCCTTCCTCTTTAGGTAGCACTGTAATTATAGCTTATGTAATCTTTCCTTCTCTGCTTGGTCTTTGATAACTTTTGCACAAGTTTATTGTACGAAATTGGAACTCCTGCTCATCTCAATCCAGAAGTTCCTTCTGAATGATGTCCTGATGTTTGAAATTTAATTATCAAAATGTCTCCCATAGCTCATAGAGTGAAGAGTGAAAAACCTTTTTGTAGACTTTCTGGCTATATCAAAGATAAGCATTGTCTTTTCCTCCCATCAGAAACAGAAAGAACTAAAGAGCAAAAGCTGTTCTGTACTTGAGGGGATAGAGTGGGAGGCAAGCCATGCAAATGTTGTTTTTTGGAGAGCCTATATTTTGGTTTTAGATATAAAGACCTGCTCTTCAGTACTCTGTGGATTTCAAAGCCTTTCTTTCATAAAACAGAGGTATAAACCTTTTCTTTTGAGAATGCCTGTCCATTCCATGATTGATCACTTATTCTGAAGATCAGGAAAAATCACTTTATTCTCACTAACATTTTCACATACCATTTCTCAAATAAAAGGTGAAGAGGTACTTTGCTCTTCAGAAGGCTAAGATAACTAAAATAATAGGAAAGGCACTGCCCAAAGAGCATATGTTTTCTTTTTGCTATTATACTGTTGTCCTGTATTTATACATATTTTATCCACACATATACATTCATGTTGTACAAACAGAGCTGGCAGAGTACTGGTTGTGCACAAGATAGAATCTGTGAAATAAAATGCAGGATAAGAATGTCACTTTCTTCTCTCAGGCCTGCAGAATATCTTCAAAGGCGCTTTGAAGCCCAGCAGTACAAGATTAAAGTGGAAAAACAGCTGGTGAGTGAATACTGAATCACAGAATAAAATCTGTGAAAGAATCTGAATGAAAATCCTAAAGATGTACTGATGTCTTTCCAATAGACTGTAACAGTGACAGGTAGAAAGTTCTGCTCTAGCAAGTTTGTTGATCTACAATGGTCATCTTGAAGTTTTATTTTTAATATAAAACTGTAACAGTGTAAAATTCCACTATGATCTTACTTCCAAAAATACACACTTGCCTTACTGCACTCCTCAGTGGAAGAGGGAAAGTGAATTGAGTGAGCACTGAAGAAAGGATTCTAAGTGAAAATTCATTTGCTTTGGGATTTATTTGTGCTTCCACAGGGACTGCGGCCATCCTCCGCTGACCCATATCATGACCAAATGCAGATGCAAAAAATAAATGAGGAGCATCTCAAAATGCATCAGCAGGACATGTCTAGAAAGAATGAGATGAAAGAACAGGTAAAGGAGATGTTTTTCTTAGTTGCTTAAAGCTGTTTTCTTACACTCCTCAGCAATGGTATTCTTTATATTGCTGTTTCTGTATGCCTTTCTAATAAATACGCATTCTAACTTATTGTTGTTTAATAGGAGTACCTGAAACAGTTGCAGAAAATTCGTGAAGAATACCACAGCAATATGAAAGAATTCAGATTAAGAGCAAGAGTACACCAGGTAGCAAAGCAGTCATATTTCCTTTCATATCAAACATACATGCAGTCATATTTCCTTTTCCTTTTTTAAGGTAGTACACTTAATTAGTGATTGAAATGAAAACTTTATAATTATGTTCCTTAGGAGAATCAAAAAGTACAAGATAAAACCTTTCTGGTGAGTCAAGGGAAAGCTGAAGACCACTCTGAAACCAAAGATACAGCTGGAATAAGAGGAGAATCACTTGAGGTATGAGTACTATTCTATAGTCTATACAGAACTTTTTATTCATAGTATTTGATTCACTCTCTGGGACAGTTATGAAAAATGTAAAGTCTAAATCTTAACTGATATTTGTACCACATCTGAAAATATCCCTTGATTTCCTTCGTGAGCAGCCTGGAAAGCTTATTTGGACTAGTCAAATTATAACATTTGGTTTGGTCACTTTTTTTTCCTTCCATTTAATTATGGAGAGGTACTTTTGCCTCATTTCTTTCTGTGGTTTGTTTCTTCTCCTTCCTTTCTGAGTGAAGGAAAGAGGAAACCACTCACTGTAAACCTTCATTAGAATGCTGTACAGAAGACGTATTAAATAAGTACATGACTACTTCTCCTGTAAGGAAGATGCTCAATTGGGGAGTAAGTTACAATCCAATTTTATGTGGATTTCTTACCTGAACAGAAATGTGGGAGAAGTGGTAGTAAGAAGCGGAGCCAAAGATTTCCATCTACAGGAATTCATTGCTTCTTTCTCATCAGATACTTCCAAAACAGCCACTGGAATGGAGCTTCAGAATTATTCCACTTCTACTTTGAAATACTGGTGTGGTGAAAACCAGATGAGGTTTCCAGAGCACATGTAGTTCTGCAGCAGTAATTTCATTAGTGAAACACATGAAAGCGTCAACTTGTCAAATTTTTATCAGAGCACAAACTGATGGCTAATTTTGAAAGGAAAACAACCCTTGTATAGGTGGTAGGATTCTTAAGCCAGAATTTGTTTCATGTGGTGTAGGACTTCGTGCAGTGTTGAGTAGCAGGGTGCAGAGTTCCACATAAAATGTGACAGACATTGCTACCCTACTGCAATGGAACTTGGGCCAAACTTGCCAATATAGGTAGGATATTCTTCAGTGATTAATGGGTCCTACATCCAGCTTTTACTAAAATGAAATCCCTTGCTGGGATAAGCTAGACTGCAGGCAACTGAAGCCACAGCTGGACACAAAAGAAAGTTTTATGCCTCTTTGATGTCACCTTAATGCATGGGCACTCCATCTACTGGAGAAACTCCACAGATATTTCTAAAATGTCTGTGAGTTGTTGTGGCTTCTCCTGATGTTGAGGACGTGCAGCTCTACAGCAGATCACTGATGGACCTGTATACAATCATTTTCTTTGCTTTTATGAGACATGTTCTAACATAGGATATAGGAGTATGCAGAGGGATAATTAAATAATTTTTAGGTGTTACCAGAAAACAAGATAACATGAAAACTAGACTTTGTACAGGTACAGGTTTCAGTTATAATACTGATTTTCATCATTTCCAAAGTCTGCCAGTATGAAATTAGGCAATGAATGGAATATTCTTACAGACACATATATGAGGAAATCGATGACTAGGTTTATTACTATAACAAGTTTTTTACGTAAGGTATATACATATTCTGCTTCCAAATAGTTATTTTAAAGTTGCTGTTTTTCTCTCCTTCTAGGATATGGAAGAAAACTTTAAACAGATCAGACTCCAGGACAGGCAAGACGAAAAAAATCTAGAGAAGAAATGCAGCAGAAAGGTATCTCTACTTATTATTTGTTTTGCCATTTTATTCTTAAATCTGTACAGTTATGCCACAGTAGCTCTGGAAATCAAAGTATTTGAGAACCAATTAGGAGCACCATTTGCTAAGTTTCTGTGACATGGTAGAATGACTAAGAAACATATGGCAGAGCTTTTCGGGTCTTTTGAGGGAGACCCCATTTACATCTTTAAATCAGTCCCCATTTGTTCATCTTAATATCAAACTGCTTGCCTGAATATATTTTTTGTTAAACATTATTCTCTGCTTTTTAAATTGTAAGAGGGGTAGGAAATGAATGGGAATGTGCACGAGATATCAGGAAAGCTTTTGACCGCAAAATAATTCTGAAGTGGCCTAAAAGTGTTTTGTGAAGTGTTGCACTGAAGCAGATTTTAATAATGGCTGAGAAACAGCATAAGAACCAACTCAGTGTATTACAAGTATTTGAATTAAATGATTATTAAAGACACCTTTTTCTTAAAATCAGTGATATTCTGGCCTTCTGTACTGAATGCAGTCATTTGGAAATATCCATAAACTGCTCTTTAGAACAATCTATTTTTGTCTTATTTGATCTTGTTAAACAGAAGAAAAATGCTGCTAAACAGAAGTCATTCTTTAACAGAGCAATGGTTTTTTGTAGTTCTCTATAAACTGTGTACCTTTAATTATGTATTTTAATAATATATTTTAATGAAGTGTTTGAATTTTCTTTAGGGAGGAGTAAAATTTGAAATTAATTTAGATGTGTGCGTTCCTGAGAAAGACAGCATTCAAGAAGCAGAGGTAGGGTTCAGTTATATTCAAAGCACTTACATTACTAATCTGAAATAGTGACAGTAGCATTATGTAAGGTTTAAATGTTTTCATTACCATCATTCTCTACCTTGTTTTTATTTCCAGGTTGAGGATAAACTCAGTGAGATATTAACTTTTGTGGATAGTGAGAATCTTGAAGACAAATTGTTGAATGTTTATGAAAGTCCTATGAGCAGGGCTTTGGAAGAATTATCTGGATACCAAACAGGTATTTCACAGGGAAATTCTATTGACTATGAGTCCTGAAAATAAGGTAAGAGCTAGGAAAGTTTAGTAACTGCAAGAAATAACAAGTTTACCTGATGTTTCTCTCTCACTTTAATATCTTATGCCATTATCAATGTTACAATCCCCCTGAAATCAATTTAAAAATGAAATAACTTCTTCCTCTTTTTCTTCTCTCTAGCTTCCAGTGATACAGGTGATACTGAAAAAAAAAGAAAGCATTGGCAAGCTGGAACACCACAGACACTACTGAAATTTTTAGCCAAGACTGATACTTCATCTGTATGTCCTACTAAGGCTGAAAATGAACTTTGTAAGAAAGTTTTTATGCTTTCCAGTGAGCTAAAGTGGGGAGCTACTAAAATTCAGACAGACTACTTACTTAAATACCTCTGCAAACTTTTCCATACCAGAACATTCACATGATCTAACAGGCTTTTCATTGGAAGGACATTGTAATAGTTGAGGTTATTGGATGTGTTAAACCATCGAATGAAAGAATTGCTTTCCCCTCTAATATTGCAATCATGTTTTGATGCTCATAAATAGAAAGAGCACAGTTTTATGTATCACTCTGTGACCTGAGTAATTCACTGCCAGTCTGCAGTGAATCAACACAGCTTTCTCAGGCCTTGAGCTGATAAGACAAAAGAACTCTGGCAGTCTGTGGCCAAAGTCATCCAAGAGCGTGGTGGTGTTATGGTTTCCCACGCCACAAACTCGTGTTAATACACATCACACGTGCATCCTTACACAGATGGGATTGTGGTGGTTTTCCTTTTTCTGAAGAGGTGATTTGTTTGCTTTCTTGTAGTACCAGTGCATATATTCCCAGACAGAAAGGTAGCTACAGTGACTGGTTGCTGTAAACAAAGGACTTTTCCAGCATGCTTGCAATCTCCCAACAGCCCAGATACATAGAAACAACCTGAAGAGTTTGCATAGATAGTGAAGACAAAGCAAAATATTGTTAGGATACCACTTCTTGTTCATTGCACATTAGGTGATGGGCACAGGGAACAAGAGAAATAGGAACTTCTTGGAAGCTTTTTCAGCTCCAAACCAACAAGTCTGAGAACAAGGACTGCTCAGTGAAGCTCTACCTGTTTATTCCAGGCCAAGTATGCTTATTATTTGAACATAAACATTGGTGTTAAGAAATTTTTAGTGACAAACAGTCCAGACAGCCTAGTGTTCAACAAAAGGAAAAAATTAGAGTCAAAATTAGTTTAATTCTGGCAAAAGGCAGTGACAAGCCACAGTCATGATTTAGTGACCTGAGAACCTTCCTGTTCTTCAGCTGACCATGTTACTCTGCCTGAAGACATCACAGAAAACAGAAAGCAGTGGAAACAAACAGCTCCAGGGACGCTACTGAATGTCTTAGCAAAAGCAGAGCTCTCTAATGACTCCTTCATCCAGCTTGAAGAGGAAATAGGTAGGATGTCTGTTACTGTAAATTACGCAAGGTTTCCTTCAGTTACTGTGTTACTGTGCTACTGGCAGAGGATCTGTGACAAGAAGCAGTACTTTTAGAAAATTTAGAAGCAGTTGACAAATGAGAAAAACATTGGCAGCCTCTGCCACCAGCACTGCCTCTGTCCTGTAGCAGTGCAAGTCCTCTTTCAGGATATAGCTGTTTTCAGCAGCAGGGAAAACTAGCTATCACCTTATATGTAATTCTTCATTTACTTGGGCAGATGAGGTTAAGGTACTACTGCCAACAAGACGGGAGATAGCACAAACCTGGATATAGCCCCTGCAACAGTTGAGATTGAAGAACCCTGTAAAAAATCTGTGCAAATACATGTATTTCTGTAGAACAGCTGTAAATTGTAGTACATAATGGCTGGTGACTGGCTTTACATGGTCCATGCTGATACTGCTGACACTGAAACTGATTTCAACTCACTTATGCTGCAGCACACTTTTCTAAAGTAAGAGGCTGCCTTAAAAATGACATTTACTATGCATCAGCATGTAGCTAAAAGGCAGAGAATTTTCTACAGAAAGATCAATGTAACCAAATGGTGTAGTTTTACACACAATTGCCAGTCTACTGAATGTTTAATTGGAAAACAGGAAGCCAAATAAATTGTGTGCACCAAATTTCAATATTTTTAATGGATCATGAGAAATATCTTTCATTCACGACAGTGCAGTCAGCACTCTCTTGCTAATTATGCATCACATGCTCCAATAGAATCACAAGCTTTTTATAAACTGCTCCATCTTGAAGGCAAAATGAGGCTGAATTACCTTTAGGTTGGAAAGGATCATCTAGTCCAAGCATCTTCCCATCACCACTGCTACCACAAGCACTAAACCATATCTCATAGCTCCTCATCCAGACGCCTCTTGAAAACTGCCAGGGATGGCAACCCCACCACCTCTCTTGGCAGGAAATTCCAGTGCCTGACCACTCTCTGAGAGAAAAAATTCTTCCTTAGTCTAATCTAAATCTCCTCTGGCACAACTTGTGGCCATTTCCTATTCATTAATGTCAGCAGTCCATAGAACTAAAGCAAGAATAAGGTCATGTGGGTATTCTTAAGTGCTATTCCTTTGATCAGTTTAATATATTAAATTACCACGCTCCTTCAGTACCCTGTTCTGTCCTGCTACAAAAGCTGTCATTGTGGAAGACATTGTTGCCCAAACTGACAGATTTCTGTTGGACTACACACAGAATTTATCCACTGTGTACTGAAACAACTCTTAGAATTGTTCTCTCACTTTTCAGGTTGAAGTTGCCTTCCAGTCTTTGAAAGTGAGCAGTTTCAGGGAATCATAGCTATTATATTCAAGCAGTAATTTTCAGTCTTTCCCACACAGTACTCTCCTAAGTTTTCCACTGAAAATAGAGGCTGTTGTATTTGGTACTTAACTTCCTAACATCAGGTCTATATTTTTACTTAGCCTTTATAGTTCTTTGGTTGTGGTCCACAAACATGCTAGATTCCACCAAGCTGAAGCTGTAAACTGCTGACTGAAACATGTCATCAAGAATAACTGAAGTCAGTTAAGCACAGTACTTGCAGTGCTGTATTCAATAAATAAATAAAATGCAGCATTTATTTATTTGCTATTATTTTAGATACAATTTTATAATTAGCTAATATGGAAATAAAGAAATTAACCTTGTTGCCTTCAGAAGAAAGCAAGGAAGATGATTCAGAAACGTGTTCCTGTGTTGCTGTTGATGGAGGCAGACTTGAGCCAAGATCAGATGATGAAGACACGTAAGTCAATCACATCAGAAATCAATTTCATATGATGAAGTTTTCATGAAATAGCAGGATGTATTGCCTGAAGCTCTTTTTCTCATTTCCTTTAAATTCGTAACTGAAGAAAACTTGCTTTAAAGTCTGCTAACTTTCAACTCTGTAATTTATTTTCAAATGCTAACCCTGATGTTAAAAATGTTAGGCCTCAGTATTAACATGGCTCGTTCCCATTTAAATTGTAAAAGATCTCACAAAAAGAGGTGAAGAAACAACTTACGTTTTCTGTGTAGCTTGTATATTCTTTACGAAGCATTGTAAAAAATCCCAAAGGCACTGAAACTAGAAACTCTCGTAACAACATACACTTAATGAATAACATTTTCTTGCTTAATTTACAGAAATTTTGAAGATTCTGGAGATGAGCTGAGATATGAGCTGGAAGCAGCTTTGGAAAAAGTGGTAACGTCTTCAGCAGAGAGATGCGCAGAGTCTTCTGTGCTTTCAGTAAATAAAGATCAAGCTGGTGAAGAAAGTTCAAGCTTACCTAGCAAACCACTTGAGAAATCTAATGATGATTTAGAAAGTAACTGCGGATCACTTACTTTAGATACAAATAATGAAAAAAGCAAGCAACAGCTACATGATGCACAAGAATGATTACTGATTCAAAACAAAATTTTCCTGGAAATGTCAACTACATCAGTAAAAATAATAATAATAAAAAACAGGTAGCTGTCAACAAATTCCAGGTAAATCAATTGCTTTTCAACAGCATTAAACAATTAAGATGTTTTTTGACATTTTTTAAAGGAAAAAAATAACAGGCTACTTTTTAGATTACTACGTGTTGAAAAACTCCAATCCAGAATTGTGTATGTAATGCACATATTGATTAATCTAAACTACCTGGGATATCTCTGACACTTGCTTGGGCAACCCTCTGACTGCATACTCTGCAGCCATTTTTATATCGTGTCAGAAAGTCTCCCAGTCAGTGTATTTTATTTTCATAGATCAATCAGTGTCTCATTTTAAGAAGCTTTTCCAGCTTTTAATAACCTCTCAGTACCATCAGTACACCTTAGTATTTCACACAGTTTCATTTAGACTGCACTGACTGCACTTCCAACTCAGATTTATACAGCAGCAGTAAGAGAGCTTATTATACCACGAGAATTGTGCATTCCCCAGTTCCTAATAAAACTTAGGAGAGGGTTCCAGTGATTGAACATGGGTTTTTCCAATCATATTTTTTTCACATACAAAATGTCATCAATACAGGTGAAGTTTAAATAGAGGAAAAAAACACATTCTAAAGTCTGATTTCAGTAGCTTGTTGCACTTTTCTTTTGGTTCTCAGCACAACCTAAAACACTGATGTGATGGCTCAAAAAAACCCACAGACATGTTTCTCCATTTTGGATGTGAAAATGGATGCTTAATATTTTAACTTTTTGTTCACTTAGTTCTCAGTGTCATATGCACTATTTTAGAGTTGTGAGATTTGTATTTGTGTGCTATCTAATTATGGTCTCTAATTTAGGCCCTCCTATTTCCTAGGAACAGAAAATCTTTCAGTAGAATAGAGCAAGAGAAATACCATGTCATACTGTAAAGGACATGAAAAAGAGCTAATCTAAGGACTGACAATTACGACACTAAAAAAGCAAGCTAGCAAATACTGTATTAGAAGAACTGCTGTAGGTAATGAAATCACCAAGACTATATGAGAAACAGCTGCTTACATTTTTCTTCATTAAACATAACTGCATTTTGCTTTTCATGTTGTTGGAGTACTTAACTTTACCAATGGAAGAAACATATATATGTATATATACACGTATCTGTAAAGACATAAAACACAGTGTGCTAGGAAGGATTCTGCTCATTAAAAATTTAGAATTTTCATCAGAAATACAAGAGAGTATTTCTTTCCCAGTAAACTATCTCTGTTACATAAAACATATACTGACAGAAAAAAGAAAAATCTCTTTATTGAATGGGAACAAGGGAGCATAAATTACATGTATTTACAGGTGACACGGTGTCAAACACAAAAAGTTTTATTCATATGCATTTTTGTTCACATTTATTTAAATAAGGGCTCCACAGATAAGAGGAATGTCTCTTCAAAATGCTGGTCAGAAAACCTGCACACAGACTGGCGAGCACTTTCTCTGATCTCTAACCTTTTTTCAGGAGTCATGGAAAAGATGTAAGCCATTGTCTCAGCGTAACTGTCCTCATTCTCTGCTAGGAAGCCTGTAATACGTCCTTCATAAGGTACCACAATATCCAGTTTGGGGCCTCCAGAATTGTGAGCCAGGATAACTGTGCCAGCTGCCATACATTCAACCACTCCTGTAAAAGACAGAAAACACAACATGAATGTGTACATTGCATATTTTGGCTTCCAATAGTTCACTGGGAATTTAAATCCGTAATAAAATTCACCTGGAATTATAAGTTAATATAGACCAGAGTTCTAGATAAGTGTGAAAAATACAGACTAAATGGTTTCACAAGCTCTGATTCTAATAAAGTCTGATGACATTAACATCAGCTTGGTCACTTTATAGCCAAACTCAGTAATCCTCTGTTTGCCTCCAAACTTACCATATTGTAGCTGTAATGGCACAGGCAATCTTACATTCCCTTTCAGGGAAGACAGGAATACCCAACTAATCCCAATAAATTGTGCCTGATACCTTAATTCTGCATGGCATTACACTGCAAACCACGTCTCAGCCCCTCTTTGAGATTCAGTTTCACACCACAGTGACTGATTTTAGGACTTACGTTAGCACAGGCATCTAATGGAGATGGCCTAAGGTGCCTAGTGGCGTTCACAAGGCGTTTTACTTATATATAGATAGATATATATAATACAGAATCTCTGAGAAACTCACCTCCGAAATAGCAGCTAGAGCCCTCTGACAGATATTAGGCATTTCAAATAGCAGTTAAGGCAGATGGAACATTCAAAATCTCTCTGCACGTGAGCTAGGTTTCTAAGTGTCTAAACTCCCCTTGCAGTCAGTGAAGTCAAGAGGGCACTAAGTTGCTTCAGCATAGGCTCTGCAGGGAACAGAAGGCATCTGTGTAAGTCTGATACATGTAACACAGGGCCTTCAGCTGCAGGGACTTTGTGCTTGCAGAGTAATAGCTGAATGTCAGGCAGGACATCCTAAACAGATGGCATTTGCTGTCTAAATGACTAGAGGATGCCCATAATGCAGTCTGCGATGTTTACAACAATCCAGCTAGCACTACAATAGCATCTGTAGGTGCTACTAGTAGCTCTGTCATCTCAACTCGGCTTGAAGGTTCTACCTCTGTTAGATCACCACTGCCAAGAACAGGACTTGGTCACCTGTTTGGCATGCAGAGCTCTTAGGTTTAAACACAAAGTGAAGCCCTCCCCATCTGTGTTCTGATCACTGAGACAAGCAGCTGACAGCTGAGGGCAGATACTGACCGATGCCAAAGTGCTCATTCCACATCGTATGCAGGCCAATGGTGGCCTCAGCCAGGTGTTTCTTTAACTCCTCAAAGGGAATGTTTATTCTGAACATCACACTGTTACTAACTCCAAGCTCTTCACAAAGACATTTAAGGTTATTCACACGCTCTTCATCTTGCTGGTTCCGACAGCCTCCAATTAAAATAAGCTTCAGTGAGAGCTGCTGCCTCAGTCTCTTCTCTTTCAGCAACTTAGCAAAGGCTCGGATTTGCAAAGGATGATCCTTTTCAGGCCTGAATTGGCTGACAGAAACAATAGAATATTCAGCACTGTTCTTTTCCTCTTCCAGTGGGATATCCAGGAAGGTCTGAACATCACATGGTGGATACACAACGCTAGTGCAAGCCCCAGCTCTCCAGAGGGAAAGAATGTGATTTAGTGTCCAGGAAGAATTGACCATAACCACGTCGCTGCAGGAACCCACCAATCCATACATGAAGGCAAACAAGTAGTAGTAGACAAGTTTAAATTTGCTGAAGAGAGGATTGTTTGTAATGAAAGCTGCATTGTTAAACCTGGTATCCTGATTCCTAACTACAGAAAGCATATCAGTGCTGATGGTGGGATAATGGACATAGCATCCAACACGACAACCTCCTAAATATTTAAAGAGGGGGAGCGTAAAAGCATAACCCATTGAGTCAATGTAAATATCTGGAACACACTTGAGTAGAGCTTCCCAACCGAGAAACATGGAGCCTAAACTTTGTCCCAGCAAAGTGAAGCGAGGATAAAGAGAAGCTTCCACAAGATAGCGTTTTTCCAGAAACACAAACTTCACAGGATGAGTTAATTTAATGTTGAATCTTCTGAAAGCACCTTCTACTATGTCTTCTTCAGTGGCATCTCTATCACCAGTGTAAACAACACACATTGCATTCTTGTACCTGGAAGAAAAGAGAATTTCACTCATTCTTCTCATCAAATTTTCTAACGCAAAACTCAAATATTATCCACTCAAAATTTACCAAAATGTGTGTTCTAAATCAAATGTCTGGCCTACTTCTGGAACAACTTACATGTAACTAAATTGATTATATGAATTTTTTCCCTTACACTGTTTTTTTGTTTTTTTTTGTTTTTTTTAAGTAAGAGCTGGGGACCAGGAATCTTTTCTAAAGAAAAGGATCTCAGTATTAATCAGCAGATTTAGGAATGCCTTGCAGCACATTAGATGTCCATCCAGCATACAGCATGAATAAAATGCAGAGGACTGTGCAAGCCAGTGGATGTGCCAATACTGAATCCACTTTATGTATTAACTTAGTCTCCTGCACTAAGAGGCCATTATTGAGATTAGATCATCAGTTACCTACACACAAGTTATGTCCCTAAAAGCTCCCTACGAGTGCTGCAAAACTGATGGAGAATAGATTCTGCCAAGGAGGAAAGAACTGACAGGTGCCACAGCTATAAAGGAGACAGAGGACATGCGGGTAAAGGGCTGAAGAAGAAAGGTGAAACGTAGGATCAGTGTATCAATGATATCTATTTAAATGTGAAAAATATCACTGTATGCATAAATGATATCGTGAGAAACAGAGTGAAACATGGCATCAACTGATAAACAGATGTGCTTACTTTTTCTGGAGCGTTCTTATGGCACACCACAAGACTCTCTCTCCTCCACCACCTGCATTGCAATAGGGATGAAAAAATGCAACCAGCAATGGCCGCCTCCCATCCCTTCCTGCTGGGCTCTGCTGCTTTCTCCTTCCTTGTATCCAGAGCCGAATTCCACACAGCAGGACGGCCAAGCAGGTGCACAGAACTCCACTTAGAAACAATGCAGGGATTAACAACGAGCACAGCAATCTGAAACAAGGTGGAAATTGTAAAATAGAAAGCTGGTTTCACTGCATGTGAAATCCATACAGAAGGGTGTAAGGGTAGAGCCAGAGGGTGCCAGACAACTTCTTGAGTTCTTCTAACCACTGAAATTATCAGCATCACTGCTCCATTTCAACAATTACATTCAAAAATCACTATTCTACACTGCTTCGCGTAGACTAAAAAAGACTGACATCTTTTTTTTTTACAGATGTCAGTTATAGTTTATTAACATTATTTATGTTTGTGTTATTACACTACATAAACATCACCCGCTCTATTTCAACGTGTCACATATATACTCTTGGAGTATATCGATATACGCAGCACCGTGGCACAGCACAAGGCGCACAGAGGCTCCTCAACAGATGTTCAGGGCCCTCCTTCAGCCCAGCTCCTGCCCGGCCTGCCTTCCGAAGCACTGCAGCCGGTCAGGGCAACGCTGGGCCGGCAGTTTCCCCTTCCCTCCTCGGGCTCGGCAGGGCCGTGGGGCGCGGGGCCGCCCCCACCCGTCCGCCCCGTACCTGAGCAGCCCGCCGAAGCACAGCCCACCCGCCACCATCTTGCGCGCCACCGCCCCTCCTTCCGCCGGAAGCGCCCGTTGCTTGGGGGCGGGACCAACCAGGCATTGCCTCTCTCTCATTGGCTCTCGATGGAGATGGACGGCGGGGAAGGCAGAGGGGCGAGGATAGGAATGGGCGGGAACAAGAATGGGCGGGAACAAGGAGTGGGCGTGGCCTCGTCTGAGGGAGCGGGGCGGGGTTGTGTGTTCTGTAAGCCAGTCGAAGGTTGCGTGTGTGGTCTGCTGGTGCTTTTATTTTTTTCCCTCATTCTGTTTTCTGAGAAAATCATACACTGACTTGTGATCTCTCAGTATGATTGAGGCCAGAGCAGTATCTTTCATGTCCTAGCCCTTGGTGAGTCCAAAAGTCATGAGACTGGTGGGATGCTTGTGAATGTTACCCCGGGTCTTAGCAGAAGATGATGTTGGGTCCCTTAGTTTGGCCATTGCAAAACCCAGAACAGAGAGATGAAGTCTCTGCTGTACTGAGAGCAGGAGGAAATCAGAGAGTAATGACTGTGGATTGGCAAATGGATGAGACCAGGCTCTTCTTAGTGGTGTGTAGCAATAGGACATGGAGCAGTGGCCTAAAACCTGAACATAGGAACTAATATAAAAACACGTGGAAGAACTTTTTATGGTGAGGGTGATGGAGCTCTGAACAGGCTGCCCAGAGAGGTTGTGGAGTCTCCTTTTGTAGAGATATTCAAGGCCTACCTGGATGCCTACCTGTGCAGCTTGCTATAAGGAGCCTGAATTCAATGATCTCTGAATCATTCGAACCCCTACAATTCTGTGATTCTGCGATTATTCTCCAGATGGGGAATGGCAATGGAACTGTGTCAAGCCTTGAAAGATAGCATTCTATTAATCATGTTACTGATGTTTTTGTTTAAGTATTCATCAGTGTCTCAAGTACAACTGACAGTAACTTTTATGCCATTAGGTGAGCTGTTACATTGGAACAGTTCTGTTGGGAAGTCCGGCAAGTGTGATCTAGTGTTTAATTTCTGATCCAGCTGTTTTCCTAAGTTGTGTGCAACTGACACTAGTTTATCTCCCTCAGTGTTCTTCTAGCAGAACAACTGGTCTGCTTCCCCAGCAGACCAATTGCCTGAGAAGCACATGAGATGACTGCAAAAGGGATCTGTGTTAGGTTGATGTCTCTCAGCTCAAGACACCTCTCTTGTGTCATCAAGCTGACTCTGGGTGCAGAGAAGAGGCACAGTTTTTCTAGGGAAAAGTCTGGTCTATTTTAGCTGGTGAGATTTGTGCATCACTGACTTGAAAAGGAGTTTATGGCTACTCCCTCAGAACCTATGAATCTTGGGTTGAACTTCTATGTGAAGCATATGCATCACAGGCTAGCCACAGCTTATATAAGAAATAATGCTTTTGAGTTTCAGGAAGTAAGAAAAAATTAATGAGGTAGACACATTTTCCTGAAATGACCTAATCAATTTGTTGGAGTTCCCCAGATTTCCTGTTAAGGAATGTATATGTCTATGCATTTTGGCATCTGGAAGGAAAAGGTTGATTTCCACTCATGACATCTTCATGTGATTTCCAGTCAGAAACATCTTCCATGTGACAGCAAACAATGTGTTTGCAGAACATGAGCTTCCCAGCAGGGTGAGCCTCACAGTTTGTTCCCCAGCTGAGCAGCGTAGCCAGTGGGGTGTAGGTGTGCCACTTCCCAGAAATACTGATATTTTTGCCTAGATGCAGATCAGTCGATCAGCCTGAGTTCTACACAGCCTTTACAGTCACATAATTTTCCTGGTAACAGTTCAAGATCAAAATAATCATAGATACCGTTCTTTCTTCTTCTTGCTCCCAAGGCAAACAAACAACAGATAGGGGAATTGTTTTGGCAGGAGCATCTCTCTCTGATTTATATTATATATATACACACATATGCATATTCTATAGAATAGAATATATAATATTTTTATATATATTATATTATATTATATTATATTATATTATATTATATTATATTATATATATATTATATATATAAATATATATATAAATATGTATACATATATATGCATATACATATGCATATTCTATAGAATAGATATAGAGAATATATATATATAATATAATATATATATATAATATATATTATATTATATATATATATATTCTCTCTCTCTCTCTCTCTCTCTCTCTCTCTTCTCTCTCTCTCTCTCTCTCTCTCTCTCTCTCTCTCTCTCTCTCTCTCTCTATTCTCTCTCTCTCTCTCTCTCTCTCTCTCTCTCTCTCTCTCTCTCTAGCCAGATGGTATTAGAACATCTGCATAAGAGAAAAGACATTCTGGTACAACCTTTCCAGATCCTTACCAATGCTAAGCAGGGAAACAGTTCTTCAAAATACACAGACTATGTGCGAAGGGCTGTGAAGAACAGCTGTGTTGTTTCTGCCTGGGATCTGCTTGTAACCTCTACTTTGCTGGTTCAGATGTGTTTTTCTTCATAGAAACTAAGTCGATACAGATGCAAACTGTCAAATTCAAGTAACAGTTTTGAAATCTCTGCCAGCCCTGGCACAACTATATCAGACTTGAATTTGCAGCTGGAAGGTGTTTTGCTTGACAATGCAGTAGCCTCTGTTTCTTTTGCAGTTCTTCCTCTGTATTTTATAAGCTTTTGGAATGCTTTGTTTCCTGTGCCAGTACTCCATCATCCACACAGCACAGAAGTGCTTCTGTTGTTCACAGGGAACCTCCTGTGGCCCAATTTGTGTCCATGGCTTCTAGTCCTGGCACCGGGCACCACTGACAGAGCCTGGCTCCAACTTCTTGGCACCTTCCCTCAGGGATTTACAGACATTAATGAGATCCCCTGGAGCCTCCTCCAGCTGAGCAGCCTCAGCTCTCTCAGCCTCTACTCACAAGGGGAGGCTGTCCGGTCTGTTGACCAACTTAGTTTTACTTTTTCTGTAGTTTGTTCAGTAGTAATTAAAAAAAGATGTATTAATGCATTCAAAGTGGTTTTGTTAGCTTTTTTTTTTTTTTTTTTTAGTCATAGAGTATTCTGCTTTTGATGTGAGCAGTGTGAAAACTGTTGTTGACAGCCTTACATACTGCAGAGGATACCTTTAATGTGTGAATGTCCAGCACAGCCTAACTGGAATGTCATCACTTCACAACTCTCATGCATATGCAGCAGAAGATACTGTATGCATGCTTTTAAAATATTGCCAGTAACGTCAGCAAAGCAGTGCTGAGCTCTCTGCAGTGTTCCTACTCCTTTGGTGAGAATGCTATTAAAAGTCCTGACTGGAGAAATTCACATGGCCAACATGCCAAAGAAATTAAATGAGCCATGTCATGAAGTTGGCTTTGTTCTACTCCTCACAGAGATGTGCCAAGTTTTTCATCTTTTGCTGCCTCTGCAAGCACTTCTGTCCCCTTTTAATTGCTTTCCTTATTAAGGTCCTCACTCTGAAGGAAGATCTGTGCAAACAAGTACTCAAAACAAATGACAGAATCCACTCACAATGTGTTGTCCTCAGGTGTGCAAGGCATTTGGGACAGTTTTTAAGTACATTTTTCTCTCTTGCTGAGGACTCCACATACAAGAAAGTTGGTAAAATAAGACTACTGCCAGGTAACAAACGAAAAGAAACTGGATTAATACTGTGTAAGGATATTTGTATGACAGTCATGTGGTCCTTCATGCTTTCTTATACAGTCGGCTGCTTGCTTTCTGGAACACACACTGTGTAGTACTGAGTTTCTCATCCATAGTGGCTGCCTTAGCTGGCAAAATGCCTAGGACCATTTTTAGCAGAAGGAATCTTAGATCATTCATGTACATTCATGTACTGTATGTCTCTCCCTTTTGCACGTTTCTTGTGTTAGGCTGTTATATGTTGTAGTACATTTGTTCTTATTTACATAGCAGCAGGAGGCAGAAATAAAGTTGGACCAGGTGTGTTCTAAAGATCTGTGAAGCAAAAAACAAGTATTAGAAATAAATTGCAACACGTATCTACAACAAAACACTACGGGGTTGTTTTTGCTGATGTGTTATACTATGTGTTAAACCCAAGCAATTCTAAATGTATATATTTATAACTGTCAGCTTTACTTTTTAGCCTGATGTTCCAGCACGTGGATGTTTGCATTATGTACCTGTAAGCAAAACCTGGCTTTTTTTTTTCTTTTCTTTTCTTTTTTCTTTTTTTTAACAGAAGCAATGTACTATTGCAGAAGCAATTCAGTATTAAGTAGTTTGGATCCACACTGAATTTTTGCAAGAGTTCATATAACATATGTTTGTCTTATCACAGGCAGCTTACCCCAGTGGAACACATGGTTTTTTATTAACAGGAGATTATTTTATGTGAGTTGTTCCTGTTGGACAATGGCTACATAGGAAAATGAATCAGTTCCACTGGAATTGTAACTTCCCATGGACTCTCTATCAATTCTCCTAAACAATCCACAGGAGGAGAGGTGGCTGACATCTTCAGGGCAGGTGAAAGAAATGTATTCAAGAGGCTCGGAGCACAGGCAGCAATGGGTATGTCAGTGTTGTAGCCCTCCTGGTAATGTTACTAACTTTGCAAAATAACATGGAGACTCACTTCAAGTCCCAGCTTTTCAGCTGGAAGTTTGTGGCTCTTGAGGGAATGTGCACCATTTCTGAGTCAGCAATAGCAGACTTGAACTCCTTTTTCTTTTCCTTCTCCTTTATGCAGATCCTAATGCCTGTATGGCTTTATGCACCTAATCAGAACATGAAAGAGATGGTGAAGGACCATCTCTATCACAGTAGTGCCCTAACACCTGTTTAAAATGATTACGAAACTGCTCAGGAAAATGCAAAACTTTGCTGAGTCTATTTTTTTTCTTCCAGAAATAGGCACCCCTATTGTCAGACCTAAAAGGATTCACAGATTGAAAAAGAAAAGCCTGCACTAACTTGTTCAGGACGTGTTTGTGCACTGTATTTGTATGCGTGTCCCTTTGCCAGTTTCAGGAGGCAAGGGCAGTGTTGTTTGGATAGGAACCCAAACTGTTTCCTGTGAATCCAGGTCAAGGCAGGATTTGCATTCTGTGCTCACGCCTGGCTTGTTGGCACTGATCAGGAAAGAGAAAAAAGCCAGAATCTGTCTGCAAAGCAGTAGAGAAGAGAGTTACTATTGCTGCAGGAGGCTGGCTAGTCCAGACATGAGAGATGCAGGCACTGTGCCTTGCCACCTCCTCTGACCTTCCACTCTGGGGAGAAAGGAAGCTTGAAAGGTCGGCAGTTTTCCCATGGCATAGACTCAAAGATTCTCCATTAAGGGCTGAACTAAGGCTACTTAAAAGTCGGTCCCTGAGTCACCACCTTTCCTTCCACCAAGCAGAAGTGTGCATCAGTTTTGTTTACAAGTGTCCTTGGAAGAAACATCCATTTTCTGTAGCACAGAACTGCTCCTAAGTGGCAGGTCTTCCTGCAGTAAATGAACACTGCCTTTGCACTCTGTTTCAGTTTTGATGAGCCAGTTTGTATACCACAGAAAGCAATGTGAGGGATGCTGCATGCATTTCAAAGCAGAATTGCAACTGCTTTCTTCAGTCCAGGTGTTCAATATTTCTGATGGAAATTTCTACAGCCATTTCTGTTGCTATTTCCTTTAGATGTTTTTTGAAGTATATCTTTGTGCTGAAGGGATTGCTTAAAATTAGCAGTGGTTGCCTTGTTGTTTTATGTTAATCTGTGTCATTTTATCTCTGACGTTTCCACCTGAATTCTCTTCACTGTTTGTCATATTTGTTACGTGATGTAGTATGGAATCATTATCAGATATTCCATCAGAAACAAAATAACAGCAAGTTAATCTTTTTGTTTTGTTCTTCTCTGCTCAGTTTCAAGAAGTCTCTGCAGTGAATAAATTTTGCTCTATCCAGGAAAGCGATGTGTATTTTCCTGGTCACTCTGAAGTACACTCTGTTCCTTGACACAAAGCTGGAAGCTCTCTGCCTGTGGTTCTTGACTGAGAGCTGACAGTTCGTGCCCAATATTACACCTGGACAGTGCAGTGCTGTTCCTAGACCTGAAGAGCAAATAATTAACAGAGTTTTTGTACAGATGTACTGTAAATAAGTTAGCTAAACAGCAACTCGTGTGCTACAGTTTGGACCTCTGACTACTGGGAACTGCAATGTTCCTAACCCTGTGCACCCAAGTTGTCCTCATCAGAGGTTACCTTCTTCACTTGTTGCCTGCCATGGCAAAAGGAACCAGACAAAGAGCTGTCACATTTCTAACCTCAGAATCAGGAAGAAAAGCCTTTCTGAGAGCTGGAGTGTGGGAGCTCCCCACACCTATGCCAGCAGGGCTGTGCTGTGACTGTGCTCTGGGCTCACAAAGTGCTCTTGCAGCCATGTCCAGGATCACCTAGGCTCTGCCCTCGCTGCAAGGATAAGGCCACAGGGAGGGACTAAACACCTTCATGTTTTTCTACCCAGTAATGAAACCAGTCCAGAGGGAGTGGGGAAGAAGTAAAGTACCCCACAGGTGATGGAAAAAGCCATAAGCCTGCTCAGTAGGCTGAGTTTTGTCTGGAACACTGGGAAAGCTGTTAGAGCTCTTCACAGAGGTCTGGGTGTGTGAGGAGCCTGAGTGCTGGGCTGAGAAGAGATGGTATCAAGCTTTCTTACAGCTGGGAATTGCTGGAAATACCTCTTTCTGCAAAGAAGTTCTCAACAGCTGCAAGTATAAGACAGGCAGAAACAATAGTTAAGAGAAAGTGAATTTGGATTTGCCTTACCTATCCAGGCTGTCCTAACAGAGGCAATGCATTTGTATTTTATATATGGTGTTTATAATGCAAACACCAGATGCTGTTTATCTTTGTCTTGAAGTGAAGGTGATTATGCTGAATAGAAACGGGATGGGATGAAATAAGCTCCTATATAAAGGCCAAGCAGTTTGACTTGGGAGTAAATACTGGCTGTAGGACCAGAAATACAGGCTTAAATCCAAGTTACATTCTTCCTTTCTTTTCTCTTCTTTCTTTATTTCTTTTCCTTTTCTTTAATTTTCTCTCTTCCCTTCTTTCCTTCCTTCCTTCTTTCACTCTGATGTGCTTTGTGTTATTTACATAGTGTCAGGTGACTCATGCAAATGAAATCTCTCTCTGAGGCCATCAAACATGACCACAAGAATGACGAGGCAAGTGCTGGAAGGGAACTAATAGTAATTCCAAAGTGTGGGCTCTACATCTGAGACAGATTCATAGCATATGAATAATTGGGCAGCACTGAAGACATATGCTTACGTTCCTACTCTGCTTAAGGAAAAATTTAATTGCAGGTTTGTCAGGGCATCTTAGAGCCTACCATTAGTTTGCCTGCAACAAGGTAAACAACAGCTTACTTTAAAAACAGTGAAACAAAGTCAGTCTTCCCATTTACTTAATAGGCAGTTCAGGGATTCTCCATTCAAAAAAGGTGAAAATCCTGGTTGCAAAGCGGCGCTGCCTGACAATTTCTGCCACGCACCTGGATGAATGTTACTGCAGATCTGGACTTGAATTAGCCTATGCAGATTGTGATTGTTCTTTGCACTTAACCTCTGCCCCCAAAGGTGTGTCTTTTCCGGGGGTAATATGATCAGCTTGGTAGTTTCTAGGTTCTTAAAAACGAATTCCTGCAGTATAAATAGAGATAACAGAAATTATTGTACTGAAATCAACACTGCTAAAAGCAGGCAGAGTACCAAGTCCACACAATTTGCAATTGTGAAGAAGCCACGGAATCAAAAAATGAGTCTGCATTTCTGAGCCCTGTTACCGACGAGATTCTCCGCTGACTTCTGCTGGTTTAGAGCAAACAAACTGTTTTTAAATATTTAGAGAAGATTGAAGCTGCTACCTGAAAAACTGGAGCCAAAGTCTGAACTGATTTGAAATGAGGTCGTCAACTCTTAAGCAATTTTATTCGTGGCAGGTATGGATTTGATTCCTTGCGTTTCAGAGTTCTGTAATGCTTCATTTTATTTCTCACAGCGTAAGAAATGCTATTACATATGATCACACTTCCTTGTCTGCTGAGGGATATGTGTACCGTTCAGGCTACAGAAACACTTGGGGACCTGCTGGCTGCCAGCTTGCTTACAACATTGTACCCAAGGGGGCATCCATCTGATTTCATGGCACAAAACTGAGAGCAAATGCTGGTAAAGAGGGAAAATGGACCAGTTTGTTCCCACCTAAGTGATACAAAGGTCTTTTTTTTCTCCTATAGTAAGTCTGGAAGTTAGTTTGGAGAACACAAGGACGTGGTTAGTACCAGGAATGTGACCAAGCTTCCAGCTGTTGTTTAGTATGACTGAACGTGATTGTTGTTCGTGATGTTACTACAAGCTTTGCAGTAATCGATTTTCTTTTCCTTTTCCTTAAAGCTCCAATTCCTGCAGTCAAACCCAAAGCATTCTAGCTCTGCTTGGATGGGAGGAAATTTTCAATAATTTTAGCTGGCTGCATCATGGAGACAGTTTGAAAAGAACCCAAAATACAGTGAGATGTGAAGTTGTTTTGTTTTTAGCCTGATGTCACTGTTTGGGTGCATTTTGTTATGGTGGTTTGAAATGATATCTCTAGAGGAAAGTAGAAAAACTATTGACTTTACATTCAAATGGTTTTTATAGTGATTTCCATAGTGTGTAAAAACTGAAGTGCACTCCTGTGCTGACGTGATGTGAAGGTGTTCCAACCAGTTCCTCTCGTCTGTTGGGCAGATTAAGGCAATGTGACTCCCTTGCCTCCAGGCCACCGATTCTTTCTTTGAACCCAAGCTTCTCATCTTGCTGGCACTGTTAAGAATAAGATGCTTTCCTACCGCAAGGAGCCAGAGGGATTAGGCACAGGACAAATCATCCCATAAAGCTAAGCATGAATTCACACAGGAAGCAGCATTTGCATGTAGACTTGTAGTTTTTATCTGTTTAACACATTCTCTGATAGTTGCAGGTTATATAAAGAGGAAAGTTTATATTTTTACGAACTCTTGAAGCTTTAAGGTAAAGGGATTTAGTTTCCTTTGAATGCTTTGCATTTTCTGTCACATAAACAAAACCATCTCTCCCAGGATTAGCAAAGAGCTGTGAAAGCAGCAGAGGTATTTTGTACCTGCCATCTAAATCCCACACTACCACACCTGAGTGATGCTTCCTGGTAAAGCTGCCCAGCTGTACAAAACCCAGCCTGGAAGCAGGGCATGCTGCTGTTGGAAGGTGAGACAGGCAGCAGTGCCTTCTCAACCTCCCTCCTGGCCCACAGTAAAACTGTAGAGGGATTGGGATCAAGCAGGACCTCTGTTAAGGTAAATTGAAATATTTATTTATTTATTTTACAAGATTCTTGGATGTTTCTGCTTTGGGAATGGCATTGCTTATCCAAGAGCTGGTGCTGGTAACTCAACTCCATAGATTTCTTTCTCCACTACTGTCTATCTCTGCTTGAGTCCTCAGCCAAATAGGTGTTTGACATCCTATTGCATTAGACTTGTTGAAGTATATCTTATGCCCTTTTCACATGAAGAGTGATAGAAAACTTCTATCTACTTTCAAAACACAGTCCTCAGTCTCTACTTCTGCGTCAGCATTCAGCACTGTGCTGAAGCCAAAGGACTGTGGAGGCACTCAGTAACAACTTGTCTGTGCTGCTTCTAGAAACAAACAGATGTTTACTTCAGAATTGCTCAGAATCTGGGGGGGAAAGGTATGGGTGAGAGGAACTGGGGAGAAGGTACTGAATAAATATCTATTCCTTCAGCCAAAGCTGAGCTTTGACGGGGTGGACCTGAAAGGGGGAGAAAAAAACACCAAACAACACCATGTTTCTACAGTATGCTTCATTGCATGATATCTCATCAGTACCAGTTACTTGTAGAAACAAGCTAGGTAGGGTTTGGGATATTCTGAATAATAAAGATACTATTGAAGGTGAATGATGAAGTACTCACCTACAGCTGTCTGAGAACTGGGATTTCTGTTCCCTAAGACATTCTAGAACTTGAAATTTCCATTGTGTAAAATTATTGCTCAGAGCTGAATTTCTGAGCGTCTTTGATTTGGGATCAAAGAATTGATTTGTTTTAGAAAGAAGAAAAACAGATTTTCAACTTGCATTTGTATCTGTAGTATGGAGACATGGCTCTAGTATTTAAAGACATTGCAACAAAATATTTTCACATAAATCCAACAATTTGACTTTCCATTTCTTGTTTCAAAACCGGTTCAAATCAGTAATTGTGTCAGAGAGGTGAGGGATGTGAAGGTAAAAAAGTGGAAAGAATCTGACCTGTCCTGCCAGCCAGCTGGAGCACCATGTGTGTTCCCTCAGGTTTCCTGAGATGTTGATCCATCATCTCTGCATGGGAGTAAATTTGATGATGTTTTCCAAATCCAAGAGCTTTTGATTAAATATAAAGGAATTATTTTAAGGTTTGCCTGTGCAGTGTGGTCACTGCTTATTCCGATAGGGTGTGAATTGACGGTAGATTGACCATAGTGTATAAATTCCCTTTGGCTTTACGTGTATAAATTCGTGGCCATTCTTTAGGGACCTGTTTAGGGGCATCTTTAGAAATGGATGGCTCTGCTGAAGGCTCAGGGAACTTGAGGTCCCACTCACCATATTAGAACAGTGCTGTGAATGTTCTCAGTTTGCTGCAGGCACTCTCAGGAAAATATACCCAGCTTGGCTGTGGATGCTTCCAATGGTACCTGTTGTATATAGCTAAGTTAGATGTTCCTGTAGCTGATGAGAGGAACCGAGGGGAACTGGGTTTGCCCAAGGAAATAACCCTTTTTTTTTTCTCCTGGCACTAATTGCTGATGTAGCTTTCTGTTTGTTTGTTTATTTATTTAGTAGTTAAGCTTGGTGATGGCAAGGAGGTACAATTTAAAAAGTGAAAGTATTGTACTCAGTCTTTTCTTTTTTTCTTTTCTGAAATGAAGGACTGTTCCAAATGAATGAAAGACCTTCAGTCTAGGGATCTTACTGAACGATATAATCACGAGCAGGGTTAAAATGTGAGCGGGCACCATATTTTACCCAAGAACTCCTTGGAAAAAGGAAGGGGAAAAGCAACATTGCCCTTTGTAGGAACTGTGGGTATGCCTGACTGAGTTAATTATGCACCGGCTTGCTGCACACAGGTCATGTTTGAGTAGCTTGTGAAAGGCTGAGCTGGCCACAATGCCGTGTGCAAAGATTAGCAGCGCTGAATGCAGTTTGGTAAGCACAAGGGATGCCAATTGGTGGGAAGCATTGAAACTGGCAGGGAGAGGAGGTAGCTGAGTGCAGCGAGCAGCGTACACAAAGATCACAGGTTACATCTAGGATTTCATTATGCATGCCTAATGAGCACATTGATGAGAACTCCCCAGGCCATTGTAAAAGTAGTTGAAAAAAGAGCTGCTGATAAGGAAGGCACTGAATAGCTTCTCTCGTAAAGCTTTTCTTTGGCGTTGCGATATTTAAAGCCGGCAAAGATAATGGAGAGAAAATTGGACAATAAAATGCGAAGGGAGCTGTCCTGCTTAGCTACTTTAAACAACAAAAACATAACCCTGGTGTCCATTCGAAAGCGGCAGGCAGCTCACGATGTGCCTGAACTACTGATTATTGGTGAAGGGTCCAAAGTGGAGTCTCCGCTAGAAGCAAGCAGTAACTTGCAGAAAGAAGAGAAAGTTTTGCAGCGTAACTCCATGGGAATGCCAGAAGTCAATACAACTGGAAAGCAGGTCGGTGAGCTGCTGCATGTGTTGGGAGGGAAATGGAGAATTTAAAGCTAAATGTGCTGGACATGGATTGTGTATTGATGTGCTAAACCTTCTGTATATGAATCGCTTCAATCCTCAGCACGACTCCATGCCCTCTAACAAGTAGTACACTGCCACGACCTTTTGAGGTCTATGAAATTAATCTTTGAGAGCAAATGGTAATGAGATATGCTATATCATTTGCTAATGAGCATTTTCTTTCGACTCCACTTAATAGTGTAGAGTGGTGATTCTTAGTAGGGAACCAAACGAGTGCTTCTCCTTTTGAACTGTGATTGCTTGAATGCTTGAATTGCTCGAGTGCTTGTGCTGGGTTATTTTCTGGAATCACAGAAATTGCAGAAACATTAAAACATCATAATTTTAGGTAAGTCATTTATTTATAACTACTGAGTGGACATTAACAAAACTTCATGGAAATGTATCTGTGGCAATGTTTTATTTAGTTTTTAATTCAGAGTTATAGTTTTAGAGATTGATCTTTCTAGACCTCTTCTCCATGAACTTTGATGCTGATTAAGACATTATGAGGCCTATTATAAAAAAAAAAAAAAAAAAAAAAAAAAAGATTTTGCTTTTTAAAAGTTAATATTACAAATTGCAGTAATTTGGATTAATTGTATGTTTAAGGAGAACAAACTTTAAGAACAAATATTGTGATTTTTGAAACAATGTATACTTAAAATAGCTTAAATGTTTAGAGTCAGACTGGAAAGAAAGAACAACAAAGACAGACTGGCTGTACCTGAAGGCTTTGTCTGTCTCTAGTTACTTCTCACTTTGTAAATGCTTGCTGTAAAACAGTCATAACATAACTTAATTCTGCCAAGGGATCTCTCTCCTGTATTCAATTCATTACAGTATATTGTGTTGCTCCCATTGCAGCTATGAATGTCAAGAAGTGTTTTGCTTTGTTTTAATTCTAAGTTAGAAACCATCAATTTGCAAAAAGGTTTTTCTTTTTCCCACTAAACCAAGTATGATTTATACAGCTCACTTTAACTGAAAAGCACCCCTTTGGGTCTCTAAAGTTTATCAAATATAGTGTGTGGATATGGTATCATTTCACAACAAGTGTGTAAACATTTCTCCATCTTCTGTCTGATAGAGAATCCTGCTCCCAAATGGAACATGTGACTTTGAAATAATATTTTCATCGTTTCACAATTTCCTCCTGGGGAGGGTGTTTTTCCCCCTCTTTTAGCATTCAAGAATTATTTGGTGAATACAAAGCCATGTTAGAAGTAGATACTAACATAGGTGACTACTGACATGTTCATCTTCTTCACGAGGGGAAGAGGAAAGGAAGAACAAGCTTTTAGGGCCTGATCCAGTTAAACAAGATGTATGGGCAAGCTGTGCTGAGATTTGTTAAGAAGGATGGGAACTGAATTTCTGCTTCCTGTCACCTAGAAATGATGCTCCTGTAGGCATGAAACTAAAGACTGTGGATCTTTGATGTTCCTGAGGCTGTTCTGCCCTCATTTTGTTGTTCACTGGCAACCTCTAACAAACTGGGAAAGCATCTGAAGTATTTAAAAAGCATGTGGCTTTCCAGTAGTGTGCTACTGCCTGCCTGAATCCTATGCTGTGAATCAGCAGGTTGTGAAAGAGGAGAGCAGGAAAGGTGAAAAAGCAGCACAGATGAGGCTGTTCTTCTTTGGCAGCTGTATGCTTCAAGTTAAGAGGGCAAGAGCTGATTTCAGCCTGAGGATGTGTGGGGAGAAGAGCAGCTCAAAACCTTCAGATACACCAGGTGAGAAACTAAGTGAGATCTGGTGTTTGTGGGCAAGCAGACAGGGAGAGGCAGAAAGGAATTTGATGAATAGGCCAAGCACTGTGCCCCTGCCTGCTGACAGCCTGGCGTTGTGAGGAGAAACCTGGCTCTTTAATTTCAGGATATGAAAATTGGTATCCAAGGCACAGGAGGGGCAACTGTGGCAAGGATTTGCGAGGCATGAGGTGGTACAGCCTGGATGTGAGAAAGAAGAAGCAGTGTGGCAGCAACAGGGAGATGGATGTCTCAGGAATGTAGCTCCAGCTCTGGGAAGGAGCCATGGGGGGATCTCGGTTAGGGAGATGCTCAGAGAGCTACAGAGTTGATTGTTTTTTTCCTTCAGACCACCAGTTTTAGCTAACAAATGTTTTCACCTATTCTTCAAAAAGTTGGGACAGCTCTTTATGAAAAGTGGCAAGTGATGGTCAAGTTTTGGTGTTTCTGTGACTAACAGTGCATTAAAACAGTAGGATCAGTAGTTGCTTTTACGTTTTTCAAAAGACTGGATGGCAGAAAATGCCCTTCAGTCTTTTTACATATATATATTGCTTTTAAGTCTCTAGGTACTTGGAAAAATGGAAGTGGTTAGTGAGCATGGGCAAAGCAATGAAGGACATAAAACCTGTGATATTGCCTGTTTCCTGTCTACAAGTTGCTGCCAGAAGCACAGTGGACAGGAGCAAGCAAGAAGGATGCTTGTGTCATGTCACTCTGCTCTCATGCTGTTTCATCAGAAAATGAGCCAAAGTAAATGCACACAGTGAGCTCCTGTAGCGTGTTAGGCCTTCTGCTTTGCTGAGTGTTTGTGATAAGAGCTTCCCACCATGGCCAAAGTCTCTTCTAGGTTCTAAGGGGGTGGAGAGATAGGTAGGAGAAGACAAGGAACAATACTGAAATAAGCTTCTCAGGGCAGACATTAAAATAAATGAGTGCTTAAACACCATTTAAAATGAGGTGTATGAGAGAGTTTCCTTTAAAAATGGGCCTTTTCCCACATGTGTGGAGCCAGGAGTTGGACTCAATGGTCCTTATGTGTTCCTTCCAACTTGGGACATTCTATAATTCTGTGATTCTATTATATTATTATTTTAAACTGGGAAGGCACAAATAAGAGGAAATAAACATGCCTTTTGTGCACTTAAATGGGAACCATTAACTGCTTATATTTTATTTTGAAGACAGGGACTGCCCAGGCAGGCGGTTTAGTCACTGTTCCTGGAGATGTTCAAGAACTGTTTAGATGTTGTACTAAGTTTAGTGGGGAAGTACTGGTTGTAGGTGATGGTTGGGCTAGATGATCTTGGAGGTCTTTCCCAACCTTGAGGATTGTATGATTTATGTTGAGGATTTCAGCAACTTCTGAGAAGGAAGTGCAAAGAGAGGGCAATGTATTCCAGACACTGCTTGGTGTGGGAGAGTAAGGGGGACAAATGGGGCATAGGGGATAAAATCCACGTAACTCTTCCCCAGCATCCCTGCAGCATAGTCACAAGCAGAGACGGAGCTGGGCACAGAGGGTAGGCTTGCCCCAGGATTGCAAGGAGCTGCGCAGTAATGCTGCAGAGCTGAAGGTGTTTGCTGCAGCTCCAGGCTGGTCTGAGCACCTGTGGCATTGTGGTGGCTGTGGCTTCCCATTACCCACTCTTCTGGGAACAGCCTCAGTGAAACTCACATGGCCCCTACACACTGTGTGGTTATGCCGTGCATGCAGTGAGCCCAGGTACGGTTGAGTGGTTTTGCAGCAGGGTAGTTTTGCAGCTGGCTGTTACTGGACTGGTGGCATTAAACCAGAAGTCCTAATGGACACCAAGCTGAATGTGAGCCAGCAGCATGCTCTTGTCGCTAAGAAGGCTAATGGTATTGTTGGCTGCACTAGGCAAAGAGCTGCCAGCAGGTTAACAGAGGTGATCCTTCTTTTCTGCTCAGCTCTGGTGAGGCCACACCTGAAGTAAAGGGTCCAGTTGTGGGCCCTCCGTACAAGAGGGCCCTGCCAGCCTTCACCATGATATGGTTCTGTAAACCAAACTTGCACAACTCATGGGAGTCAAGTCTGAAGACTCAATTGCTTTCAGTTTTTATTTAAAGTCCTCCATAATTATCCATGGCAAAGACTCAGGGAACTGATTTTCAGCACAGAAGGTGATGGGCACTTCAGGAAGCCCATTTCTGCCTTCACCTGAAGGTGAGATTCAGAGGAATGTTGCATGTAACTGAAATGGTGGCTCCTGTCTGTTTATGAGCAGTTGCTTTTCCTAGGAAGTAAGTGTCTCCTATTCTAATAAATACAGCACAGAGAAGACACATTTTTTGTGTTTAATTTTTTTCATTTTTGTCATGACCCAGGCATCATTATTCACAAGCTGTCTAAGCATGAAACAAAATCAAGTTAATGGATTTTGAATACTGCATCAAATGAACTGGGTGCAGTCTAGTGTTAATAAGCAGCCTAAGTAATTCTCATCCATGCTGTACCAAGGAGACAGTTTTCTTCTCTTTAGCTGAAATGAGATTAATATTGTTGAGCCTGATCTGGTGACTCCTCCTCCTGTCCCTTCACTGCTGTAATGCCCAGCATTAGGTGCTATCAGTAAGGGATAAAGGGCCAATGGCTTTACAGGCAAGTTAGTAGATTTGTCATAGCAGCTTCCATCTAGATTTTTAGAAGAAAAAGTAACAGTAATGAAATCTGATGTTTTTTCCTTGAAACCCAACAATATTGAACTTGTCCCTCCCCTTCTGTGCCTTCCTCATGACTTGATGTCAGCAATGTCCTTTGATGGCAGAGTTATGCTCTGATTATCTCATCTGCGAGATCTGTTGCCTTTGTAATTTTCACTAATGCTTCATTTTTCAATTGAATAGAGTGCACTGAACCATAGAATTGCAGTATTGCAGACCGCGATCTGATTGATGGATAGCCTACTTTGGGCTAATCTACTTCAGTAATGGTTATCACATCCTGAAGATTGCTATTGGATCAAACCTGTGGGTTCTTGTAGCTCAATATCAGGTGCCTCTTTATTAGGACCTCCCAAAGGGGTGGATGAAACTAAAAGATGGTAGAAGCATCTGCATACATGTATGTTTTTTAAAATCTTTGTGTGTAGATTTAAACTTCAAAAATCTATACAGATGCTGACAATCCAAACCCTTGTGCACACGTGTACAGCTCTGCAGATAGCATGCAGCTGGTCCTGCCTGGCTTCAGGCTCTTGGGGAATTACTGAATCTGTTTTCTGTGGACCTTTTATTTTGTTTTCATAGTGAGTTGGGCAGACTGAGCTAGCTGCTCATGTTTGTGGAGGAATGTTCAGTATGGTCCCTCCTGAGAGCCTCTGTGCAGCTGGCAGTCTGCAAGGAAGAGCAGAGCTCAGGCTGCATGGCGAGAGTGCTTCAGTTATACATAAATCAGGTTGGGACTGCTGAGAACATTTTGCTTTAGCTAACTGATAATGTACTCCAAATGTAAATCAATGCTGCGAAATATTTAAAAGGAATATTGCTGCTTACAGCAATAAGGATGCACACGTTTTATTTTTATTTTGCTCTTTAGGTTTTGTCCAATGCTGACTCTCCTCCTAGCTGTGCGCTGGAACCTGAAATGAAACAGAATTTTGCTTTTGACAACATGGGCTACGAGGAGAGCTTTGAAGCCATGCCCTCACCATCTTCCCAGGAGCGCACTGTTGCAGTCAATGTTGTGGGAATGACTTGCCAATCTTGTGTGCAGTCGATAGAAGGACGAATTTCCAAAGTTAAGGGTGTTGTGAGTATTAAAGTCTCCCTTGAACTGAATAATGCTTTAGTAAAATATCTACAGACAGAAATAAGCCCTGAACAGATTTGCCAAGAAATAGAGGATATGGGCTTTGATGCTAACATAGCAGAAGAAAGGTTGACACCGGTGTCTGTAAATTTGCCGTGCTCGAGAGAAGCAGTAATAAAGCTTCGGATAGAAGGCATGACGTGCCAGTCCAGCGTCACCAGCATTGAAGGAAAGATTAAGAAGCTTCACGGTGTGGCAAAAATCAAGGTGTCACTCAGTAACCAGGAAGCAGTTATTGATTACCATCCTTATATCATTCAGCCTGAGGAACTGAGAAGCCATATCAGTAACCTGGGGTACGACTGCACCATTAAGAGTAAATCAGCACCTTTGAAGCTTGGTGTGCTTGATGTCAGGAACCTGCAGAGTGCAGACCCTAAAGAGACACCAGCATCTCTCGAGAGTGAGGGTTTGCATCCGCTGGTTGCCAACAAGAGCAGCACAGCTACAGTGACTGTACATATAGAAGGCATGCACTGCAAATCTTGTGTCAGAAACATTGAAGGAAATATATCCTCTCTTCCAGGCATACAAAGTATTGAAGTCTCCTTGGAACATAAATGTGCTGTTGTACAGTATAGCCCGAATTTAATTACCTTGCCTGCTTTGCAGCAAGCTATTGAATCCCTTCCACCTGGAAACTTTAAAGTTTGCCTCCCTAATAGTTCAGAAGCAAATAACCAAGCATCTCCATCTCCTGCTTTGGTATGTGATCTCTTCAGAGAGCCACTGAAAGACACAATGTGCACAGCTGTTATTAGGATTGACGGCATGACCTGCAATTCCTGTGTACAGTCCATAGAAGGAACAATATCTCAGAGACAAGGTGTGCAGCATGTAGCAGTCTCTTTAGCTGACAAGACTGGGACCATACATTATGATCCAGCAAACACGAATGGAGAGGAGTTGAGAGCTGCCATAGAAGAAATGGGATTTGATGCATCTTTGCTGACAGGTAACAGTATTTTGTCTTCTGTGGGTAGCATGTCAAAAGGCTCGGAAGTTGGTACAATGTCTTTTAAGGAACAGATGCCTTTACCACTGGAGTAGGCTTCATCCTATGGGCTCCTCCAACCTCCTACAGTACGCTGTGAGATCTGTCAAACTAACTGTTTTAATTTAAATTCCAAATTTAAATTCCAAAAACATACAAACTTAACGATGTTTCATTTAAAACCAATCTTTTTCTGGCTAAAATCCTTTCTTAGTGTCTGAATCATTTGATCTTTATTTCTTGAGAATTTTTGCTAGGGACCTAAGCTTTGCTGTCAGCAAGATGAGTGCCAAGACGCTCACAGGCTTTGGGAGCCAGCACTACTTTTACGTGTTAGCTGCAGCACAGTTTGTGGAATTTGTACACATGCTCAGTGTTTAAGAAGTTGCTATGGTGCATAATCTCCTCTCTAGCAAATTTCAAAAGCAGCAGTATTTATTTGCTTCAGCTCAGAACAAATTTCCTTTAAGATACGGATGTGGTATACCTGGAATGCATTGGTTTAAACCCCAAATACCCAATTGTTTTTCTCACAGATCCAATCCCTCTGAATCTATGGAACAGCTACAGATGAGGAGTCTATGTATGATGTTAAATTATGATCCATTTCTTTCATAACTTGTTGGTGGGAGAGCTCCTATCTGTGGAAAAGGAGAGGAACCTCCGCACTTAACGTGTTCAAAAGCAACTCTTGCTCCTTTGCACAAACCTTCTTCTGCCTTAGGGAGATAGTTTGAGAGCACTGCTATAGCCAGGACGGTTATTTGTTGGATGCTGTTATCTGGCAGAGGGCAAAGATGATCACTGTGGGATGTCTGAGTTGAGGTCTGAGTGCAGCAAATCCTTCCACTGCTCATTTTGCAGTACTTGCATAATAACTATTGCGTCATAAAGAGAAAACCGTTGAAAAGCTTTTCCTTTCCCTTTTAGGGACCAAGCTCTATGAGCTGTGTAGAAGGTAACAAAGACAAGATGAATATGAGGCTGGCCTGTACTGTGTGCTGGATAAAGACCCTCTAGATACCAATGTATCTTTATTGAGCAGAGGTAGCTGTCAGATTAAGGTGGCTGTTTGATCTAGGCACTGAGATTGGAGGGAGTCACTTGCTGTCTGAAAGTGACAAGGAATTGTGTAAAGTTAAGTGGTCATATAAGTAGTGCAGGTGGTGTGTGTATTATTATATACGTAGTAACAATCTATCATTTTCTTCCACCAAGAAACCGAGATTATCGTATCACCTTTCAAACAAATAAGAGACTTTGCATGATCGCTGTAACCTGCTTGTAGTTTTACGTCATCCTATTGCCCTGTAGTTGGTATTTGTTCAGTTTATTGTGCATTTATTCAAGATACTGGTGCAGGAGAATACAAGAATTGGCCTGATGTCAGGAATGTTGCAGCGCAGCCTCAAGTCCCAGAGCCTCCTGCCCAGGGTTGTGTCTCCAATGCACTTCCAGACAGTCCTCACCCTGATGAGCCAAACCAGCCCAGTGGAGCAACAGCCAAGAAATGTTTTTTACAAATCACTGGCATGACCTGTGCATCGTGTGTGTCTACCATTGAAAGAAATTTGCAGAAAGAAGAAGGTAATAAATTTGATGTTCCAATAATGAGTCCTGAGAGACTGCTGGTTGGAAAGGGTATTCTGTATGGTCAATGAAAGGGGCTGTGGTAGAACATCTTGAGGTTAAATAGACTTAATATTTTCTTTATAGAGCTAATGTAACTACATCACTGTTTGTCTAGTGAGCCTATATACAATGGACATAATTGTTTTGTAATAGTAAGTGGTTGAAATATGATCAATATTTCAAATTAGGATGAGAGGTAATGGCCTTAAGTTGCACCAGGGGAGATTCAGGTTAGATATCATGAAAAATCTAGTCTCAGAAAGAGCAGTGAAGCACTGGCAGAGGCTGCCCATGGACATGGTCAGTGGTCATGGTGGGGATGATTTGATGGTTGAACTAGATGATCCTAATGGTCTTTCCCAACCTTAATTACTCTCTGAAATAAGGCTCAAGGCAAGAACAGAAAAGTTGTTCTTATTTTGTTCTCAGGGCCTTGCTTCTTTACAGAGCATTCCATCACTTTCAAAGCTGTTGAGAACTCTGACATTTGTGGTATGAAGCTTATTCTCTGGCATACATTTGTACAAGCATGCACAAATAAATGTGTGGCTCCAGTGCCTGGGTAATTATATTAGTTTAGGCACAGCAAGTCTTGTCAGGTTAGAAGTCTGCAAACTGGCCATACAGAGTGTGAACAGGCAAGCATCAACATTGCCTGCTTTAATGCATGTCAGCATGCCTTAATTGGATATTGTTTATTGATTCCTGTGCCTGCAGTCACCCAATGCATCATCTCCCTGCTTTGATATAAAAATAAAGAAATTACTAGCAATTTTCTTTGTTTCCTGTGACTTCTATGCTTTGCTTTTTGATTGTAAATTTAGATTAAAAAAAAAAAAAAAAGAAAAGAGAGAGCCCAATATCCAGTGGGATTTGGCTAGGGCTTTGCAAACTTAAGGCCAGGGTAGAGCAGGGCAGAAATTGCTCATGAACTTCCTTTCTGTCTCTGACCATAGCCTTTTTTCCCATCTAACTGTTGCAACTCCTCTTGTTGCTGTATGGAACTTTGGTATGGCTGCATCTCAGTAAAAACTTTGCTGCTGTGACTGGCAAACAATGCTAGGAGGAGGCAGAAGAGAGATCACTAGACATAAAATGACACGAAGCTGCTAGGTTTCCATTGAAAATCACATGTGATATTTTATTTTTCTTCCTCACAAACTGAACTGCTTTATCTAACATTCTTTATTATTGCTGCTGCAGGTATTGTTTCGGTGTTGGTAGCACTGATGGCAGGTAAAGCAGAGATAAAATACAAGCCTGACTTCATACAGCCTCTTGAAATAGCACAGTTGATCCAGAATTTGGGTTTTGAAGCCTCTGTCATAGAAGATCATTCAGAAACAGAAGGAAATGTGGAGCTCCTTGTAAGTAACATATATTTCAAATTGTGTGTTGGTTTTGGATATGTCAGGTTCAGAAGAAGCATTTTCTTGCAAGTGCTTTTGTTTAAGGAGATACGGCCTCAACAGACCAGTTCTGTCTAGTGATGATCATTTTGCTTAATTGCTAGAAAGAGAAAATCAATTTGTCTTAGAAGAACCTGTCAAAGACACCTAAACAAAAAGCAGTAGTTGTAGTTGTATAGAATAGGCTTCTGTTAGCAAGGGGAAATGAAATGGGAAATATATATCATCGAGCATCTGATGAGAAGGTTAGAGGCTTTGTATAGAGGTCTGAGAACTTTGGGTGATATTATTAAATAGATCAGACCAAGGACAGATTCTTTGAAAGTCTGTTCTTCTTCTCTTACATTTATATACAGTAAGACAGAAAACAACAATCTGCAGTTATGCTAATAGGTCAGAAAGTGGGAATGTGCTGTGCTGAAGCCACCAAGAGATTTGAATTAAGATGATGATGTTAAACATGATCACACGTATATTGACTCAGGCAGTGTTAATATAGTTCTATCAGCAGCTATATTAACTGTACTCTTGCAGTAAATGCAATGTGTTGGCGCTGCTGTACAAATAAGCTGTTGTGAATGTAACTGTTTGTTGCAGAATTTTATAATAATAGAATTAGATAGTTATATTTGTTTCCTTTAAGACAGCTCTATAAACTCTTCCTGCTGAGGCCTTGTGTCACTGCCTGCAGAGTTTGAACAGTTACTGGTATGTTTGTAACAGTATCTCAAATTCTTTAACAAATATTGGGTGAATATTTGGTTCATTAAAAGTGATGACAACAACAAAAAACTTCCTTAAACACTGAAACCTGCATTGTGAGTGCAAAAGCTAAAATGACTGACGTACTGGACCTTCTTAGCACCAATGGTGAAAAGAGATTGCTAACTGTACCTAAAACTGTGTTTACTTCAGATTACAGGGATGACTTGTGCTTCCTGTGTTCACAATATTGAATCCAAACTGATGAGAACAAATGGCATATTCTACGCCTCAGTTGCACTTGCTACTTGCAAAGCTCACATCCAGTTTGATCCTGAAATTACAGGACCTCGAGATATTATAAAAATAATTGAGGTAGGTTTTAGAACATTTTTTTATAAACATCTAGAAGGAGGTGTCTCTATGGAAGGGGGATTGGAACTAGGTGGTCCTAAGGTTCCCTTCCAACCCAAACCACTCTATGATTCTACAAGTCTATAAAATTAAGAAAATAAAGCAGCTGATATTTGGAGGGTTTCACTGACTTTTACAGGTAATCTATGGTGCTTACTATGTGGTGAAGCTGCTGTGCTGCACAGAAGTGCATAGCTTCCCAGTCTGCCCAGTCTATTGCTTTAAAAATACATCCCAAAAGTTACAAAAAGATAAAAACAAATCCATCAAACCCACTTTTTTTTTTTTTTTTTTTTTTTTTTTTTTTTTTTAATTTGTATCTGGTAAAAGTGTTAATAAGTCCATTCTGTCTGCTCTGTGTAGAATCATGTGTCTCTGACTTCAGTTGTTTCAGTAAACTGTGGATACTTAAAACAAACAAACAAACAAAAAAAAAACACCAAAAAAACAACCTAATTTCTCTTGTCTCTGAAAGAGGCTGTGAAAGAAGTTGTGTAGCAGCAGGGAGCTAAGCCCTGCTCATACCAGGAGCCTTACAAATCTCTGTATACACTGGCCTTTTTTCCCATGTCTACTCGGAGAGAAACCTTTTCAATCAAGAGTCATGGAAGGAAAAACATGTCCTGGCTTATCCGTAACAGCAGAGATCATAAGTTCTGCTATTATTGTAGCCCAGGTGTCGATAAAACTTCTTCCTCTGCTTCAGCAGAAGGGTAGAGAATTTGTTGGATGAACCACACACAGAAAGTAGTCAGGAGAATGGCTGAGTCTGTTTTCCTTTCACGTCCTCAGAGTATTTTGTTCAGCACTGCAGAACTGACGTGGCAGCAGTGATCAACATATAAGTAGTAGACTGTTCAGACTGGTAGAGCAGTTCTTCGAGGTATATCTTGTCACAGGATCACCTCATAATGCAACTATTGAGATTAATTTGGGGGGGAGGAGTGGTTGCACTGCAGTAAGACATGAAAAGGTCAGTCATAACTGGATTCTTGCAAATATATATATGTATATATATAGCTTTCCCCTGCAGTTAGCTTTATATGTTTAAACTGGTTCTGGTAACTTTGATTTTCAACGTCAGATGCATCTATTCAACTGCCATGTTAAGGAGACGTTAGCAAGGTTTACTAGCCTGGTAGCTTGTATACACTTTCAACTTTCTTTGTGGTGTTTTCCATCCATCGTACTTATACCAGTGGGGATGAAAGGGTGTAAAACTGCTGTGAGGAGGAGAGCAACAGAATACTAGCCGTCAGTGGGAGCTGCTTTTGCTTAGGAAGCCAGAACACTTACTGAATTATGACCATGTTGGTGTGTAGATAACACAAGTTCTTTACAGTCCACATACTGAGTACTATCTGATATATACTCTTGCTGAGGATCTGAAAATAAACAAGATGGCATTTATTAAATATGGAGCAGTGTCCTTTTCTGACATTTCTTCTACAAGTAGTGTCATTTAAGTATGTTATAAGTAATATAGTTAGTTTAATCAAAAGAACTCATCTTCCCTCCTCTTTTCATAAAAAGGAAATTGGCTTTCATGCTTCTGTGTCAAGAAGAGTTCCAAATACACATAACTTGGATCATAAAAAGGAAATACAGCAGTAAGTACTTCACTTCCTCTCTCGCTAATGAATGTAGGTAGATCATCTCTTGTAACACACCCTCCTCACTTTGCTCAGTTAATTTAGCTTATTCTTGTGTAAAACGTTTCATTTTATGATTTGCTATTTGGTTCATATACTTTCACTGCTTTCATTAGTTGTGGTTTTTAACTGATAAATGACTGTATATTTATATACGTAGGAGACAGTAAAACTGTCCTGATGTTTTGGTTCTTTCCCAAATATCCTGAAGCCGTGTGTTAGAACAGCACTAATATCCCTAGCTCTGTATTGTCAGCACAGTGTTTGGCCTGGGTACTGCAGGGTGTGCTATGACTGGGGATTCACAGCTTCTACTTTTCAGGTGGAGGAAGTCTTTTTTGTGCAGCCTTGTGTTTGGTATTCCTGTCTTAATCCTAATGATTTACATGCTAATACCTGGCGGCGAACACCATGGGGCTGTGGTGCTGGAGCAGAATCTCATTCCAGGATTATCTATTTTAAATCTTCTCTTCTTTGTCCTGTGCACTTTTGTTCAGGTATGTCCAGAGTATTTCTTGGAGGCTTGCTTTTTGTTCATCCCCCATTTATGTAATCTGATCTGATAAGGATAGGAGAGCTATGGGAAGGTTTAGTGGGTTATACCTGCTTCTTGTCTGTGATTCCTACATAGAATGAAATGACACTTCTTTGCAAATTTTCAATTCTTAATTGCTCACTGCACTTACTCCTGCCACTGTTGTGCCAGTAGCATTTCCAAGAAGGTAATATTAAAAGAAATAAATACCTCATCAGGTGCAAACTGTTTAGGTAACTATAGGTAAATCCCTTCAACTTCTTAGCTTTGTTTATTTTGCATTTCTAGGAAAAGGGTAGGATCTGCCAGGATTTAACTGGCACAGCTGTTTAGAGAGCAAGTAAGGGCAAGTGAGAGGATAACAAGGGATTCAACTTCCAGTAGACTTCTCTACTAAAGTTATATTGAAATAAAACTCAGATGGGACAGCCATCCTTTCTGTTATCTACTGCATGTTCTATTGGTGGTATTATATACCTCTTGCTTTCACTGCTCTGATCTTAATACGTGCCTGTCTACTCTTACACCAACAGTTTCTTGGTGGATGGTATTTTTACATACAAGCTTACAAGTCACTGAAGCACAAGGCAGCCAATATGGATGTGCTTATCGTACTGGCCACAACGATTGCTTACGTGTATTCATGTGTGATCCTATTGGTGGCAATAATTGAAAAGGCAGAGAAAAGCCCTGTCACTTTCTTTGACACTCCTCCAATGCTGTTTGTATTCATTGCCCTTGGGAGATGGCTTGAACATATAGCAAAGGTAACTCATCTTCATGTGAAATATTGTATATTTATAATGAGAATGGAATAAAACTGTTCATATGAGAATGGAATAAAACTGTTCATATGAGTTTGAGTCAGATGTTTCAGATGTGTGAAGTAGCCTTCACTATGGTCATTTAGAGTTCATTGTTGACCTCAAGCAGACATCAGCATTTATATATTCTGTATATCTCAAACATCTCTTTCTGTTTCTCAGAGTAAGACCTCAGAAGCTCTTGCTAAACTTATATCTCTTCAAGCCACGGAAGCCACTGTGGTGACTCTTGGACCTGACCATACTATCATCAGGTATTTACATTTCATGAAGCAAAATACTCAACCTACTCGGGTGCACAGACTGAGCTTGAAGCAGTTACTATGAAACCATTACTATGACTTTGAAGCCTATGACATAAATGAGCTGTCTATTCTACTTTTATCTTTTGCAGAGAGGAGCAGGTACCTGTTGAACTGGTTCAAAGGGGTGATATTGTAAAGGTTGTTCCAGGTGGAAAGTTCCCAGTGGATGGGAAGGTCATTGAAGGCAATTCTATGGCAGATGAGTCTCTCATTACTGGTAACTTCCCTTACACTTGCACAAATATGTGAAACCTTCTATAACTTTTTCTCACGTGAAAAGAGAACAGAACAAAGCATAAGGTGTTGTCTAAATAACCTCCCATCTTAATGAGCTCTTTTCTTGGCCTTTTTGAACTTCAATCCAAATCCTGTATCTGCATGTATAAAAAATTGAAGAATCTGAGCTCAGTGTGGTCTCTTTTACTAATGTACTGATGGGATGTGCAAAGGCTGAGCACTATGGTCATTATTCCAGAGATACAGTGGGAGTTTCTGATGGAATATATTTCTAGAGAATATACATTTTCAGTAGTGACTTCTAAAGGAAACATTGCTGAGATGTTGAAGTCATACACATGGATATCAGATAGGGCTTCCAACAAAGATGGCCAAGGGAGCAAGGAGAGTGAAAGAAAGTCTCATGACTTGGTGCTCATTAAGAGTCATAGAACTTCTTCAGTTTCTGAGATTTCCATTTCATTTTGTAAATATAGTTAGGATTTATTTGATTGTGTAATTCTTATAAATAAATTGAAGGATCTAAAAACTTCACACAGTGATCAGCTTGCTTGATTTAGTTATGTATTTACTTTGGGGAAGAGGGACAACCTTAATTTTAGGAACCTTAAGAGCAGAAAATAGTGGTTTTGTAGAGATTCTTGAAGCAACAGTGTGAGAATGTGGACTTTGCCCCAGACTAAACTTTCTTGGTTTTTGAAAACTGAGATTAGTGGAAATGGAGACAGGCTTCTCAAAGTGGCTGTACAAAGTTACCAATTGGAGGAAATTTCTGGAAGTTCCCTTTAGTATGGATCTCTTCCTGACCTTTTTGAGGGATGGCACACTGGAGGGTTAGGACCAAGGAAACTTCTTTTTCCTTTGATATTAATCTGACAAAAGGCCAGGACAAGTTGCAGCTCAGATATCGAGGGCAAAATGGCAAAGAGGGATTTCCATAATGCAAATGTTTGGGCTCTTTTGTTCTGGAGCAGTTTATGGTTTCCACCCACCTCCAGCCTCTGTGGTTCATGGTGAATAACACACCAAGCAGCGTAGTGTTTTTCCAAGCAGCAGTATTTGTTTGAGGGTTGATCAACTTCATTGTGTTTTTAGAAGATCAGACTGATTATTGTCTAGTTAATCAAGTAAAGCCTTGCCCAAATTCCTTCAGCAATGAAGGAATGCATTAGATGGCCGATGCTGACTTTACCTGCTGGTATTATGATGCTAAACTTTTTTTTTTTTTTGGTATGAGGAAATGAAAGCAGAAAAGCATGAAGCATAAGATCTAGTTTCTGTCCTGCGTTCTAAACAGAATCACAGAAACCAGTGGTGGCTGAGCCATCTCCATGTTGTGTACTAACTCCAAATTCTGTAACTTTAGGAGCTGTGCTGTCTTGTTCATAGTCCCTGGGTCAAGTGATTTTCAAGCTCTGCCAAATCACAGACTTTTCGTACTAAGATGTGGAGAAAATTTATTCTAAATCTTTCCTGGTTTTTCACAAACCTATCTCTTGGGTGCCCCAAAATTACCTCTCTTCTCTTATAGTGGCCCTGTTGCTTTGACAGTTTCTTATGTGATACATTTCATAGCCAATCAGAAAGATGACCTACCTTCCTATACACCTCAAAGTTTCAGTGAAGACACGAGAAACTACCTATTTTATCAAAATCTGGGATTAGAGACTGTTCATTTATACCAGGATACACTCAAACATCAGGGCACAGCATCTGTACTGTGTCTGATACAGAGACGGAGCACTGATGTTTGTAGGCTAGGGATTCTGTTTCTGGAGGTGGGAGAAGAAGAGGTCTAGATCTCCAGCAGGCTGAAAAGGAAGAGCCAGAAATCATAGAATCATACAATGGCCTGGGTTGAAAAGGACTACAGTGATCATCTAGTCTCAACCCCACTGCCATTGGCAGGTTTGCCAACCACCAGACCAGGCTGCCCAGAGCCACATCCAGCCTGGCCTTGAATGCCTCCAGGGATGGGGCATCCACAACCTCCTTGGGCAACCTGTTCCAGTGCATCACCACCCTCTGTGTGAAAAACTTCCTCCTAATATCTAACCTAAACCTCCTCTGTCTCAGTTTAAATCCATTCCCCCCTTGTCCAATCACTATCAACTCATGTAAACAGTCATTCTCCTTCCTGTATATATACTCCTTTCAAGTACTGGAAGGCCACAATGAGGTCTCCCCAGAGCCCTCTCTTCTCCAGGCTAAACAAGCCCAGTTTCTTCAATCTCCAGCCCTCTGAAATATTTCTGCTAAGACATTTGCTGCAAAAATAAACCTAGAAAAAAGTTTACAGAAGTATGGCACCACTTATACATGCCTTCAGAAGTCTGAGATATACAAGATGTAATTTCATGCCATTATTGCTTAGAATGCTGATTTTGCTAGCGTATAATGAGCTGTGTGCAAATGTACTGTGTTCATTGTCATTAGAGGTATTTGCACTGGTCTGATGCATTTATTTTTGGTGTTTCTTTCCAGGGGAAGCTATGCCTGTCACTAAAAAGCCTGGGAGCACAGTGATTGCTGGCTCTATAAATGCACATGGCTCAGTTCTTGTCAATGCAACTCATGTTGGTAATGATACCACCCTGGCACAGATCGTGAAATTGGTGGAAGAAGCTCAAATGTCAAAGGTAAAAGTAAGAGAAAAGGAAACCTTATTCATTGATTTTGATTAAATAAGAAAAGGATTCTGTATTTTGACATGTTTATGCAACCAGTGAACTGTGTTTTTCCAGCCTTCAGGAAATGAAAGACTGTTATTTTCATTAATTCTGCATATTCGTGTGTTTTTATCATAAACATGCAAATATCTGTTTTTCTTTTTTATAGGCACCAATCCAGCAACTGGCAGATAAGTTTAGTGGATATTTTGTTCCATTTATCATCATAATTTCTACAGTGACTTTGATAGTATGGATCACAATTGGTTTTATTAATTTTGATATTATTCAGAAACATTTTCCTGTAAGTAATTTGATTAAGAGTTGGATTTTCTTGTTAAGCTATCTCCCACTGAAATTAAAATACCTTCTGTTTGTAGGGCTTGACGTTGTACAGAAGTGTTTGCCAGGTTGCAATGTGGTATCTTCTACACAAAGGGGATGATTACACTAATTAAAATATATTTGTGGGTGTAAATATACTTGTGCATTAGCCCTCATTGCTGCATGGGGTTCTTATGAACTGAAATGGTAAGCATTCCTTCTGGATTAAGCATGACTTGTAGCTGCACTGCAAGGATCTGAACCATTCCTATCATTCTTGAAATTTTTTTAACATCCTGTTCCTTGGCAGATAGTGGGTTTGACTTTAGAAGGAAAATGAGTTTCTCTTATCTTTAGGATGTGCATTTGCTGTGCTCAGCAACCGTGGGTATCTGTGCACCTGGAAATAGAGTTATTCTTTATTAGATGAGGAAACCAGTGCTGGCAATTTACATCGTCATCTGAGAGCAGAGCCATTCTGTCACACCCATTAGTGTGAGGATAATTCTGATGATAATTCTGATGTATCCTCCATGGATGATGAGTGCACTTGGATGTAGTACAAAAACTGTTTTAGTTCATGAAACGAAAGGAGATTCAGGAATGCTTACTTGCTGCTTTCCTGAAGTTACTGAGTACAGGTGCCTGTGAAGTTGGACTCTGCATCTTCAGTCTCCTAAAAACCTTCCTGTCTGTGATGATGGGGACAGTGTTTGTGCTCTGAAGGCAGCATTTGCTCTCAAAACACTGCCTCTTAGTTGGTATCTCCGGTGTGCCCTGAACATAAGGCAGTTATTGCAGCCTCCCTGTGCTGTTAGGCTGTGTTTAAATGCATTTTATCATAGAATGGCCTGGATTGAAAAGGACCACAATGATCATCTAGTTTCAACCCCCCTGCTATGTGCAGGGTCACCAACCACCAGACCAGGCTGCCCAGAGCCACATCCAGCCTGGCCTTGAATGCATCCAGGGATGGGGCATCCACAACCTCCTTGGGCAACCTGTTCCAGTGCGTCACCACCCTCTGTGTGAAAAACTTCCTCCTAATATCTAACCTCAACCTCCCCTGTCTCAGTTTAAAACCATTCCCCCTTGTCCTATCACTATCCACTCATGTAAACAGTCCTTCTCCCTCCTGTTTATACACTCCCTTCAAGTACCGGAAGGCCGCAATGAGGTCTCCCCAGAGTCTTCTCTTCTCCAAACTAAACAAGCCCAGTTTCCTCACTCTTTCCTCATAGGAGAGGTGCTCCAGCCCTCTGATCATCTTAGTGGCCCTTCTCTGGACCCATTCCAAGAGCTCCACGTCCTTTTTGTACTGGGTGCCCAGGCCTGGACGCAGTACTCCAGGTGGGGCCTTACAGGAGCTGAACAGAGGGGGACAATCACCTCCCTCTCCCTGCTGGCCACCCCTTTTTTAATGCAGCCCAGAACACAGTTGGCCTTCTGGGCTGCAAGCGCACACTGCTGGCTCATGTCCAGCTTCTTGTCTGCCAGGACCCCCAAGTCCTTCTCTGCAGGGCTGCTCTCAAGGAGATCTTCCCTCAGTCTATATAAATACCAGGGATTGCCTCGGCCAAAATGCAACATCTTGTACTGTATTTATTATTTATTATGTTTTATTTACATTTTAGGTAGGGTATATTTCTTAAATAGGTGAAGGTGACCAACAGAAATTCTTGAAGCATGTGTGCTTGAGTATCAAGAAAGCCACAAGAACTGTCATAAACGATTCATAACATTGACCTTTCTCTACCAATGCAGTAGCAATAATAAATTATTTTCCTATACTTGAGGTTTCCTGGTAAATGTATTTTTTGAGATGTCTGTGATTGATCATGCATATGTTATCTTCTATCAGCAAATCTCTCTCTTTTTTTTTTTTTTTTTTGCCTCCTCTCTTCCCTCTTCTTACAGAATCAGAACAAGCACCTTTCAAAAGCTGAACTAATACTGAGGTTTGCATTTCAAACCTCAATCACTGTGCTGAGCATTGCATGCCCCTGTTCTTTAGGCTTGGCTACCCCAACAGCTGTGATGGTGGGCACAGGAGTTGCTGCGCAGAACGGTATTCTCATCAAAGGTGGAAAACCCCTGGAAATGGCACACAAGGTTAATGTTCATTCTATAACTTTGTAGCTTTCCTAGCTGTCGCCACATCAAATATAATGTCTCAGGAAATCTCTTTGATAAAGAGAAAGACTGAAGATTTTTTTTCCCGTTGGCAACTGTTCATGGTGGCAAGAAAGATGACTTTCACCTTCTTTCTCCACAATCCAAAGTAGGCAGCAAAATGTTGAGAGGCAGCAGTTTCTGCAGTCTGTTGCCTTTGAGGCTGCTAATGTTCTGCATGACCTTGTGAGGTCTCCAGCATTCATGCTCTCTTAGCCTCTTCCCAGAAAGCCAGCATTTTTCTTCTTTCCTTGAGGGCTGATGTGAAATATATGTTGTTCATGATCAGTGGTTTGAAATGTAGGAGAAAAATGGTATGGTTTGAAGTTGTTTTAGTCTAGGGAAAGGAAGATAGATGGGTGGCAGAAAAAGCCCTTCAAACAGGTGATAAGAGGAAAAGGAGAAAGAAGGACTTGGCATGCCTACAGCCAGTAGAAAGAAGATGAGTTTACACCATGCTATGAGAGACTGAGTTGGACATAAGCAGAAAAAGGAGAGGTGAAAAGGGTAATTAGAATAAATTAACCAGACTGACAGTAATTCTCATTCATTCAAACATGTTCACACACTCACACAAAGCAAGTGCTGTGATATTGAGATCCTTATATGTGTACACCATGATACTGCAGCTTCAGCTGTATGAGAAATGAATAAGAAAGCATAAGGAGATCTACTGCACAGACAGTCCATGGTTCAGGAGTTCCTGGCTTTTGTAGGTTTATTCATCTTGGTTTGCTTACTGTCAACTAATTATTGACGTCTTGTCTGCATGTGCTCAAAGCATGCAAGTATCCCTATGATTGCATAGCTTAGCCAGTAACTCTGGTTTATTTCTTGCAGATCAAGACTGTGATGTTTGATAAAACGGGGACCATTACTTGTGGAGTTCCTAAAGTCATGAGGGTTCTTCTGCTGGGAGACGCAGCTGTGCTCTCTCTGAAGAAGATACTGGCAGTGGTTGGCACTGCAGAAGCCAGCAGTGAGCATCCTTTAGGAGTGGCAGTCACTAAATACTGCAAAGAGGTATTTAGACTTACTGTTTCACTTCAGATCTATATATGCAGCAATGCTGTGTGAAATGAGCAGATTCCAGAAGGAGAGGCCTGTCTGAAAAGTAACTGGCTGAGAAGCTGGTAGATGTTATCTTAATCTGCACAATACCTGGGAGGCATAATCTAAACTTAGGTTTTGTGGCCATGCTATGGAGTCCTCAAGCAAAATATTACTAAGTTTTCCCAGACAATGACAAAGGAAGGATTGTGGAATATGCACAGGAAGAATATGTAAGCTTAGAAAAGCATCATGAAGCAAAAATGTATGGTGACATTTCACACATTACCTGATTGTGGTAGTCACTGCTATTAGTCACTTGCTTATCTGAATAGATTAGGCAAAAAGCTGTGGAACAAACATGAATATTAAACTGTGATATTTGTGAATTTCACAAATTGATTACTCATGCCTGCACAAATTTTGCAAATCCTCAGAAGCCCTTTATATATTGTTTGTGTTCATCAAAGTTTCAGGAAGAACGAAAGCATAATTAGAAGCAACATAAGAAGCCCAGTTTAAATAAGTTCTTTCTGCTAAGGCAGGTCAGTGAGCTACTTGCCATTAGTTGATGAATCTCAAACTTATTAATGATAGATCTTTCAGTGATGAAATTTAGCAGTTCATATGTAAATTTAGAAGGAAAAAGTGAGTGTGGGTAATGATTCAGTGGCCCTCCTTATAATTCACATTTTCTGTTTTTCAAATTTGTCTTAGTTCCCCTGAAATTTCTGTAGTTATTGTATGCATCAGTTTTTACTGTCTATACAGAAGTTCTCTGAAAGGTACATATAGTTCTGATTTCCAGAGATAAGCCAGAATGAATTGTTTATCAAAGAATGTGGTTTTCTTTCCCATTCTTTTTGCAATTTATATGACTGTAGTTACCCCTTTTGAAGCTACTCACTGGCTTTTCTTTCACACTTCACACAAACCCCATTTTACTTAGTATCATCCAGCCAGATTACTCCAAGAATTAGATGCAGTTTTACACTGTGTGTGTACATATGTGTGTGTGTATATACACACACACATATATATATATATAGAACTGGGCTCACGCAGTCACTTGTCTGTGTGGCTAATTAAAAGATTAAAAGCTGCATCTTTCCAGAGCAGTATGGCTTATTTTTGTAGTATTTATTTTTATTTCCCAGTCTTGGCTGAAGTTGTAATCCACCATTGTACCTCCTTCATCTTTGAAGCATTAGGAAACGTCATCCTTTTGGTTTGCTTGTGCTAGGGCTGAGACTGAATGTGACCTCTATTGCTGTTTGCTTCAGAAGTATAATCCCCAGCACGTAGCACATCTACAACATCTTTGTTTTTATTTCTCCACTACTGATGCTCCATGCTGCTTTCCAGTCTATCAGTCATTGTAAAGAAGAGGAATAAAATCTCTTTTTGATGGCAGTTATCTAACATTTGTACCACATATTGTCAGCACAAACTCATAATGAACTCTGGTTATTTCTGCAGGAGCTTGGAACTCAGAGCCTGGGATACTGCACCAACTTCCAGGCAGTCCCAGGTTGTGGCATCAGCTGCAAAGTAGGTGGTGTTGAGGCTGTCGTGGGCATGGCTGAGGAGAGTGTTGATAAGTTGGATGCTAACAAGAGTGGGGACAGCAGTGCTCCTCTGGGAGATGACACACTGATCACACTCTCTGAATCGAATGGTATGTCTGCCCCCAAAGTAACTGCTAGTTGTAATCCAAGGGCTCACGGATCCACAGTGCCGAGCATAGTAAAGCAATTCTATCAGACTAGGAGTAGCAGAAATGCAGTCTGATGAGAGAGAGAGGCAAAGAACATGAGGGACAAAAAGGTGTCTTTATAGAAATTGAAAATCTCCTTTCCCCTACCTTCAATTCCTTTGGAATTCAGAAACCTAATTAAGGATTAGATGATATAGCGATTGATACTCCAAAAATATCGATAAAATACATAAGCAATAAGGCATACCCAGCAAGGTCCCTTTTGGACAGAAGAATGGTTCAGCAGTGAGCACAGTTTGCCAATTAACATTATCTTCCTCCATAGAGAAGTTATCTTCAACATATACTATCTTATTTGCTCCGTTTTTTTTCTCCTACATTTTAGTTCCGTATTACCTTGGACCTTTTGTCTTCTATTCAAATATCTCTCAAGATACTTAATTAAAAAAAATTATTCAGCAGTGAAGCAGGTTATATCTGCAAACCAAGTTTCAGTGCCTGATGCTTTTGATTTAGCCAGTGCATTTATTTTTGTTTCACGCTCTGTGAAGGCACTTGCTCTTTTGTATTGTATGAGGGAATGAATAGTCTTTTAAAGTCCTCCTTAAGAAGCTCATCAGTTCTTTTCCGCAGATTGTATCTCTTGACCTTTTTGAGGAAGCTTTTAGAAGAATTAAATAAGAACTTTAATCATCAGAACTGTGCCATTTGTGAGCAGCGTTAATGTAATATTTTCTCACCTGCTTCAGAGGGCTTTGTGAAGTTGCACTGAACTCATAATGAAGTGGTCTATGTACTGTTTCATTGTTTGCTGGAACAAAACTACTTTTTTCTTAGAAGTGTGGCCTTTATATTTGAAAGAAGTAGTTATTTGTGTGAACAATGCAGCACACTGCACTTTTTGTGAAAAACAATGCAAACTCACAAAGGCAAATATATGCAAATACTTCCAATAAGTTTATGACGCAGCTCTGTGTATAAACAGTGAGTCTTGGAGGAGAAAAGTTTTATGAGGCTGTCATCAGTTAGCAGCTGTACGTATGTGTTTGGTCATGGCAGTAGCACTTCAAATGAGCCTCAATATAAAGTGTTTTGGATGTTACCTTTGCTAGTCAAAGACACACACAAAAAAAATAAGAAAGCCTCTGTGAATACGTTTGTATAACTAACGCAGCCTGAAACTGTCATTTCAAACATCTCTGACGTGTCTACTATTTTTAAGTTTCCCATTATTGTTTTGTCCACACACAAAGGTTCATCATCATCTTCCCACATATACTCAGTATTGATTGGAAATCGTGAGTGGATGCGGCGGAATGGCTTGCATATTGCTAACGATGTCAATGACGCCATGACAGACCATGAAACAAAAGGACAGACAGCCATATTAGTGGCTATAGATGGTAACTACTGTGACTTAATAAATATCAGTTGATTGTACCATTGTAAGGATAAAAACAAATTGAAACAATTGGTGGTTTAGTGTTAAGAAATTACATATTGTTTAATACAGAACCGTTTGTAAAAATACCGAAGTTTCAGGTGTTCTGAAAAGGTGTTTCATCTCAGAATAGTGTTTATAAGACCTTGCTGAATAGTTTTTAATTTAAATGTTATTTTCCAAACCTCCTGCTTCCAAAAAGTGTGGCATGCAGCGTGGACAACTACACAAATGTGTCCCATCCTGTCTTTGCATTGCTTAAGGATTACAGGCTGACCTGCTGCATCTCTGATATCAAAATATTTCATTAAAAAACTTGACAAGTCATTAGATCATTCAAGTATAAAAGAGACACTAGATAGACTAAATGAGTTTTGCCAGAGGGTTTCTATTCTGTACTACACAGAAAGGGAACCTATACGAAGCCTTAATAAGAGAAACTGCTGTAATGGTGATAAGTTTCCATTGGGTCTGTGATCTTGATATGGGGCCTCTGATTTAATTAGTGAAAAAATAATTTTGTTGTGCCCATTGACTAATTTTCAGAGGCATCTGTATGTCTCAACCAGGGCTCCATTAATGTCCAGAAAAATCAAGTGCTCTTAACATGGATGTATACTCGGTGTTCTTAGCATTGCTGATGATGGTGACCACAGTAACAGATGATGAAAATCTTCTTAAATCATTACTTTTGAAATATGACATACAATGATAAAAATAACATTAGATTGTTGTAATTCATATGGATACACCTTCCAGATGATAAGTGTTGGGCACAGCGCTCCTGTCCAAAAGTAATTAATTATAATAGAGATACAACCCTGAAAGATTTAGAGAATGTGAAAGTAAATATTCTAAATGCCGGAGGGGTGGTTTCAACATCTGACAATTACAAAAACTTCCTGTGGCCCACAGTCATGTTTGCCCATACTGAAAAAAACTATCAGTCAGGCATGTTTAAAAGCTATCATGCTCCCCTTCTGCCTGATTCCTAAGTATCAGAGGAGTTTTGTTCTTAGATCTGAAACAGGTAAATTAGAAAAGCATGTGTGTGTGTGTGTGTGTAGGAAAGGGATCGTAGATAAGAGAATTTAAGTCAGCAGTTCAGGCTAGTGAAAGCAAATATTACCCAGAAAGAGTTACTTTACCATACTGTGACAGAGAGAGAGTCCTGTTCTCTTGCTACCACTTTGCTGCCCACAGCTCTTTTTAACAGAGCACATTTCTTTGTGAAGGTGCCTTATGTGGAATGATCGCAATTGCAGACACTGTCAAGCAGGAGGCAGCCCTTGCTGTGCACACACTGAAAAACATGGGAATAGATGTGGTGCTGATAACTGGTGACAACAGGAAAACTGCAAAAGCTATTGCTACTCAGGTACCTTCTTGCATTTTACGAAATGTGTGATGGCTTTCTAAAATTCTGCTTATTTCAGTGAATTAGGACTAGGCATTGAGTTGCCATGGATATGTTAAAGAAAGACTCACTTTTCTTGAACTAGACTGAACTGAGGTGAACTTTTTAGTGAGAACTACTGGTGATTGGTGGATGGTTGAATTGGATGATCTTCTAGGTGTTTTCCAACCTTGGTGATTCTATGATTCTAAGTCCTATGTGGCATAGTAAAGGCCGGTGACTGCATTAAGATCCCACTGAAGACAAACATTCAGTACCTCTTGAGGTGTGTTGAGTTTCGTGCAATAACTACTCCATTGCTGAGCTGAAGCCTTCTAGTTCCATTTGCTGAAGGGCACTTGTGTTTCCTTAATGAAGAAGGGGTGTGCCTTTAATGTCTAGTCTGGTTCCTAGTACAGGAACCAGATTTGCCATTAAATTTAAGGATAACATAGTAATAACAATAATTCTTATCGTTAAGAAGCATAGCAATCTAAAAGAAGTTGAGTGCATGAGATTTTCTTGATCACAAATTATAAACAACATTCCAAAGGGAAAGCCAAATTCTGACTCTACCTCGTAACATTTCTACCCTCTTCATGCCGATTTCTCACTTGCAGTTTGCGCTGGTCTATTCTTAATCTACTGTGTGCCTTTTTGTTGCTTTCCTCATGTATATAAAGAGCAAACTCAGCCAGCAGCATGGCTTCTCCTACATTGTGAGGCCTGTTTTGTTTCTCAATGTGATTTAATTCTTCTATTTTAATCCACTCTTTCACCTTCAGGTTTTTTTAAGTCCTTTCCCAGCCCACCTTTCTTTGTTAAGAGAGGAATTTTTTCAGAAACTTTGGTTTATAGTTCCATTCCCTCAGGTGAACTTTTCAAGCAACCTTATTCGGTGCCAACCTAGATTTTCATTGATTTTTTTTGTCATTTCCTTTCCACTGGCAAAATGGTAAGTCAGTCTAAACATTTAAAATTCTACTTTTTGAGAAGTAAAAAGAGAGCTTCTACCTCTTGTGCTCTATCTGGTGAGGCAGACAGAGCTACGGAGTTTATCCCAGTGCTTTTTAGTATACCCATCCCTATTTTTCTGCTGTACCACTAAAGCCATTGGTAGCAACTCAAAGTTGAGAAGTGGGTGGGTGAAGGAATTTATGCAGCCCTCTGCATTCTCTCCATAGTTTCCCTGGGACTCACGCATTTATGTTGGCATTTCTGTTTTCCCTAGCATAAGTGCCTGATCATTTATGACTCCTGAGCACATTTCATTGAAACCTTTATTGGTCTATATCCATCAAGCAGCATGTTTATTTGAAAACTATCTATTTTAGCCATCAAATCTTTATTTGCCAGGGCAACAGAGCTCCAGAAGCTCTGAAAGGCATGGTGACAAGGGCAGTGCCTGGTGTTCCAGCCTCTGCAGTGATGATGGAGGAGTCTGTAATCAATCACTTTCTTATCATAGAGTCATAGAATGGCCTGGGTTGAAAAGGACCACAATGATCATCTCGTTTCAACCCCCTGCTATGTGCAGGGTCGCCAACCACCAGACCAGGCTGCCCAGAGCCACATCCAGCCTGGTCTTGAATGCCTCCAGGGATGGGGCTTCCACAGCCTCCTTGTTCCAGTGCATCACCACCCTCTGTGTGGAAAAACTTCCTCCTAATATCTAATCTATACCTCCCCTGTCTCAGTTTAAAACCATTCCCTCTTATCTTATTAAAACATAGATAAATAAATAAAAACCATTCACCCTTATGCCAAAGGCATGTTGCTCTTCAGCTTTCTGTGTTGCTTCCAAGTGTTGTTTGCAATTTATTTGAGTGATCTTCCTTTGTTTGCCCTTCTCCCAGAACAGCAGATGGCTTTTCCTTTCAGCATATCACCAATAAGCATGTGTTTCTTTCTTCGTGCATAGGTTGGGATCAAAAAAGTCTTTGCTGAGGTTCTTCCTTCTCACAAAGTTGCAAAGGTCCAAGAACTCCAAAATGGGAGGAGAAAAGTTGCGATGGTTGGTGATGGAGTCAATGATTCCCCTGCGCTAGCCAGGGCCGACATTGGAATTGCAATTGGAACGGGCACTGATGTTGCCATTGAAGCAGCAGATGTTGTTCTTATCCGAGTGAGCACTATAGTTTTGACCTACCTTCTATCACTTTTTGTAGCTCTTTTCAGTTCAGCATTCGAAAGACTGCATGTGGAATACTTTCATTGCTCTTCTGTCTTACAGAATGACTTGCTGGATGTAGTTGCCAGCATTCACTTATCGAAGAGAACAGTGCGGAGAATACGAATAAATCTGATTCTTGCCTTGATTTATAATCTGCTTGGAATACCAATAGCAGCAGGTAGGTGGTTGTCAGAGCTCAACTTGTGGAAGACAGCAGCATGGTTGAGCTCTGTGGTGCCTCTGTCAGGATTTCCTCCTGCTCAAGCAATTGAAGAGAGGTTCCTGGAGTATTTAAAACTCGGCAGAAGAACAAAATATATATATACACAGATGTTTATGCTGGGAGAAGAAATCTTTGTTCCCCAAATCTTAAGGTCTTAGGAGCAAATACTTATATCTTAAAATGAAAATCATCATTTTATTTTGTTTCACATAATAGTATTTTGGGATTTATTTTAGTATATTCAAACGTAGCTCTAATCAGAGAGATCATCCAACTTCTGGGTGCTCCCTCTTTTATTCACCCCAAATTTCATATTTTGTCTCACACTATTTGGTTTCTCTGCTTCTATCACACATCTTCTCATGCTCTAAATTCCTACTTAAAACTAACTTCAAACAGCTCCTTATTTTTTTTATTTTTTTAGTAACTTCTCCCTCATTTCCTGTATTATTATTATTATTATTATTATTATTATTATTATTATTATTATTATTATATTGCTTTTGCTTTGTTTTGTGCATGCAGAATACCCAGGAGGGTCACACAGTCTTACCCTGTGGCTGCAGTCTTGTAGCTGAATCCCTTGCAACTGAAGGGACATATTTAACATATTTAAGAATAAATAAGAAAATACATGTTGATCTGTTTGTGATTATAGAGGCCTCAAAAAGTCATGTTGATCTGTTCTATAGTATGCAGGGACAAAAACATCTGTACTGGGACAGACTACCCTGGCTGATGTCTGTGTGTTCTTTTGCTAGGTGTGTTCATGCCTGCTGGTCTTGTGCTTCAGCCTTGGATGGGATCAGCTGCCATGGCAGCTTCTTCTGTGTCTGTCGTGCTGTCTTCCCTGCAGCTGAAATGGCAAGTTATCTTACACTAAGTAAATGAGGAACCATAGGCAGCTCTGCTGCTGCGATTCAAGTGAGACATTAGTTTGGGTTTTATATACCTAAAAATACCTGAAGTCCTTTAGCAGGTGGTGTCTAATTCTTGTCTGCAAAAGAGATGGATGTCACTATCATTAACACACTTGGGGTAAGACTGTTGAGCATTCTTTAGCTAGCAGTTAAAATAGTGACTGAATGCCACCTGGGCTGAGCTGTGTTGGAGATCTAGTTCAGTAACACTTGAGCTTTTCATAGTACATTTTTGGGTGCAGCTGCAGTGGGCCTATTTCTAAGAGCATTGAGAACAAACATATTTTAAAAGATCAGACTTCTTTCAGTCTCTGGAAATATTCCAAACCTTCAGATATTTCTACTGTAGCTGAGGGTCTTCTGTGGTGCATAGTATGAACTAATGTAGGAAAACTATTATTACGTCACGATTCTGACCATGCTTCCCCACAGACTTCTTGATACAAACTGTCTTTTCTCTTTCTCAGTTATAAGAAGCCAGACACAGAAAGTTATGAAGCTCAAGCTCAAGGCCGCATGAAGCCACTTACTCCTTCCCAAATCAGTGTTCATATTGGAATGGATGATAGGAGGAGGGATTCATCCAGATCGGCTCCTTGGGATCAAATTAGTCAAGTGTCTCTCTCTTCCTTGACTTCAGACAAGCTGCCGAGACATAATGGGTTTTTTGAAGAGGAAGGGGACAAGTGGTCGCTGCTGATGAATGGAGGAGATGAAGAACAGTACATATGAAGTGTTGTGTTCTCAGTACAGCAGGGAATGTTTCACCTCACCAGTGACAACAGGGACCGAGACATGTCATCAAGAGTCTCAAGGTTTTAAAGTGAAATTATTCCTTTGGCTCACAAAACAATTACAGTTCAGTTTTGTGCTGTATGGATTGTGGATTTTTTCAGGTCACCAGTTATTCCTAGTCACTGAAAGAATCTGTGACTCTATTGTGCTCATTTGCACGTAGCAATTAGTGAAATAATGTACAACAGTAATTTTCAGAGTCTAATAGAGTTTCTGTCTTCTGGACTGTCTGCTGGGCACCAAATTTCATACTTCACACTCTTTCTAAGTTCATTCTTTCAAGAGCACATGAAGCAAAAAATATGTTCATAGCCTCCAAAATCTGTGCCCATGTGAAAATATCCACTGCATAAGAAGCTCTGTGGTTGGAATGCACAGAATCCTAACTAGTCATGTCACTGTGGGAGCACCTTATACTTAGGATTCACGTGCATCTTCTTGGATCAAAAAAGCTTCAGTGTTTCGCTGACTATATCTCTCTGAAAAGTCTCTTTCAAAGACTTTCACTTTCTTTCAACTATCAAACTCTTTTGATGCACATTTTCACAGCTGAACCTGTTCTGTGATTCCCACTGCTCTCTTAGACTTTCTCTTTTGCTCCATAGGAGCTCTTTTTTCTTCCTTTTCTCCAAAGACATCTTCTATGACTTATTACTATGTTTACAGATATTCCTGTTTGGGATTTGGGGTAAATTCCTTTAAGTCACTAGGAATTTTCCATTCTTAAGGAAACCCACAAAGGCAGGGCAATTAGTGATCTGAGTTAGTACATAATTTTCCTGTGGATATCTTGCACGATCCCTTAAAGTCCTGGACAGTTAGTAGTCAGCAGTCTCTTTCCTCTGACCAAGTGAAGAATTTCTGTCAGTGTGAACGAAGCTGGCAGTTACCATGGAGTGACTGGAAGCAGAACTATACCTACAGATGGTGTGACTCCAGCATGGCTGGATGAAATGAGTTCATTACATAAATCAGCTTACAACCAGCTTACTGGTTGCTTAAAGGGCAGCCATGAGGTTAAAAGGGAATGGTTGAAAAGTGGCCTTAAAATGTGGGATAGTGTAAGTAACTCTTCCTGATGACAGAAGGGTATGAAGATCTGTAACATCTTGAATTTTAAGGTAAATGGATTTCTGTGTTTTCAACTGGTTTCAAGTTACTTTTTAGCTCTAGTTTAATAAGAAATCAAGGTGCTGAGCAACCCACCTTTCACTTCAGTGTCTTTACGAAAGCTGGCAGTAGCTTTATCACTCTGAGTGTTGAATTCAACCCTTTACACCATTTAGATTTGAGACAATAGGAACCAACTGCTGAAGTGGGCTGAACCTGGCCCCGTGGTGCTGTGCTGTTGAACTGTGGGACTCAAAAGTAAGCAGCCCAGAGTTTTATGTTCTGGTTTGAGAGGTGAAAGAACGGCATTACTGCACTAAGCAATATGAGGTAACATTCACTGACTTAAATATAGAATGGTTTCAAACAAGGATTCAAGTCCCACTCCTCCTAATTTTTTGTTGTTGTTGTTGTTTGTTTTTACAAGACCCTAAAGCATCAGACAGGTCTTCCTGCTCTCTCTTCCTCTTAATATTACATTTGAGCTTTCATGAGAAAACATCAACAGCATTGTCTAAAATACAATTACTCATGTTTTAAAACTGTAAAATTTCCTTATACGTGCAGAGATGACTTTCACAACACTCACACTTCTCAGACATGCCAGAAATGCCTTTACATAGCCTTTAGGGGAAGTCTACTGTTTCACTATTTTATGTTTTCTTACCAGTGCTTACAGTAAAAAAATATGGTGTTTTTTTAAACAAACAAAACTTGTGTCTTGGCTTTTTTTTTTTTTCTGTACCCTTCAAAAAATACAACCTACCAAACAACCACATAGAAACAGTAATTGATGGTCTGTAGGATGTATATGCAAAATGTCATTGCCAACAAGCAGTTCAGTTTGTATGGCATGCTGTGCATGTCCCTGATCTTGACTTAGCATGCTTGGCTCTAACAAAAATAAAACCAAGAAATTCAGTCTATTAATCTGTTCTGGTGGGTCACATCTTTGTGTTGTCGGAAGTTGCAAGAACTTTTCTGATAGATTTCAGCAGAACTAAGACTTACTTAATTATATTGTTGACTTGATCTTCACTTTTTGAAAGTTTGGACCAGTGAACTGGTGAGATTAGTCTTTTTCTCATCAACACAACAAGTACGAAAAATAGCTTATGTCTAAGATCATAGTGTGCATATTCAAAATTACAGTTTATGTGGGGTAAGAAAAGAATCACAGAATCACAGAATCACCAAGGTTGGAAAAGACCTACAAGATCATCCAGTCCAACCATCCACATTTCACCAATAGTTCTCACTAAACCATGTTCCTCAACACAATGTCCAAACGTTTCTTGAACACCTGCAGGGTTGGTGATTCCATCACCTCCCTGGGCAGCCCATTCCACTGCCTGACCACTCTTTCACAGTAGTATTTCCTAACGTCCAGCCTGAATCTCCCCTGGCGCAGTTTGAAGCCATTCCCTCTGGTCCTATCACCAGTTATACAAGAGAAGAGGCCAAACCACAGCTCACTACAACCTCCCTTCAGGTAGTTATAGAGAGCAATAAGGTCTCCCCTGAGCCTCCTCTTCTCCAGACTGAACAATCCCAGCTCCTTCAGCCGCTCCTCATAAGGCCTGTGCTCCGGACCCCTCACCAGCTTTGTGTTCTGGCTCAGGAAGAATAAGCAGTGAAAAACAGCAGTGTTGTACTATGCATTGAGGGTTGTACTATGCAGGTGAGGTTGAAAGCATGTTGAAGGGTGGAATTAGGATTCCAAGCCATCTTGAGATATTGGACAAAGAAATTAGAGGTCAGCTGGGCAGAAAAATGACAGGTAGGTGGTTTGTATATTCTTGGTGACCTGTTCTAACAACACTGGTGCTGCACAATGGAACAGATACATGGTGGTGTATAAACATTGTCATCTATATGATGTAAAATAACTGTTCAGCTCTGGTGAGGCATCAGCTGAAGTAGCAGGTCTGGTTTTGTGCTATGCTTGTTAGAAAATCTAAGCAGTTCAGAAAGCAGCAATGAGATTGAAGTGAAATCAAGAAAACATCAGGATGCAAGTACCCGAGAATGAGAAATGTAAGGAGGTAGATAGTTTCAGTAAGTTTCTCAACAGCATACTTACAGGAACTACAAGTCTTCAAGTACAAAGAGAACAATTGAGTCCTTTCATCTTTTCAGTGTCTTATGTCCATGGTGGATAGAAGAAGAATTAAGAAGCTTACTGATTCGAGGAAGATTTAGATCAGTCACTGAGGAGGAACTAGCAGGAAGAGATTATCAAGGCAAGCTCTTGAGCTGTGTGTGGTAATTGGGCACGTACCTGTTGGAAATGCTTCAGGCAGAGGTGAGTCTTGTCTTTACATTCTCTCCAGCCCTGTTGTCTCTTATTTCTGTGCCAGTGACGTGGGCTGGCATGTTACCTGAGCAGAGGACTCTAAACTGAGCACACTGTGCTGCTCTCAAGAGGGGCCAAAAGGCTGGAAGAAAGATTATCTTTGAGTTTACTTAATGCATTCAAATTAACTGGAAAATATGTTCATATTTAGTAACTGTATTTGCACAATGTCTTAAAATGTAAACTCCTGTGAAACATGCATAAAAGAATATAAAGAAGTTAGACATGTGTACATATGCTCGAGAGAAACAAATATAAGTGTAAGTCCTGATGTTCATGATGTTGTGTTCTTGTTAAACCTGAGCTGACTCACCAAAGGGATATATGAGATGGAGCACCGTATCCATATTTCTGCATGACATAATCATGAACTTTCCTTCTCTGACAGAGAAATCTGCCTGCAGAGCCCTGGTACAGCAGGGTGCTGGCCTGCAACTAATGTTCTGTGGGACCTGGAGCCAGAAACAGGATGAGGGTTGCAGGAAGGACCCTGAAAGGAAGGGCTCTTCTTTCAGGTAATTATTAAGGTTGGAAAAAGCCCTTAAGATCATCTAGTGCAACCATCAAATCAGTTTTGGTCTTAGCTGTACAAATGTCTCAAGTTCCCCCAGTGTGACTCAGGTGCTGCAGATCTGAGGCTAAACATTGATATATTGGATGATACACATAGGAATGCCCTAGCCATACTGGAGAGGTGATGCTGTTTGCTTTACATCTCTACCACTGTCTGGGTATTAGTTTATTTGTCCTGGGAAAAGCGTAGTGTCCATATTCGCACATATATATATTATATATATATATATTAGTGAACAAAGAAGACATTTCATGGGTAGCATCTGTCTAATGGATAAGATCTATCTAATGGGTCTTATAAGATCTAATATATCTTATCCATTCCTGTATGAGAAAGGCTGAGAGACCTCGAACTGTTTAGCCTGGAGAAGAGAAGGCTGAGAGAGGATCTCATCACTGCTTATAAACATTTAAAGTGAAGGAAGTCAAGTTGGTGGGGACTCTTTTAGATGGTGAGCAGCAATAGAACAAAAGGCAATGGGCAGAAGCTAGAACGCAGGAAGTTCCACTCTAACACAAGAAGAACTTCTTTACCGTCAGAGTGATGGAGCACTGGAACTGCCCAGTTCAGGCTGCCCAGAGAGGTTGTGGAGTCTCCTGCTCTAGAGATACTCAAGACCTGTCTGGACACCTACCTTTGCAACCTGATGTAGGGAACCTGCTTCAGCAGGGGTTGACTTGATGATCAATAGAACCCCTATTCCCTAAACCCCTATAATTCTGTGATAAGTTTGGTTTCTGTGTGATTTTTAGTGTAGTAGATCTGGAGCCATGTTTATACAAAGTCTTTCAACCATTTTCTTTCTCATGCTTTAGTTTTGCCAGAAAATTTTTGGTGCCCTATGGTCACAGAAAACGAATGATTGCATTTGATGATCAGAGGGCTGGAGTATCTCCCCTATGAAGACAGTCTGAAGGAGTTGAGTTCGTTCAGTCTGGAGAAGAAAAGGCTCCGGGAAGACCTCATTGCAGCTTTCTAACATTTAAAGAGAGATTATAAACAGGAGGGAAATCAACTTTTTGCAATGATAGGGCAAGGAGTGGTTCTAAACTAAAGAAGAGAAGATTTAGACTAGATGTCAGAGGAAGTTGTTCACAGAGAGGGCAGTGAAGCCCTGGCAAAAGTTGCCCAGAGAAGCTGTGGATGCCCATCCCTGAAGGTGTTCAAGGCCAGGCTGGATGGGGCCCCAGACAACCTGATAGTGCCTGATCTTTTGGTTGACCAAGGAGTTGGAACTAGATGATCTTTGAGGGCCTTTCCAAACCAAGTCATTCTATTATTCTGTGATTTGTTTAGTTTCCTCCTCCCTTCCCATTTTCCGAGCAAACAAACAGCTTGCTTTCTCTGCAGGCTGATTAAAACCGGTTTTTGACTAAACATCCTTACAGGGATTGTATTTTCTCTGAATGGACTTGTGTGTGAAGAACACTGGTGAAATAATCCAAGGGGGCGGAGTATGATAATCGGCTAACACTGAAATGTCATGTTTCATTTCCTCTGCTAAGATGCCAACAGTGAGTTGTGCTGGTTTTCAGTGGGAAATCATTTGAGAGCCACAACAAGTGAAGAAGCGGTGAAGGGCAGAGCATCCTGCCCACAGCTTTGCTGCCCAGAGAAGCTGTGGGTGCCCCATCCCTTGAGGCACTCAAGGGCAAGTTGGGTGGGGTCCTGGGTGGCACTGCCCATGGCAGAGGGTTGAAACTGGATGATCTTTGAGGTCCCTTCTGGCCCAAGTCATTCTACGAATCTGATTCTTGCTGTCCTGCTTGCATGTGAGTCCTGGATAGACACAAACATAGGAGGAGAGATGGATTCTTTCCCTTGTTTCGAGTTAAAATCACTAAGGCTTTGCAGACCCATCCACAGTCTCTCTGTGCAGCACTCTGATTTTTGTCAGCTTTTTATGCATAAAAGGGTAATTTCTAACAATTCCCCAGGTGCTACACAGGAAGGGAAAGAGATTTCCCATGAGGATATGTTTGTTGCTTTCAGCACTTGGGCATTCAGCTCCCCTGGGACATATATATATATATAACTGTGATAGTGCTGTTTCTTAGCTGTTCATTACTGGTTACTGTTGGTGAGTGCTGCAGCCAGGAGCCAGGTGGCTGCAAGGGCTGGTGGACCACGAGATGTCACTGCAGGCTCAGCTCCAGCCACAGAATCCCCTTTATTTGCAAAGCATCTGAAAATCTAACACAGACAATGCTCATTAGCACCAAGGGGGGAAAAGTGAAAAAGGGGCAGTTTAAACCAAAGGATAAAGTGTGCCTAAAATTTGGGTTTGACTTGACAAGCTGGGGAACAGAAGATTTCAGGCCAGTGTTGATTTGTTTGGAGCTCTGAATTGCTACCTTGCTTGTTTTATCTGACAGCTAAGTGATTCCTGAGCTCCTTGCTTGCTGTCTGCTAAGATTAGTGTTAGCTTTCTTTTCTGTTTTCCTTTGACAAGCTGAGATCTCACAAGATAAGCAGTGCTGCAGGAAAGCCGAGCATCGTGCACCTGAGCTGTGTGCTCAGCACCAACCCATACCTTCAGATGGGATTTAGACTCCCCAGGTACCAGGGATGCATGGAATGTGCCAGCAGTCTGGGCCAGCTGTGTGATCGCTGGGTGGGATCATTGGCACTGCCACATGTGCATGGTGCCAGCCACAGTGTGCCTCCAGCTCTATCCCTGCGTGGGCAACAGCTGTTTTTCTGGACCCCTGCAAGCCCACAGGCTGCAAAATTATCTGGTTGCTGTGAAAAGGCAGCAAATCCTTTGGCTTTCTTACAGGACCAGGCAGCAGAACATCATGCAGCAGGCCCAGCAAGGGGATGGAATATGGCACCTGTGGCTGCATGCACCACTTGTCACAACGGTGCTGCTGTTCCCTGTGAGGGTTAATGTTATTTTCAGACACCTCTGCATTGCAGCTGAAAATCGGAGAGGCTGGGAGCAACCTGCTGAACAGGAAACGGCTCATTAAATACATACTGTCACTGATTCATAAGAGAGTGTGAAGACAATATAATTACTGTAATTATGGCAGATACTTGCTGCAGAGTTGCCATTTGTGTCGGGAATTTTATCCTCTCTGTATGGCAGGAGGATTAAAAGAAGCAACCTATAGAGCTGCCAATATGTTTGTGCCACAAAGGACTTACTCAGAAGCTGTTGTCTGATTGTTCTGCTTACAGAAAGTGGAGCTCCATGAGCTATCGGCATCGCAGGGGCAGAGCAGAGGCAGGGAAGGCTGCTGGACAGTGTGCTACTTTCTTCCTGCTGGAAAGGAGGCAGATTTTAGCTGTGGTTGACTCAGCCAATGCCACGCAGGCCAAGGTGGCATTGAGAAGGTCCACAGCAGCAGCATTTGTGCTGGAGGGGAACCACCAGTCGTGAGGGATAGGGGAAAAGTGCCTGCTCGTCAATAGACATGAACAAACAAACCAGCTCACCAGCAGACAAGCAAGTGGTCTCTGATCCAGGCAAGCATGATTGTTTCTCCAATTTCTTCCCTCTCTCCATCCTCACCAGCTCTTCCAGTGTTTTCAGCACTGTTCTTGAATAAGTCAGAACAAAGACACACAGGAAAACCCAGCAATAAGAAACCTGAAGAGTTATGGAAGGAGCAGATTAAAAGTTCTACCCTAGTGTGTGCATGACACACTGTGTTTACCCGTCTGCACCGTTGGCAGTGCTTTCTCTGAATGTTTTTCTTCAGCTTCTTTATTAATTAAAACACGCCTTTTAGAAATGGCAGTCGGTGTAATGAGAAGGGCAGCCCCTGTCATTAATGCTGAACTCATTCAATCTCTTATGCGCGTTTGGTGCTGTGAATGGCCACAGTGTTTTGGCAATGCATGTACCAGCTTCAGGGGGAAAAGAAGTGCTTTTAATACCTGAGAACCAGTAAAGCAGAGACAGGAATGGCACACCACAGTGAGTGCTGTGTTCTTCTTATCCTCTGGTTCATGGTTCAGATTGCACTGGAGCACGGAGCATGTTGTGATCGCAGAGCTGTTCCAACTCATGGCACCACAGCTTGCACCCCAAGAGAGCACTAAAGCAGTAACTGGGTGCAAGCACATGTGCCCCAAGGGCTGCCTCAGCTGCAGCAGCTGCTATCACATTTTGTTTCAAGAGAACATTAGTCTATTTTTTGCCTTTTCTTGATTTGTATTGATCCCAGTGTTCCCATTTACAGAATGCAGTTCTTCAGTGACCATAGTTTCTACTCTGCTAAGGCTCTCCTGTTGTCTTAGAAAATTATCAGCTCATTTACTTAAGAAGGCTGACTCCAAGCTTCAGGCATTGGCCTGCCAAGACAATGCAAACAGGTGAGTGAAATTGACCACTTCTCTGCCATCTTCCCCTGCATGCTTAGCTGGGGAGGTTTGTGTGTAGCAATGCAAAAGGAGGCACACAGCTCCAGTACTGGGTCAGGAGGAATGAGCCTAAGTCACCAGTGTCTCTTATCTCCTCTCTTGCTTTACTGACGAAGGGTAACCTGCAGGTAAACTTCAGAAGTCATGTGCAGTAAATTTCATACATTCTTATCATGCCCAAACCTACGTATGTTCACAAGGCGTCTTTCCACAAATATCAGACCTGTAAATCCCAGATGCAGAGATAAGTGGGGAAGCAGAGCAGGAGCATAGGAATGAACCTTAAATTGTCTAGTTTGAATAATTGTAACGATTTCTTTCTGGCTAATAGCAGTGAGGAGTCAAGGGGAGTGAATACGGCTCCTTGTTTCTCAGTGACCTAGTAGTGACTGTCAGCTTACTTTTTATCAGGAGTGATTACATTTTCCTTTTCTGATCTTTGCAGCTTTCATCTATTTGCCCTCAGCAAGCTTGCCTGCCTTGCCCTCTTCTGTGCTCTGAAACCCAGAAATTCCACACAAATTGTATTTTTAAGAAGGTGTTTCTAATAGTGATGATTTGGAAGGGAATGTCGAGCCTTCTTGAAATATGAGGAGATATTGGCAAGACCACTGTGTTTTCTGTTTGCCTGTGAATGGGAAAATGCTATTCATGTCAAACAGAGGATGCATAAAGTCATGGTGATCGTAAAGATGTGGTGGGCATATTTCTGCACTGCAAAATTCAGGAGCATGGCCTGCCAGGTAGTTCATCCCCATGTGCTGGAGGAGCCATGCCCTATGGTTGTGCATCATCAATAGGACTGAAAGCCTCTTGGAAAAAACAGAGAGTCAGTGATCTCTACAGTATCATGTCAAACTTCCAGATGGCTGATCATCACAGTGTTGGTCCTTCATTTTAGAAGTTTCTCTTTTACAGTACTTGTGCAGGGCTCTGGTGACAGCATTTGGAGAAGGAATGGTGAGCTCCAGTGTGAAAAGTGACTGCAAAGGGCTGTAGAAAGATGTATCCACCTGGTTTTATTGAAAAAACAATACTGCTCTCAAAGTGCTGGTGAAGCCCTTTTGTTGCTTTGTGCGTGGTCCAGCTCCTGCTTCCCTCTGTCTTCGTTAGTGTTTGACCAAATCCCAATTCCTTTTGAAGATAATTAATTGCAGAACCGCTTATCCTTATTAGTGGTACCCAGCCCCAACTGAATTTACCACAAAAGCAATTACCAGGGACTTGGTGATGTGTTTCCTACTGAAAACACTTGGGTTGACTGCAGGAGGAGCTGGGAACCAGTGTTTCCCATGGCTTTGGACAGCTGGGAAACATGTTTCAGCCACAAAAGCACCCATGGACCTCCAGTCCTCGCATCCACATCCAATGTCCTGTCCCCACCCATCACTGGCCCTGTGCTGAGGATCACGTGGCACCATGATGGGATCACACATTTACCAAAGCCACTTTTGTCACCATATGGGAACACAATGTTTCTCCCTGCCTCTAAAAGCTGAGAATTGGAAGAGGTCACGAACATCAACAAACATTGACCAGATTTACTTCAAGTCACTTTGTTGCTAAGGGAGTTTGTCACTGCCATGGTAAGCACTGCAGGACTTCAGAACGCACTGGCGTGAACTGTAGAATCATATACTGGTTTGGGTTGGAAGGGACCTTTAAGATCATCTAGTTCTAATCCCCTGCTATAGGCAGGGACACCTCCCTTTACACCATGTTGCTCAAAGCCCCATCCAGCCTGGCCTTGAACACTTCCAGGGACATCCACAACATTGCCCAGCAATCTCTTCCAGTGTCTCACCACCCTCACAGTGAAGAATTTCTTCCTAATATCTAGTCTAAGTTGACCCTCTTCTGCTTTAAAACCATTTCCGCTCATGATTTTGAAAGAGAAGCATTTTTACGGTAAGGACACACTTTACTTTAGGAAGTATTTACACAGCCATGCCCTTTTTGAACGATCAGCTCCCTTGGTCTTTGAGAGGAGTGTCATCTCCAAATGGCATGGCCAGACATAGAAGATGCCTGCTTGGGGGCCCTGCCCACCTGTGATCTTCTCTCCCTCTATCTGGTGTATCTCACACCCTTCTGCCCCTTCCCCACCCCAGCTCCTTTCCTTGTCCCGGCCACTCCCAGCCCTCACTGCCTACCACCCTCCCCTCCTCTTCTAAGGATGAAAAAGAGACATAAATCCAAAAACATCACTGGTGCCTCATGTGCAAACACTTTAAGCTGACACAGACCTGTTTCAGCAAGAGTAATTACCTGACTCTGCCTTCTGCATTGCTAAATCACAGCAAAGGGATTAAAGACGCATGCTAACGTCTGCTATGACTCTCAAATGAGAAGAAATAGCAGCATGTCCTGGACTTGATTCAACAGGGACAACATATTATTGTTGAGAATAGTCCAAACCCTTTCCAAAAGTCACAGAGCACGTTTCCTTCATATCAGTAAAGCTTCCCTGACCAAAAGAGGTGGGACCATGCTGGGGACCCGAAACCTTCCTGTAATAATTATTGGCCTTTCAGTATTAAAAAGGAATTTATAAACATGAGGGAAAACAACTTCTGACACAGGTAGATAGTGATAAGACAAGGGAGAATGGTTTTAAACTAAAGGAGGAAAGATTTCAATTAGACATCAGGGGGATGTTCTTCACAGAGGGAGTGGTGAGGCTGCCCAGAGAGGCTGTGGATGCTCTGTCCCTGAAGGTATTCAAGGCCAGGTTGGATGGGGCCCTGGGCAGCCCGGCCTAGTACTTGGTCTAGCAGCTGCCAGTCCTGCCTGTGACAGAGGTGTTGGAACTTGATGATCTTTGAGGTCCTTCCAACCCAAGCCATTCTATGGTTCTGTGAGTCTATGAGACTTTGACCCTTCTGGAAAAAAAAATAAATAAATAACCACATGAAGAATTATCAAGACACTTCAAAATGACAGCAGACACCTACGGCTGACTAAAAATATGCACTGGTGGCATTATGCGCTGCACCAGTTGTCACTGCACTTGAGGCTGTGAACTGACAACTTCCTCACAAACTGAGGAGTCCAGGCACAGTATATAGAATAGTAATTATTTTAGCACCTAACATTGCACGCATTTGTCACTGTTGTTTGCTGTTTGGCAGAAAACAGGCACATTATGAGTGTCCAAAGCTGCCATCAGTTGGGATGGTCCTGACCACGGCCTCTCTTTCCAACCAGTTCTCCTGCCTGGTTTATTTTAATTTTTACTGTATTTCTCAAAGCGTTAGGTTATACGTGGTATGATAACCATGAGACAAGAGACAAAGCACAGCAGAGAGTGCAGGAGGAGGATACTGGGTACTCCTGCTGCCTGCTGGGGCTGTGAGGGCAGCAGTGACCCGGCCTGCCTCTGCAGCTGGGCTGTGCAAAGTGACTTTGCAGAGAGACTGGCCCTGCTGCTGGCATAGGACCAAGGAGATGGATAGAATGTTTCTCAGGTGTTCTATGGGCACAGATAGGTGCAGGGACACCAGACCAAGAATCAGAAGCTGCTCCCTCCAGCCTTGAGCCCACACAGCTGAAGAAGCACACAAAAGCCCACGGTGCTCTCCAGAGCAGTGTTGAAAATTTGATCTAATCTAGTCAAAAAGCAATCTCTAGAATCAGTTCCTAGAAGAAGATATGTTGCAATTAACTGTTCAAACATCAGACTAAGGAAATGGAATGTATTTCCTTATGATACACTGTAAATTCCCATTTGATAACTGTGGGCTAGCAGTATGGGCAAAAGTAGAAGTAATGGAGCTGTAAGATGCATGGTTACAGATCGGGGATACAGATTAGGATGTCCCGTTGTCATTGTGCTCTTTGAGTGATGCCATCTGCCCCATTTACAGCCTAATGTCACAGAAGTGGAGATCTGGAAAGGATTATAATTTCCCGGATTTGCCACAGAATCCTCTTTCAACTTTAATCTCTCTCAATCCATCAGTTTACACCAATTCCTTCTCCCTGTCCTGCTCCTACCAGGTCCACACGTGTCTGGGTGGGAGGGGTGCTTCAGGCTGTATCCAGCCTGTTAATTGGGTCTGTTTCCACCCATCCCTGACTGCATCAACTCCTAGGGAGTTGTCACTCCTCAGCTGAACTGTGTCAGGTCGTGCAATGTTTCTTCATCCCTTAATTATCTTACAGCATTAAATCACTTTCCCTCAGGCTGCTCTTTGGTCTGCCTTTTTAAAGCAAACATAGCTATATGTTGTACAGATGCAAACCTGAGTGTCTCTGAGGAGAAAATGCTCTGTGTCTTGCTGTGATGCAAGTCTGGTGCAGATCACTTGAAAAATGAAGCGTGTAAATGACAGGTACAAATCAGCCAGGAGGTGTATAGCTTTCTCTGTGGGGTTACTGTGTGTTTGGGCTACGGCTTGAAACTGCTATGGAACCTGTAAGGAAAGCAGCTTCTTCATGAGTCAGCATAGACATAGTGTACTCACAAAGAGGTGCTTGCTGTGATCCCAGCAAGGCTTGACTTTTGGTCTCACTTGCTTAGCCTACAGTAAGGCAGTCAGGGTGCAAGTCTGCAGGTCCATCTTTTTTGAGGAAACAGGAGGAAAAAAACGCATACAAGAAATGGAAATCTACTAGCAGGATAAGCAGCTAAATAACAGCTTTTCAACCCAACATCTATTTCAGTGTTCTCAGTTTATGTGAGAAGAGCCCTGGAAATGCAGTATTCACATAAACAATGATAATAGTAATTTTACTGGAAGATTTCCCAGGCAAAAATGGTCAGAATTGTGCGCTGTGGGATAGGAAAATTGTAATGCTGTAACTCAGATTTGGAGGATGGAGAGCTATGTGTTCACATGGAACAAAGAAATGCTATCTTCACTTTGGGGACTCTCACTATAAAAAAGACACTGAGGACCTGGAGTGTGTCCAGATTTGGGTGATGAAGCTGTGAAGAGTCTGAAATGCAATTATTATAGGGAGCAGCTGAGGGAACCAGGGTTCTTTAGTCTGGAGAAAAGGAGGTTCAGGGGAAACCTTCTCCCTCTTTACAGCAACTGGAAAGGAGGCTGTAGTGAGATGGAGGTCAGCCTCTGTTCTCAGATAACAGTGACAGAATGAGAGGGAAAGGCCTCATGTTGATCCAGAGGATGTTCAGATTGGATATTAAGAAGGATTTCATCTCAGGAATGGTGAGGCACTGGAATAGGCTGCCTGGGGAGGTAGAGTTCCCAGAAGTGTTTAAGGAAAGGGTAGATGTAGTACTTGGGAATATAGTTTCGTGGGCAATATTGGTGGTAGGTGGATGGTTGGACTACATGATCTTTAGAGGTCTTTTCCAACCCTAATGATTATCTGATATGAATAGAGCAGGGACAAAAAAAAAAAAAAAAGCACAGCTAAGAGGATAGTTTGCAACCAAGGAAAGCTGGTTGTTTTCTTGGTAGTTTTGTGTCGTTTTTAACAGAGTGAAAGCTGAAGATCCAAGATCCAAACTGTGTTTATCTCCAAAAGTCCAGGACTGCCACCGTGGTTCCTAAAAATTTCAAATGTCCAGCTACAGAAGAATAAGAGCTTTAATTTTAAATACTGATTCAGATGAGACTTTGGAATATTTCAGGTACTCTGAGGGACTACATAGACTGGGAATAGTGCTTGATTAGGATCAGTACTTTCTTAGAAAGTTTCCAAATTTTCAGAATCTTGTTCCCATTCTCCTGATTCAATAAAAAAATAATAACAAAAAATTTAAAAAAAGAGAAAAGAGGGGAAGGGGAAAAACAAAGAGATTCTTGGCTTTACAGAACTCTCTAAAAAAATGTAGTTTCTTAGTGTTTCCTCTCCTTCAATTCAAAGTAGACAAATTACAAAGGGCAAAAGCACAGGGTTTTTTTGGTATTATTATCTGATATTCTTAGCTTCATTATCCTAATTGCTCCTTTAGTCTCTGTGGCACCTCACCCGTTCAGTCATGCTCCCTGGCAGAGTGGCAGGGCTGGGGATTGTGACTGGATGCTCTCCATTCCTCCAATTTCACATGACTCCTGCATTCCTCTGTGTAATGACTGACACAATGAGTGGGAAATTAGAGACATACGCACACACATGTGGATATATATACGTACATATACTGATCACATTTAATTTTCTTCTGTCAGTCTTACCTTTCCAGTGTATGACACCTGTCAGTTGACTCAAATGACTCCTCACCATTTCTTAGTGCTCTACATCTCCCACCAGTTAGCTCCGTAGATGCATCAGGAATGATTCCTGATGACTGCATTGTAACAAATGTGCAGGTGAGGTCAGGAGCTATTTATTTCTCCTGTTCAAATATTTGTGCTGATTTGGCACTAATGACCCATCTCTTTGCTGCCATCCATCAGTAAGACACATTGGGCTATCCGATGTTCTTTGTTTTTAGAGGTATGAAGTTGCAGTCCATCTCTTCCACACCGTTGCTTTGGCCCTGAATGCAAAATAGCCCACTGTGAACTCCCGGAGTTTTGAATGAAAAACTCTTCAGAATCAATCAGAAATATGAGGTTTAGGTTTATCAGCTCCTCGTTGGCTTGTGACTAAATTCCACAATCAGTGCGGAGAAAGTGGGGCCCTTCTGCCCCAGACATATTTTCCATAGTAGTTCCATATTTTTCTCCAATTTCCAAAGCTGGAGAGCAAGAAGTGCATTGCCTACATCCTGCATCACCCACACCAGACCTTCCCACAGCATCAAAGGGAGAACAGGAATTGCACTGCCAACCCGTAAGGTGCATTTGCGTTCACCGTGTTTTCCCTATATTTCAGTTTTACTCGTCTGAAATTAAGCTAATTATACATAATCTTTAATTTTTTCCTTTAACATTTATTTGAACAGCACTCATAAGAAGTTTGATTATGGTCTAAGGATATATTGACTTTCACACCAAGTCTGCTGTCCATTCAGAGAAGAGGCAGGAGATGGGCCAGGCTAGTCTAGGGAGAGTTGGATAGAGAAGATAGTAAGAGGCTCTGGATTAACTCTGGTCTCTTCTGTGCCACAGTGTGAAAGGTCCGAAGGATCTCAACCACTGTGTTATGCTGATAGCACCCTTACCAGAGGAATGCTGTTTTGCTCTCCTGTGAAGGAAGAAAGGAATAGGAGCTCTCATAAGAGCATTTCATGTGCTTCAAGTTCTTTGTAAGAGAAAACATAGCTAATTTTAGTTTAAATGGATGTTAATTTGACATGTGGATTTGAATAACTGAGATAAATTCTTGGCTTTTTGACATCAAAATATATTAAATGACAACTGCTTTTTGCATACTGAAAGGTTCTTTCTCTCTCTAGCACTTAATGATAAAGCTGTAAGGCGTAAGTCTCCTGAATTTGCAGGAAGTTGCACAGAATGGTCTAACAGGTCATCTTAATCTCTGGCTTACATGGTAATAAAAGAATAATAAAAACAAAGGTTGCAAAGCATTCTTTCCATGGATGAATCAGCTGGCTTTTTTATGGGCTGGTTATTCACTGAGCAATAAATATTCATGGGTTTTTCAGCAAAGACATGGTGCATAATTAGTCTTGAGCAGAATTAAACAAGACAACCAACCTCATTCTACACAGGGCAGAAAGGACTGAAGCTGAGTGATGGGCCTGAGTGACAGCCCAAGTATGCCTGACAGTTGCAGCAGTCATCCAATTCTTCAGCAGCAATTGTAAGGGTTTATTGAAGCTTTTTAGATGAAAAATCCTGCATTGAAGGGGAATGAATTACTAATGCTACCTTACCAGAGAAAGATCAGTACCTGGTTTCAATGAGATGAGAACTTTTCACTGTTGCTTTGTCCCCTACCCCTATTTTCTTGGATGTGCAGAGAGTCACATGTAGATTTGCCTCTAGATCAGCCCCTGAAGCTCTACCTATAAAAACATAAAGCATGTGAGCTTAGCTCCTGCTTGAAAAAAACATCAGAAAAGCAAGGCAAAAAAGCAGCAATCTGTGCCCGACAGCTGCTTTTCTCAGCAGAAGGCACTGGGGCCAGGCTCACAACACATAAATGTTGCTAGACACTCAGCATGTGATGCACTGCAGCTACAGAGGGCTTTCTGTAACAGGCTCTGCATCTGCAGGAATACTTTGGCAGTTGCTGATCAGCAGGGGATAATAACCCAAATCCCTGCGTGTGTCTTCTCCTGATCCTACACACATACACAAATATTCATAGAATCATAGAATCATAGAATCATAGAATCATAGAATCATAGAATCATAGAATCATAGAATCATAGAATCATAGAATCATAGAATGGACTGGATTGAAAAGGACCACAATGATCGACTAGTTTCAACCCCCCTGCTATGTGCATGGTAGCCAACCACCAGACCAGGCTGCCCAGAGCCACATCCAGCCTGGCCTTGAATGCCTCCAGTTATTCTACGATTCTATGATTCTTATTTGGGTTCTCAGAGCTGGGGAAAGTAGAAAGTCAGCCAACTTCTGCTTCATTCTCCTGGAGCTCCTCACCCACCAGTTATCCCACTTTGTACGAGAATAATCCCAGCAAGAATTGGCGCATACTCTGAGCAGGGCTGTGTCATCTAGGGGTGCTTAGTGGTACTGCACCACATGCTTAGAAGAATGGAAAAATTAAGTGAGCAAATGTATCAAAAGTCGATTATCAGGAGCATACTGTGTTCCTGAGCAGCTTCTGAAGCACCACACATTCCTCCCTCATCAAAGGAGTTCCTGACACCATCTCTGCTCTTCCTGTGCTTCCTGTGGCAATGGAAGGTTGGCAGAAATGCCAGTAAATAGGACCTGTTGCATTTCTTCTCCCCAGGGTTGCAATGATAGGTCATGAAAGTTTGGTTCTAGCCATCTCTGTAAGACCCAGCAAGGCACTCCCTGCCCAGTAAAAACTGCAAATAAAACATCCTTTCCTTAAAATGAAGTTTCTACTTAGCTAATTTTGCCATGGATATTACAGTGGACTGTGATATTAGAGATGTTTTAGACTAGGTCCTCTCTAGCCTAGATAGACTATGCACATATTCACGATCCTATTGCATGCACTACAGCATAGTCCTGCCCAAACTAGCTCTTGCACTGCTGATGCTGGAGGAAGACTTACAGGTTTTCATTACGTCTGGCTTTATTCTTATCAACATGAGGATGAGGCAGCTTTCAGATTATACAGTGGACATCTTCCTCAAGCCGGCCAGAGGGAAAAGAGGATATAGGTGCTCATAAGCACTGGTGCTGCTGTTGAAGTGCCAAAGCTGAAGAGTTGCTGTAGTGTGCCCAGAGATGGCAGTTCACACTCCAAGGTAATGCCAAAAATCTCTGTGCAGAAATGAGATCTCCTAGAGCTAACACTGAGGGAGACCACTGATGGTCATGCCATGTTCTCAAGGCCTGGGCCTCAGCCTGGCACAGCAACTTCTGGACTGGTTTCTTTGCAAGAGCAGAACAGGCTCACTCTTGAAAGTACTGCCCAACCCAGAGCACAGAAAAAAGGCAGGGAGAAACAAGGAATGATTTCTTCTTCTCTCTCACCCTTTTTGGGTTCAGCTGAATAATTTCTCAGGATAACAAGTTTGGCTCCGGCACGGAGGAAGCCATCCAGCTGCTTACACACAGGCATACAGTGCTGTTTTAGCCACTGAGGAATTACAGCCTGTTCACAGAATCACAGAATGGCCAGGGTGGTAAGGAACCTCAAGGATCATGAATCTCCAACTCCCCTGCCATACGCAGGGTCACCAACCTCTCCATTTAATGCTAGACCAGGCTGCCCAGGGCCCCATCCAAACTGGCCTTGAACACCTCCAGGGACGGGGCATCCACAGCCTCTCTGGGCAGCCTGTTCCAGCACCTCACCACTCTTTCTGTAAAGAACTTCCCCCTGACATCCAACCTAAATCTTCCCTCCCTCAACTTAAAACCATTCCTGCTTGTCCTGCTGTTATCTTCCCTTGCAAAGAGTTGATTTCTACAGGTGGTCTGGCAGAAAAGAACATATCCCTCAGAAGCTGCAGATGGAAGCTGGGGTAGATACCCTAAAGCGTAGCGGGGCACAAGGCATGTCCCATTTTAAGTCTGCCTCTGATTTCTGTGCCTAAAACTTTCTTCACATCCTGCCACAAGAGGTTACCAGATCAAATTAAGAAAACGTTTTGATTTTATGATGCTCCTCTCTGTAGAATGTGCATGAGATGGTACTTGGAGTACTTTTCCTCACATGGTACGGTAAAACTGTTCTTTTATTGTGCTCCTGAGGCAGCCTTATGAAGATGTAGGGTAATTATATCAGAGTACATTTTTCAATTAGAACATTATTATCTCATAGAAAATGACTAAATTGTATAATCTTTTTCCACGAGTCTGCAAACACTCTTTCAATTTTTATCAAAACAATACTCATTGGGTTTCTGCAGGTATCTCTAAGAGTGCAGAACTAATGGCTGACAAGTCAGAATAGTAGAATCATAGAACCACTAAGGTTGGAAAAGACCTCCAAGATCACCCAGTACAACTGTCCACCTACCACCAATACTGACCCACTAACCTGTGTCCCTCAGTACAACATCTAAACATTTCTTGACCGTCTCCAGAGACGGTGACTCAACCACCTCCCTAGGCAGCCCATTCCAGCAACTAACCACTCTTTCAGAGAAGAAATTTTTCCTAATGTCCAACCTGAATCTCCCCAGGTGCAACTTGAGGCCATTCCTTCTAGTCCTATCACTAATTACACAGGAGAAGAGGCCAACCCCCACCTTGCCACAACCTCCCTTCATGCAGTTGTAGAGAGCTATAAGATCCCCCCTGAGCCTCCTCCAGAGTGAACAATCTCAGTTCCCTCAGTCACTCCTGATAAGACTTGTGCTACAGAAACTTCATAGCTTTTTTGCTCTTCTCTGGTCAAACTCTAAGGCCTCAAAGCCTTTCTTGTAGTGAAGGGCTCAAAACTGAGTACAGTACTCAAGGTGCAGCCTCACCAGGGCTGAATACAGAGGGAAGTCTGAACCTAGTTTAGACTCATTCTCTTACTAGAGTGAAATCTTAGGGATAGGTGCAAAATGTATACCTACTTACTTGGTATGACTCCTGTTCTCATTCCTACCATCTCCTATTATCAAAAATACAAAGAACCAAAGATTCTAGTAATTGTGGCCATGCTACTGGAAAACTTAGCATTTGTATAACACCTTAACAGGGCCATACAATACTGACAGAAGTGCAGACCTTGATGCATGTGGGCATCTGACACACACTGGTGACAGTGGAAGGGATCTTGAGTGAGTGAGGGATTGCTTGGCCCCTCAAGAATGTGGTCCTTCCATCATTTGAATTGCACCTGTCACTTCCTGATCAATGTTTATAGCTGCCTGGTCAGGTTTTCTCACCTGTTGTAGAATCATAGAATTCCTCAATCTTTCCTCATAGGAGAGGTGCTCCAGCCCACTGATCATCTTAGTGCCTCCTCTGGACCCGCTCCAAGAGCTCCACGTCCTTCCTGTACTGGGAGCCCAGGCCTGGATGCAGCACTGCAGATGGGGCCTCACAAGAGCTGAGTAGAGGGGGACAATCACCTCCCTCTCCCTGCTGGCCACCCCTTTTTTAATGCAGCCCAGAACACAGTTGGCCTTCTGGGCTGCAAGCGCACACTGCTGGCTCATAGCTCACACTGTTGGCTCTTCAGGGTGCTTTAAATTCTGTCCACGTGGAGCTAAGTCACTCAAAGGTGTGTTTCCTGGAAACATGAAGGACCAACTTACTGCAAGTGCTCAGGTATATTTGGACTATGGAAGCAGATATTTTTAGAGAGAAAATGAGAGGACAGGAATTAGAGAGTCACAAAATACCTTAAATGACCTCAATGAGAGCCCAGTAGATGAATTCTGTTTGGTTGGGGGAACTTTGGGCACATTATAGTGGTGTATCAAAGCCCAGTTTTGGCTACAAATCCTTTTGTAAACCACATCTTCAGCAAAAAAAAAGCCCTCAGTGTCCTTGTCTCAGAGATACTCCATCTCACCATCACCATACAAAAACAATAATAGGATGGAGAAATGTCTTTCCGTTGTAACCTTCTCACCGCCCTGAACAACCTCATATACAGTCACATACCTCCAAAATACTGAGAAATGATCTTAGCAAACCTATTCCAAACACCTCAGTGCAAGCCAAAAAATAAAAAACATAAAAACACTGAACAAAAATCAACCAAAGACCTCAATTCCAGGCTTTCAGTTAATCTAATGAAATTAAACTCAGCAGTTCTACACGGCCTAAAGTTTCAGACCAGATGAAGACCACGTGTGGTCTTCTCATCTGATCATTAATAAAAGACATTTCCTATTGGCACGAAGAAGCTGTTTCAGACTCTTGCTGCTCTGATGGTTACAAATCAGCTTCTATTTCATGGCCCATTTATACCCATTTGCTCTAAATCCATTTTTTATTTTGTTCTTTTCTTTATCCTTGATATATTCATAGGGATTAAATGTAACCACTCAGCCTTTGTCTTAGTAGGATAAGCTAGCTGAACCCTGTAGGTCAACCCAAAGAACTCATTTCCCACACTTCTGCCTTTTCTGAGGGCAATTCTTGTCTTTTTTTTTTGCTTCTTCTCTGCTGTCTCGATATATCATGATGCCTCACAATATACATAGGTCATTCTGTTCCAATTTCAAGCAAATATTGTTACTTTCCCAATACCACAAAAAGTCTGCAGTGCTGATCAATAAGACTCACCGGGTGTTTATTCATCACTGTACCCCACAGGGCTCCCACTTAGCCTGCATATTGCATTTTATGGAATAGGACAGTGTCTGGCCTGGAGATTGAAACTGAACAGATTAAACTGAACATTCAGCAAAGGGAAAAAGGTTCACAATCACCTCTTCTTCATAGCTCAGAAGCAGAGATCACACAAGAAGTGTCTTCACAGCTGCTAAGAGACCACTGCGTTCTTTAGCAAGATTGACCACCAAAGGTTTATGTGCATTAAGGATAAGCTCAGTATGTATTACACTTCATGCAGATCTTATGTTCTTGCATTATAGAAGCAGTGGGTGCCCCATCACTGTAAATGCTCAAGGCCAAGTTGAATGGGGCCCTGGGCAGCCTGAGCTGCTGAGTGGCAAGCCTGCCCATGGCAGGGGGTTGGAGCTCAATAATCTTTACATTTCTTTCCAACCCAAGGTATTCTGAGATTCTATGATTCTACGATTTACATTGACTGTGGGGATACATGGAGCCCAATTAGCTGCCCAGTGAAGCAAAAGTTAACGTCTCTTAGCATCCATCCCCATCAGCATAAAGCCCATGATTTGTTCCAAATAGTCTGGAAAAATGATGAGTTCTTTCAATCTTGTTCTTTCATCATGCTCTCTTCCACTGGCAAGCTTTAAATGTGTAGAAGAAGAGATGTTAAGTGGAGGGAATTGTCTTGTCCTATTCAGTGCTCTCTCATCAGCACTCTGTAAGTGGCACCCTGAATAGCTGAGTGAACTGGGAACACGTGGAAGGATAGCATCAGCAGTCAGTATCTCCTGGGGAAGAAGCAAATGGCCAAAATCTCAGGTAAAGCATGGATGAACTTTCCTGCAAATAAAATGTCAATTGCCAGGCTGTAAGTAACCTGAGGCAATCAGTGTTCTGGGGAAAGAGAGCACAAAAATGACCTCAGGCTCTGAACAAGAGAAACAGTCCCTATGAACATCTCCCAAAGAGGCTTCTCCAGTGTAGCACCTCAAACACAAACACAAAGGGAAACGCACAGAATGGGAATATTAAAAATAAACAAACAAATAAACCACAGTTGTTTTTCTATGTCTTAGGTCAGGGTCCAACAGATATCTGTTACACGGAGGCAGGATTTGAGCTGAGCAGATTCCAGAAGGGACAAAGACCTTTTCTTTCAAATACTGCACAGATCTCCCTCACGTACAGAGCAAATATGGCCAATGAAAGTGTTACACTCTGCTTTCAGTGCACCTTTCAAAACCCTTGGAGATGTTAAATAGACATCGTGACATGCTTTCTTAGCTAATTTGGCTGAAGCTGAGGTAGACTCTAATCCTATGTTATTCTTAGCTAATTTTTATTGTTTCCTACTCTGGATTTACAGATCTGAGGATCCCATTAATGCAACTGTACTTCAAAGAAAAGACATGAAGCATTCAATTTAGAACAAATCAACACTTAAGGCCTCCTATGCACACTATTTTTGAAGACTAGTGGAAAATGCTGACTAACCTTGTTCTATTCTGCCTCGGAATAAAGAACACTGACATCATCCTTCTGTGCTGGGTTTCTGCTGAGGACACTACTCAGGGCCTATATTGAATTTGGTGTGATTTGAAATGAGATTTGACCATGCTATTTCTGTCATCAGAACATATCAAGTGTCTTCTTTGCTGCTCTTCTCTTTTCCACCTGTGAATAGAAAAGATCAAGACACACAAGCACCTTGGTTATGTCAGTCTTCTGCTTACTCTTAACCAACACAAAAAGCAAACTAAAAGAAGATAGAGAGCAGAACAGCACAGTGCTAACTGTAACACTTCTGCTTTGTGTCTCCATTCCTTCTGCTTCTTCTGTCTCTCCTTTTTCCCACTCTATTTCTCTTTCTGTTACTGCAGAGGGAACTGTGCCAAGAGCTGGGGACCCAGGAAGCTGAAGTTCTGCACCTGATAAAAATGAGTGAAAATACAAGACATCCATATCTCATATTCACACCTCTGTCCACGTGGATGGGGTTTCCATTCTTATGTACCCATCGTGGGCACCATGGTTCTTCCCCCAAGGGTTGTGCTGCAGGCACTGAGATCCCACACATTATCTCCACGGAAATGTAACTTGACTTCAACTATTTTCCCTGCTCTTGACTCATTTTGGGCAGCATCTTGCCAGCCAGGTAGTGGGAACTTCCTTATGTGCCCCAAATCCATAGAAACACCTCTACACCTGATTGGACAGCTTGTCCTCCTTTGTGTTGTCCAGAGTCAACCTTTGAGCACAGTGCCATCTGCTGAGGACTGAGGTACTTGTGCAGCCCAAACACAGACTGTCACATCTTATCCACAAAGGAATAAGAAAACCCTTAGGATTTTGTAATTTATAACCAGGCCTCAAATAACAGCACTCTTCTGAAACAGATTTTCAGTAGGAGCAGCAACGAATAGACCTGCTCTTCACCAGAAGAGGACCATTTGAGTCCGTGTTCTCGGGTATCAGCCAGAGGCCTGATTAAGTCTAGGCTGAGTTGGCTCCTGACTTGGCATTCATACAACTGCAACTAGACCTAAAATTGTACCTTTTGGCATCTGTAGCTCAGTTATACATGTAGCTCTTCAACATACTGAAAAGGAGCCCAAAATACAGGGTCTGTTGTGCCATGCCAGTAATGCTCCAGCTGCCCAGAGAGCTGTGACCACCTCCTCTTGGCAGAGGAAGATCTTGAGGTCCCCAAGGACTTTAGGCTCTTAATCAAATAGAAACCGGCCTGGAAGGAAATTTCCTGAAGAAGGCACTTTCTTTCTGAAGGTCTTCACTGACCCTTTGTTGTCTCCACCACCAGCTTAACTCTCACACTCCTCCCTGGCTCCATATTCTGTCCTCCTCCATGGACAATGTTTTCCTCCCCTAGTGACCTGAGCAGGTGAACACGCCCCTGTCCTACCTTAGATGTCTTCTCCAGCCATGAAACAATGCTGTTCTGCACATGGAAACACGTGGCTGTTGCCAAAGCACCTTTCTGACAAGCATCCAGTGAGCTGGGTCTCTCCCTTTGAACCCTGGCAGACACACATGCATAAAAGGGAGGGTTATTTCTGCAGGTATTTCTCCCTTGTATATGGGGCTCCAGCACCCCCAACACAACCACACAGAAGAAGGAAACACAAAGTTAACCCATGTCCTGCATTTCCTGCCTGTGCAAGAGTGGTGCTGGCATATGGACTGCAGATACCTAAATGAGGGTGTCAGCAATATGGGCCTTTACAGGCTATATACGTGCTCACTTCTCATCACACTGCACATATAACTAATGCAAGAGCTGCTCAGCTAAGTATAAGCTAAGTATAAGGGTTGTTTGAGATATCCTCAGTTAAGCAGGCTGAGCAGGGCTGGCAGGTATGAGACCACGCTCACAGAAAATGCTTCTAGTGACTTCAGGCCAGGCAAAATAAACAGAGCATCTCAGCTGGGACTGGATGCTGGCACCTAGGGAACTAAGTGAAGCCATTGCTCTTCCCACATCCTAATGGAAGACTTGAACCAGAAATTCCAAGCTCCGTGAATCTGAAAACTGCAGTGTACTCCACCCTCCACTTGTTTGGAGTCACCTAATCACTCTGCGGTATTCCTGCTTTGAAATCTTTCCACAACTTTCATTGTTATTGCACACTGTACTCACTCTGCAGTAAATGTGTGGTTGTTTCCCATACATTAAGGCTGCAGAGAGGGATTTGCCTTTGGAGGGTAGTATTTACAGTTCTGCTGAACAGATACAGTGTCAGGTTGTTTTGTTATCCTTTAAGATAAATGGATAGACAGGTGGCAAAAAGCATATTGTATAAGTGAAAAAAAATCAAATAAAGCAAATGAAAATGCGCAACGTTTTCTTCTGTCATCAGTGGAACAGTGTGTTTTATTTATGGCTGCATACGGTGGGAATATTAGCTCTGATCTGCAGAACTGCAAATTAAACAGCTGATTTCAATTACTGTATTTTACGCAGAGTAATTTTAAAGGCTTCGACTCTTTTCATTGTTTGTAAAACCTTTATGAGTTGTTAGCTTTTTTTTAATCATACGTATGTTGGAATGGAGAGGTTTATTCCTGTTACCATACCAAATGAGGCATTTTGCTGCTAAGAGAGTTCAGCATTTTATTCAGCTGTGATAACATCCCCTTATGCTCTGGCATGAAGCACAGTTAAGCCAGAAATGTTTCACGGTTTTGTGGCACCCTTGTGTGAGGAGCTTATCCTTTTTCCCCACTTCATTTTTCCAAGGGCTTCCCCAAGGATTTACAAACTCTACACATGTGCCCAGCATGCTCTGTGGTGGCACAAAGAGAGAATTTATGGGCCTCATGTAGGCCTTAATTCACGTCCTGCGTTACCAGTGGGAGACGTTCCCTGATGAATCCAATTCAACACAAGGGAAAGAAAGCTCTTTTTTTCATCACAGGAGAACAGCACACATTCCTAAGAAGTTATTTTGTTAGTCACTTTTCATACACAAGTGTTTTGTTTAATCCTGGCTTCCTATGGAAACGCTCCATGTGTTTTTGTAGCCCTGGGCCTTGCCAATTTGGCCGTTCCCTCCAAAAGCTTTTGAATCCATTTGCCAAGCTCAGGCACATTTGATAGACACTGAAGACTCAAAGAAATAAGAAAGTGGTGTCTGGACACCTTGCCCCGGTCAGTGGCTGTGGGCCCAGAAGCATCTCCTGTTGCTTTCACAGGATATTCTCTCAGCATGCAGGGCTGGAGGCTCACAGATATCCTCAGCCACAGCTCTGTGTCCCGTAATTCACTTTCTTCAGCAAACGCAATCCCACCCTGCTTCTGTGCTGCAGATTTGAAGTAGGTAACAGAGATCCCCTAAGTAACCTGATGAGGGAGAGCTGCCACACCAGCACTTATCCCATTTGGACGTTTATTAAAGTTGCTTTCTCCATAGGTTATCCAGAACATTTGGTCCTTTTCTCATTTTCTGTTTCTTAGGCCTAGATTAAAACAGAGTAAATTGTCCTGAGAAAGGAGAAGTGTGAAGCAGGCAGTCTGATATTGTCTCATTTTCTGCTTTGTCTCTTGGGCACTGGCCCAATAAGCTGCCATGGAGACTGACAAATAAAGCTGACTTCCCCAAGACAGTCTTTAAGGCAGAAGCTGAGGAACTGAAATATCCACAGCAGCAGCTTCACACGGCTCTGTAATTTATTGTGACAGCCACACAAAAGAAAGCTCCTTAGTGATGTGAGTGAGAAGAGACAGTATGATTTTGCATGAATCAATGCAAAAAAGTGTTTCACAAAGTCCTCTCACATTGAGCTCTGCAGCTTCCAGACCATCCAGGAACATGGGGACACTGACCTCCTGGTGGCCTTTGGACAAAGCATTGGGATTCTCCACATCAACAACGATTCAGTCACACTCACTATCTTCCCAAGGCTGCATGAAACTCTCCTTTAAAATCACTGGAATCAAGCAGTTTAATGGCACCCAAAGCATCACCACTGATCAGTTACAACCAACACTAGTGGCATTTCCCATGGGGACTCCTGATCCCCATAATTTTTTGCCAAGATCATCTGTGATGACTGAACGTTACAGTTTCTGACATCCCTACAGTCGGTCACAGAAGTGTTGCAAAGTGTCAGTCCTGGTGATTGGTTTCCCCTGAGCAAGCAGAGCATTTATCAGCAGATAAATACAATTTTTGCCTTGAACAGTGGAAAAAAATGAAATGTAAACTGGATTTCTTTCCCATTGACTGTTTATTTTTCAATGTATGAGGATATTTTTTACAAGAAAATGTGACATCTCTGATCCCATGCATCACTTAAGAAAACAAAATCAGATTCTTCCAATTTGAAAATAACAACAGGAATAGGAGATGGGGGACTGTTTTTTGTATTGATTTTGACTTCTGAGTCATAGAGTTAGGAGAAAGCCCTATGGTAAAAGTATTAAATGGAAGGAAAGCAAACTGATAATGAACACAAGCTGCAGATGAAAGACTGCATTTCAACAGGGCTCTATTTCTCCATATACTAACCATTAAGAGACCTGGGAACTCACAGCATGGTGCTTATCACACTATGGCAAAGAAGAATTAGGACCACACAACATCATGTTCTCTATTTCAGCCACTCAGCCTTTAAGTAAGTCACTGTATTTGACTGTAGTAAATTCTATTGAATCACTGTGATAAATTGGCTAATGATTTAGTGCTGATTAACTGCTACTAACCTTGCAGTTTACTGCAAAACTATTAATAACCTGTAAATTGCTGTTAAAACTCAGGTTGCATACAATCAATCTGTGACAAACGTCTGTGTCCTCATGTTGTACCTCTTACAACACCAATGGAGAACATCAGGAGGCTTCCAGGAGCGTGTTCCTTCTTTCTTCATTGACCCTACAGAAAGATTGGGTTCCCTGCTTAAGTGCTAAAGCAACCCCTGCTAAAGGGCAATGAAGAAAAACCTTATTCTTCCTCTTTGCTTAGCTGCCAAAGTCCCTTAACCAAAATTCTCCAAGATTCCAATCTTGGATCTAAAGTCAAAGGAGCAAAATTATTTTTCTTTCTGAAATTGTTTTGCTTTATATCTGCAGAATCAGCTCAAAGCGGGATTTTACCCTATGTTTGCTGTGTTCTCACATTCCTGGTTCCTTCCCTAGGACTTGCTGCTGCCTCTTGATATGACACTTACTGCTCCTGGAAGTGCCATGTTACTGGTGCTGAAAGTCACACCTCTTCTTCACTTTCAGTGTTTGTGTTTATGTCCTCCACACATTTGCTGACCCAAAGGCATGTGAAGTTGCCACTGTCAAACACCCTCATTTTCCTTTCCTTGCCTGACCCCAGTGTTGAAGCCCTTTTCTCAGTGCAGAACCTTTAGCAATGCTCTAACCTGGGAGTTATATTTGCAGTGAGCTGTGCTGTCACTTATCCTGGAGAAGTTTTGTGCATGAAATCCACTTTCCTCTTGCACAGAACAAGTGCTTTCCATAAAGCAAGGCCACTCACACTGTAAGCCCAGAAGCAGCAAACAGAAGGCAAGAACTCACCTTACAAATAGACCTCCACCACAAGAGAAATTGCAGCGAGCCAGCACTTCAGATGTGCTAAAGAGCTCCATCAATTGCACTGATAGGAAGGGGGGAAACTGCACGAAGAATGGACTAAACGCTTCATATTTGCTACGGATCTTAGGATATACATATATATATTTTTAATAAGAGCTTTAGTGGAGGGATCACTGTTTTCCCTCCGGCAGAGGCACAGCTGAGCTGGGCCCTTTGTTTCCCCCTGCTGCGTGGTGGAGCTGCCCGAGTGGGCTGTGGCTGCAGTTGTGGGAGTGGGAAACGAGGGGGGTTCAGCTCTGACGGCTGTGCTTCTGCATCCCACATCCCTCACCCTGCATCACTGCATCCCACATTCCTCAGACTGGCAAGAGATGTGCAAATGAGAGACTGGGAGGAATAAAGGCATCATCCCAAAGTGGGCTCTCCCTTTGGGCTCCTGCTGAAGGCTGGATTTCGTGGTCTCACAGCCCCATCTCCCACGTGTGCTGGTGAAGTGCTTCAGATCCTGCAGCGCTCTCAGGTAAGGGACCAGCTCTCAGTGGGACCCTGCACCCTTTGGCACATCGGGTGGGAGCTGAGGCTTTAGGAAGCATGGGAAAAGCTGCCTGCTGTGTTCCTCGCTCCTGTATGGGGCATCTGAAGTGGGGAGTGGGCACAGCTAAGTTGGAGCAGACTGAATACTGAAGGATAAGTGTGGAAAAAAATGGTCCTCATTTGGGCTCATGCTGTGGGTCACAGTACTCTTCTTCTTTTGACCCACATAACTGAAACATTTAGGGTGAAAATAATGACCAGCACAACAGTTTAAGCTAAAGCTGCTCAAAATAAAGAGAGGACCAGACTGTAGGGTCCATGATGCAGGGACTGAGCTCCACTGCTAGCTGGGAACAGCTCCTGAGAGGTGAGCCAAAAGCCTGCTCTTGTCTTTCACATTTTTTTTTTTCTGGCTTTGACTGTTTTCCCCTTTGCATGTGACTTTCCCAACTCTCCAGCAAACTGGGAGCAGGCACCGTGTGGGGGGCAACCTGAGCTGCCTTTGCATGCCATGGGTCTGCATGCTGCACCACAGTTTCCTGCAAGTTTCAGCCAACATAAACTCAGTCAGTGCCAGTTCCCAACATCAGCAAAGCCATCGCCTACCTGCCTGCCTGTTGAATGGCACTTCAGCACCCTCATGCACTGGCATGCAGGAAAATATTTATCTGCAACACTCAGCAGCTTCTGCAGATAAGCTGAAAGTCTGGGCAATGGGGCAGCATGCGTTTATCTAGGGGAATTTTGTAGGGATTTGTCAGTCCTGCAGCAGTCAAATCTGAGGTCTGAGGGATAGGTTGATGCCCTCTCCTAGCAATTATGTGCATTATGCCCTTGTGTGAACGTTCTGTTCGTAGCCATCACGATTTGCTTTATCTTACGTGTTAAACTGCAAGCCCAGAACTCTCTTTCGGTCATTTCTGGACTCCATCGCTAGATGGGGACATGCTCACGTACACCGAGTCCTCCCTCGGTTTGTCTTCACTTTTTTTACTTTAGCGTAAAGTAAGAGTGAATTTAGATGGAATACATTTTACCCACTGCTTACAGAAATACAGCATTCCCATCCACGCACAGTCCTGCTCAGGACAGTTTCGTGCCCAATCAATTTTTAGTACAGCATTAATTTTGTTAGCAAGGCTTCTGTAAGAAGCCACAAAAGTAATTCTAGAGATGAAGCTATCTGAAGGCTGTATTATTGATCTCTTTACATAACTGGGAATATAATTGTCAGTAGCCAGTGGCATACTCAAAATTAATGTCTATTTATGCACATTCTAAGAGCAAACATTTACCAAATCTTTTAAAGTTTAAAATTAGGGTATCAATTGTTTTTGAAAACTACCAGTTTCCCTTTCTTCTTCCTGTTTTCCCTGAGCATGCAACACTGCTCATTTCCTTTCTTCAAATATTTGTCAGTAGTTGCAATCCAAAGCCCAGATTTTGCTCTTCGGAGGAAGGTCGTGGTGTCTGAAGGAGGAGTATGCCTTCCTTGAGGACATAGACAATCTCTATTCCAGGCTCTTTATCATCTTTGTGGTCTCTTTGCTTGCACATCTCAGCCATATATGGTAGGGATTGGACATGTGATGGTGTGGGGTATATGGCCATGCGTTGCCGGGCTGGTGCGAGTTTGTCTTCACCTCCTCTCTAGGGCCTTGCAATCCTTGTAGGGTTTGGGCCAGCTTGGGTTCTGCATGCACAATGAGAAACTGCTGGAATGGGTTTCATGTCGGCCTGGAACAAAATGTGGCACACTTAAAATACTGGTTTTTAGAGAATTTAAAAGAAGCTGATTTGGGGCATCTTCCTCCATTCCTGCCTCCTCCACATGCACTCCTGTCCCCATTGCTGCTTTGGCAAGTCAGAAATACAGAGTCCTTTGCTGGGAACCCAGCAGAGCTCTTACGATAGGTACATACATAAGAAGTGAAAAATGGTTTTGCACAACAAGTATCACGATTATCACAGATAACAAGCAGCTGAGCAGAAATGACCTGCAGCAACATAACTAGTAGTGGGCTATGCTTGGTCTTGTTCATCTTCATCCTAGTGGGCTCCATGTCCTGAGACCAAAGGGAGAGGAGGTGTGATTTGGGATCTCTTTCTTCCAGTACTTTAGCCATCACCCATATGTCCCTTTCTGATCAGTATTTCTTCTGCACCTCAGAACAACCTCAGTCTCATTTTTCTCCACCTATTCACCCAGTTGATGCCAATGGTGAACCTATGCTGTCCTGGAGGCTTGGAGGATGTACACATGTGTATGAGAGCTTTCCAAACTCCCATGAACACTCCCATCAGCACTGGATTGGACTATTTAACCGTCCGGTGCTGTTTTATGCCCAGCCTGGATGACTCACTGGCTGCTCATCCCTCACCCCACATCATAAAAGTTCTTCATTACAAAGACCTACTTTCTAATCCAGCTACTTTCTAATGAAAGGCATTTTGTTCTGAGCTCGCTGAGGTTTGTAGTTTCCATTCTACGTTCCTCTTCAGAATACTCCCCGATCTCAAAAGTATCTTCTTCCCCTCTTTTCCCCTTTTCTTTACTTCACTTTTGCTCACTAAATAATATTTGCAGAGATCTGCATTGTGTAGCAAATTGTACCTCCATCACTGAGCTTTCTCACAAGGTCAGATGCACTTTGTGCTTCTCCAGTTCCAACCAAAAGCGAGGGCTCTGGTTACCCCCAGCCCCCTACTTACCAGAATCTTTGGCAGATGTGTACATTTTCCATGGATATTGTCCAATTCTTCACAATGACCCAGATCCAGCACTGTACAAACTGTGCGTGAGTAGGGTGGCAAACAGCAATGGGCAAGGCAAGGAGCAATGGAAAAGCAGATTTTATGTCACTGAAAACCAGACTTGAGAGGCTGTGAAGGCCAGAGAAGGAAAGCATCTCCCAGGGTGTTTGACTCTGAGTGCATCATGCTTTGACAGCTACTGCCTGCATTTGGGGCTGACCTGGGGGGGTCTTTGGGGTAGTGAAAGTGTGTGAATCACTCTGAGCCAAGATATTTAGTTAGTTGAAGATGAGCCAAGACATTTAGTTAGTTGAAGACACTGCTTATGATTTTCATAACTGTATTCACTTCTGTATCCCCACAGACAGCCCAAAAGGTGCTTCAAAATGCCAGCCGGCCTGGAGAAAGCTTGTCACCGCTGCATATCCAAAATTGCCAGCAATGGTAAGGCAGCTCTGGAAGTAACCTCTCTGTATTTAAACAGCCCCACAGCTAATAGAGATAGGTCTAGAATGAAGTTAAGGTGACATCAAGTCCCACCTGAATTTTCCTTTACTTCCCTGCTTTTTTTTTCCTTTCCTAAGTGATTTTAATAATTTTGCTGATAGAGCATCCAGCAGCAGTTGCATCTCTAAAGTATCTACCTCTACTGTGTTATGTGAATTAGAGCAGGTTGAGCACAGAGGGTTAAAAGCCAATATTTTTAAAACTCCCACTGACTGTATCTCCTTTTCACTCTGAGTTGCACGCAATTTTTGCTTTCACTTTTAATCAACAGCAGTTTCTAATTCCACTCAGATGTACAGAGAAGAAAACTCCTTCATCCACTTGACCACTCAGCCTAATTGATACTTCACCCATACAACCGATTGCAGTCATCAGCCCATGGAGATCACCTCAGGGTTTTTTATATGAATTTCTTTGTCTTCACTTGAACAGCTCTCAAAGTTCAGAACAAACTTTAACTTGTGATTAAGTCACATTGTTCCTTGCTGCCTTGCAGTCCTTCAGATCAAACAGCAGCACTGATGAGTCCCAAGTGCTTTTTAGCAGGAACGGTTCTAGAAGAGCAAAATTCAGTCAAGCAGCTGGGACTGCTCTTGGGGCTGGTGCTGGAAGAGCAGCGGGGAATTGACCAGAGGTGCATGGAACAAAAATGCAAATGCATTGTCCTCTGATTTTTGTAGTTAGGAGAAAAACGTCACTGCTTCCTGCTGGTACCAGAGCTTTAATGATGGCTGAGAAAACAAAAGATCTTTCTGAACGTTTTTTGAAAGAATGGGATTAGTTCTGATCTCATGCCTGCTCTCTTACCTCAGGAGCACCTTCCTGGATACCCACAAAGTCACCCATGTGTAAAGCAACTCATAAATACCACCCCAAGAAACCCATCATCTTTAGTTCCTCTTTACATTTAAGATTTAAGTTCAAAATCAACTTGGCTTTAGCTATGGATCAGCCAGTGCATCCCAAACTGATTTTCTGTTTCTTAAAATGTAAACTCTCCTGAAGCCACCGGTGCTTCATTTCATATTTTCTCATCACCCTGTGTACATTTTTCAAATTGCATTTCAGCACAGCCCACGTTGTACCTATTGTTTCCTGATATTTAAATGGTTCTGAAGAGTCACTGAACTTGTGCAGCATCATTTACATTATTTTCATTCTTTATACAGCAAGTTCAGAACATTAGGGCAATATTAAATAACTGACCACAAAATAAAAGGCTAATTCACTATGCTGAGTCTCTTGCAAAGCAAATCAGTGGCTCTTTATGCAATGCCTACACTGTATTTAAAAAGTGCATCTGGAAATTAAGCACAAGGGGCCAAATTCAGCACTGAAGTCATGACATAGCTGTAATTTAGTAGCTAGAGACATGGTATAAAATTCAGACAAGCTGTTCTGCAATATTGCCTAACCCCCAAAGAGCCTATAATCTTTATGTATAAACCCTCACCATTCAGTTGAATGTTCCCAGGTTACTGGCACCTCCTTCCAAATTGTTGCTGAGGAGAACAGCACTGCTGGTTTCAGTGCTGCAACCAGAAACTGAAATTGTAGGTGTTGTGACGCTGGCACAGCTTACTTGGGTACACAGCTACTGGTTACCTGTTTCACAGTAATACAAGCTTTTCTAAGCAGACAGTGATGAATGGCATATAGCAAACAGCTGGAGACTGAGGTCGGATTTGGTCTGCAGCTCAACTTTATTGCACTCTCTTCGCCTCCAGTGGTGACTTTGCACTGGAACTGGAGACTTCTCCAAGGCCCTCTCAATCTTGTAGAGGTTTCCTGCAAATACCATAAAGGAGTAAAAGGTGGATGAAGATACCTGTGACTCTGTTACACTGCTACTTTCCACACTGCCCTATAGCACACTGTGACACTGCTTCCTAAGTGCTTTCCACATGCATCCTTGCAGCATCCTCCAAAACTGCCTTAATGCACTCCCAAAATGAGTGGCCCACTTCCCAGAAGAACCCTCAACATGATGTCTGGGTTAATTGAGGTTAATGATGGATTCTAGCTTCTTCATTCCTATTTCAGCTCCTCTTTAATGCCGATTTCAAGTCATAGGATCATAGAATCATCGAATATCAGAAGTTGGAAGGGACCAAAAAAGAATATCGAGTCCAACTCTCAGCTCCACACAGGACCACCCATAATTCAACCCTATGTCTGAGGGCCTTGTCCAGATGCTCCTTGAATTCCAGCAGCTTGGGCCCATGCCCACCACCCTCTGGTGCAGACCCCTTCCCTCACCCCCAGCTGCCCTCCCCTGACGCAGCTCCATGCCGTTCCCTCAGGCCCTGTCGCTGTCACACAGCGCAGAGCTCAGCGCTGCCCTCCGCTCCCTGTGAGGAGCCGCAGCCGCCATCGGGCCTCCCCTCAGCTCCTCTGCTCTGGGCTGAGCACACCGAGAGACCTCAGTTGCTCCTCATACATCTTCCCCTCCTAACACTTCACCATCTTCATAGCCCTTCCTTGGACACTACATTCTTCTTATATTCTGGTGCCCAAAGCTGCACACAGTGCTCTAGATGAGGCTGCACAGTCATCTCAGAGGCTGCCATGTGCATCCGCATCTGAGATATCAGACTGTAAACCAAATTTACTGACATCCACACTGCTGCAAGTCAGCCCCTTTCAAAGCAGAGTCCTGTGCGGGTGAGAAAGGACTGCTGTGAATTTACACCCAGACCTTTGTTCCTCAACTTGCCCATGAAGATAAGCCCAGGAGTAAATGCAAAATTTGGAAAAGATATTCTCCCTTTTTATCAAAAAGTTGGTAGGTCATAGAACAGTGTGACTAAAGTACCCAACACCTTATTTATTGTTATGTATATTGTCAGAGAGCTTGTCATACGGTCTCCTGAGCAGGTTGCACTACTGCCATACTAGCATACCATTCACAAAGTGAGTAGATTAATATCTATTGTCATAAATCACTTCAGATCAGAAGAGAGACCATGCCACATAGCCATGGTGTTGGTGGTGACTTCATGCTCATTTACTTCCGTGCAGTGGAAAAGTGTGGGGAGCTCTGGCAGGAGACTGAAAGCTCAGCTAAACTGGGTTTACGGCATTGAGAAGTCCTGCTGGGCAGGAGGTGTTCTGCACCACCCTGCTGATTTTCCTGCCCACAGATTTCAAGGAATGTGCAAAATGGAAAGCTGCTCCCTCTCCTCTTTCTCTGCTGTGACTGCACATTAGGGTTGCTCAGTGTTGCTTCCCAAAGCAGGGCCTTGCTCATGTCAAACACAAAATGGCTGCCCCAGCAGTGGCTCTGCTGCCTGATGCCCTGACAGCAGCTCCTAGAGCAGGTGCTCTTCTGATGTTTCTCTGAACCACGCCTGGGCTCATTTACCTCACTCAACTGTGGTTTTAGAGACTGCCAGTCTTTTCTTGCCTCTTTTTCTAGGATTGGGTCCCAGGGCTCTTCTGACTGGCTGGTGTGGTGATACTGCTGACTTAAAGCTATTGCCAGCAACATGTGTGAAACTGCATGGACAGCAGCTCCCTCTGCAGAACTGCCTTGCTACCTTGCGGCAAATTGCACTTTATTGAGCAATTTGTCTTCAGACCAGACTGGGGCAGCACAGTCCAGGCAAATGCAGGCTGAGTGTGTGTGTCCTATTTGAGAAGCATTGCTCTGAACCCCCTCCCCCCCCTCAACGAATTGGGGAAAACGGTCTTTAGCTCTGCCAGTTGTGTAGTCAATTGTTGAGAGTCTCACTTTGTTGAACACAGCGCTGGAAGCCTTCCCAGACGATGCATCTGCCCCTCCAATTCCAGACCTAAGAGGCTAAGGCTGAATGGGAAGATAATGAGTAAATACATTCCCAGCGACTGCTGTGGGAGGAGAATTAATGAACCATTATCTTTTTCTCTTGAGCCACAAGTTGTCCCTACCTCCCATTTCTCTCCTCCAAAATCAAGCTTCTGGGTAGAGATGCTAGACATATGCGAGCCACCTGTGTACCAGATGTGTAGCCCCACATAAATGTGGGCCTTGCTGAGCCTCTAAGGGCTCATCACAGCATCCCTCCCCACGGATCCATGCACTGCCTGGTGAAGGAATGGCATGGTGCCACCTCCAACTTGTTCCTGCAGGAACAGGAGGAGGTGATACCTCCACTAGATTGGTGACTCCACTCAGAGCTGCTGATAGCACTGTGATGACAGGACCTAGGGCAACACTGGGGAATCGATGCAGCTCCTGCCCACTTCAGCTGCGTTCATTTGGACGCTAGGTACGTTTGTTGAGATGGGCACTGCTTGCTGGTGATGTGTATGGGTGTGTTTGAAGTCCAACTGAACTTCAAACACTGCTGTAGCCGATGAAAATCATAGTCTAGATAACATAACAGCAAGAGTGTCTGGCATGAAATGGGACACTTGGTGAAAAGGAAGGGTCTGGGGTGTCAGTGTTTGAAAGAGCTTAGTCAAGGGTAGGATATCACTCAGGCAGAGGAGGAGTTTCTGGTCTGTGCCGAATTCAAGACATGGGAGAGCCAGAGCAGGAATGTGTGTGAGAGAGGCCAGCCGGCAGAGAGAGGAGGAGGAGTGGCACAGAGGAACAGAAGTGCTTTCTTCAACTCAAAATATCTTCAGTCTCCACCAATTCATAGAGATAAAAAACATGCTGCTTCTGAGAAAGAGAGTCATCTCTCAGGCACAGAAGTATGAGCTCTATGCTCCCTGTTAAGGAAACACGAGCACTGTGTGGTTGGGGGGGCGGGGGGGGCTTGGGGGTGGGTTCCTGTGAAAAGTGACTGCAAGGCAGAAAATCCAGACTATGATGGTGCCACGATGTGCTCTGACTCAGTTTCTCCTTCTGGCAAATGGAGGCAGTGCTGTTTCCCTATTCCTACAAGCACCCTGATGGTGATGCTTTGACAGCACTGCACAGCCATCCTGTGCTGCACTGCACAGCATCATGACACAGACAGTGGGTTCAGTCCTACATTGCACAAAGGGAGCAAATTGTTTGGCAGAGGCTGCAGTGCTTTTCTTAACCCTTCTGCAACTTATGCCTACTTCCACAGTCTATGCCTACCGCACATTTGCTTCCTTAGGCACCTACTTACAGATCAAGAAGTGCTCTGCAGGGATGCTCACTGCAGAATTTCCTCATTATGCTTCCCCCTCATTTTCTGGAGCAGCATCTCACTTTAATATTGCAGAGTGCCCATGATGAGGCACAGAGGTGGCAGCCTTTGCAGAAGATAGGCTGCTCACATTGTTATTGACACTATCATTTCTGGTTTTCTGCAAAGGTAAGCACTCATCCTCAGTAGCATCAGACTGTGCTGGGAAAGTATCGGGATTCAGAAACAGCAGCAGCTCTCTGAGGAGTAGCTAAGCACCTCAGACCCTCTCATACAAGGGAAGAGTTGATGCACACCCCTAGAGCATCCCTCCATGGAGCCAGAGCTGATCCCTTCCAGTGATAAGCTGTTCCCTGTCTTTGTGTCCATGTGCTGAGCTAGGTCAGGGAGCCAGACTAGCCCCGAACTCTTCACTTGTGCAATAGAGATCACTTATTTAGCTATCAGGGAAAACCGAGTGTAATGGCATTACAGCTGCTATTTGCTTTGCAAACAGACACGGCTCATCAGTTGCCATGGATTAGCTCATGCGAGCTGCTTGTTATCACACAGTAACCTGGCAGTGTCTGAAGCTGGAGCAGGCTAACAAAGCCTTTGCAAACAGATATTTAAAAGTAGTAGCAGCAAAAGTCTTTGTGTCTCTCATTGTTTTATTACTAATGTAAGAACTAAAATGTATTAATTAAAAAAATGGAGGCTTGAGCTCTGGAAGAGCAACAGGCCATTTCCTGGTCTTGTCACCTCAGATGCTGCACAATAAATGTGATATTCCCCCTGCATCATGTACACTGCAAAACACTGGATGGAACTTCTAAACTCCAATAACACTGTCTTTATTTTCTCTCTCTCTCTTTTTTTTTTTTTTTTTTTTTGCTATTCACAGCATGCTTTATATTTGGGCTCCTTGCTTTCCTTGCCTTACCATTGTCCATGACTTTTACAGGTAAGCTGACTACTGAAGCACTTTTGTAATTTGAATTTCCTGACACTGCCTGGCAGGTTAATGCATCTTGTGGGAGAAAGGAGTTGGAAACCTTGAAGTTTCCAATCATTAAACTTGTGCATTGGTAATTAAGCTTCAGACAGCCCGCACCGTATGGAGGGGAGCAAGCAGTTCTTGAATTCAGAAACTACTTGTCTTAAATACACCTCCAGTGTGGGTACTTTAGCATGGGACAGAAGTCAGAACATTTGGACACCTTACTGATACATCTTTGTAATCTATCAGGGTCTGGGTTTCTTTATATCTAACCATAACTCTGAATTTTCTGGCAGTGCATTGCTTATTTGGAGGGTATCTGAACATTTTCCATTGTTGGGCTGGTCCAGATAACCTCTAGAGGTCCCTTCCAACCTAAACCACTCTGTGACTTCTTTTCATCATGAAGTTGCTGATATGTTCTGTGTCTCAGATCTATTTTAATTCACTTTTTTATTGGCGTGTTTGCTTCAGCTCAATTGCTGCTTAGGCTACCAGCAACTGGCAGAGGTCTGTGGGTGTTTCAGCTCTGCCTGTGGGTGGAAGCTCAGCATCCGACATATGAGAAGATTTCATTAATCAGGCTTCCTCTGTATTAACTGCACTGCAAAAACCCTAGAAGCATAGGGCTGGAAGGGAAGACAAGATTGTTTAGTCTGCTATTTCTCCACCTTTTTGAAAGTGCGACCTGTTTTTTGGCTCATCTGTCTTTTTATAACCACCCGAAGGCTGGCTTTGCAAGTAGAATTAAGGATCAAATGTTTAAGAAAGGAAAGGAAAATATTTTGAGCTGCAGAATGTTAAACATTTTCAAACTGTATAAAGCTCTTTTCTTTCCTAAGGATCAGTTTTCTCTTATCCTTAATAGAGGGTTTTTTAAGGCACATTTTCTAGCACATTTTCCAATACCTTATTGCTTCCTTTGTGCCCTCCACACCCTCCACAGGGGCTGTGACCCTGACTTGAGGCACACAGGCAGAGGTACCATCCTGCCTCCCCTTTCAGACCAGCTCATGTGCTCAGGACCCCTCTAGCAGACCTGGGGCTTCCCCTGACTCAAGAAAATTCCACAGCTTCCCACAGAGCCTATTTTCAGCATCTTATTGCTCTCTCAGACAAAATAATTTTCCACACATCCAACCTAAGTCTCCCCTATGGCAAATGAAATAGACTGTAGCCTGTCCTACACACAAAGATACATTGGTGACTGTCCTACCCAAAAGAAGCTTTGAAATATTTGAAGGTTCCTATTATAACTCCCCTCCATCCTTTTTCCAACTCCAATTCTTCCAACCTGACCTCACAGGTCACTTTTTCTGTAGGTTTCTTATACGTTTGCCTTCCTCTTTTGGCCTCTGGTATGCATAGCTGATTTTTCCCCTTCAAAAAATATGACAGAACACAAGACTCAGCTGAGACCTGAGGAATGAGCAGCACAGAATAATTAGCTCCTCTGTTTAACATGCAGGATTCCTGTAAATGCACCTCAGAAGGAAAGATGCTCTCTGTACCAACTCATCAGCTCTCGTTTAGCTTGTGGTGCATTACAAGACCAGATGGTTTCTGGCAGAGCTTTTCCCTATCAGAGATTTCTTGTTTTTTATTTACATTTAGGTTTTCTCTTCTAGATGCAGTTCTCAACTTTATCAGATGTCATTTCTTAGATTTTGAAAGTCTTTTTCCAGAGTATCCGGATACTAAATTTTAAGTCTTGTCCTCAGAAGCCCTAAAAATCATTCTGTTTTGGTGTCCTTGAGAAGCTGTTCACTGTCTGCCTTATAATTAAAGAGTGATGGTGCAAATGAGCTCTATATACAGGCATTGTGAGTGGGATAAATCACAACTCGATCTGGACTGTACGTGGCTGTAACCAAGCTCAGTATTCTGTTTTGTCCTTTGTCAATTAAGGGAAATGGGCATTTCTGACAGTGAAATTCCCACAGCCTCCTACGGATGTCTGCAATAAGATGAGATTACTTTTGAGGGACTCTGGACAACGAGCCCAACTGTAGGCATCTATTTTTGGCCAGAAATGTGAAAAAATGGGTTCAGCTGAATGCCAACCCTGCTTCCTTTATCTGGGGTCTTCCCAGTACCAGAAGTGACTGTGATAGGGCTCTGATTACGGAGTCCTAATTAGGAATTAGGGAGTTCTAATTAGGGATTAAAGAGCAATTAGGAACCTGAGAGATGGCCTCAACTGTTCCATCTCAACACTTAGTCTCCTATGCTTATCCATGACTTAAAATTGCTATTCATCCCATAAGAGGATTTTGGCTTTAGCTTTTCCCCAAGCTGAATATGCCTGAGCTGTGGAGCAGGGGTGAGAAGGTATGATTTCAAGTGTGGTACAGTTTGTGTGCATGTTGACAGCAAGCCTTCTGGAAATGGATCCACACTAGAATCTGACTGCTTTTAAATAATGTTTCTTAGGGATATTTTATAATACCTTGAAGATCAGTGAGAAACGGAAAGTGCAGGGTAAGATATTAGCTTGGAGTTGTGGTCATCCCCCCCACCAAAGACAGAGCCCTTATTTTTCCACAACTCACCAAAATTAAGAGATAATGTCACTGTGATATTGTATTGTCAGACTATATTCTGCAGCTGTGTACCTACAAAGGTATTTTTAGAAAAATTATATGTCAAGGAAAATGCAGGTTTTTATTATCCAAGCAGAAGCCTCTGATTTTTTGATAACAATCTGTTTTCGATTGCAGAGATCATGCTGATGCACCTCCAGTCATTTTGGCTCATGCTTTCTGCAGAGGGAAACTGAGATATTTTCAGATGTTAACAAGAAAATTACAACATTATAAGTTAAAACACAGTGGTGAATTACTGGTAGCCCTGATAACAATTACACACTAACAGTGTACATTTTAAAATCTTGGTAGTACTGTAAATCATAGTATAGATTTTTTTAAAAAGTCCTTTGTTATAAGGTGCATTTCAGCCATTTTCAGCTGCCTGAGAAGAGCAGAGTAGCTACAACAAGGCCAATGCTGTGTGCCAGGGCAGGTTACTGGGAGCACTGGATTCACAGCAGAGCTTGGATTTCTCATGGTCCATCTACCCCATCACCAAGAGCCAAAGAGGAGCAAAGCTGGTGCTCATGGAAAGGAAGCACTGATGCTCTCCTGCTGGTCTTGGTGTTCCCAAATAAACCACACGCTATGTGTGAATTGATCTCTGCATTACACATATGCCTCAATTTCATTGTAGCAAATGTCAGTGCTTATCTGCCAGCAGTAGGTCCATATTTCCTATTCACCCACAGTACTGTATTTTTAAAGTTATAACTGTACTAATTCCTTTCATCTTCTCTTTTGCTGTCATATCTGCCTGAAACATTCTCCTCAAAACTACAGAGTAACACTGCCTGTCATTCAACTTGTTCCCAAGTCTGACTGCTGTCATGTTACATATATGAAAGGATTCCATAACAGATTGGTCTGGGAAACAGAATCTTAGCTCCATGAAAAAAAATTGGCATGTTTTCTTCACTATTTTTTTTCTCTGAACTCAAAATCTCAGTAGTGCATTGGAAACAGCAATTGTCTGGGTTCCTACACTTATACATATTCCCTAAGATCCCTGGCCAGCTGCTTCTGAAGCAGGCTATTATATGGCCAAGGACTCTGGAAACACTGGCAGCTGCTTTCTGAAAATGATAGAATTTTCAATGATTTCCCTGTTTCCCACCTTTTTAAAATTGGGAGTCCGAATAGGTTTCAGTGTTAAAATGTGGCAAAATGGACAAAAAATTGCAGCCATAGAAACAGCAGACAGAAAGGGAGTCCAAGTCCATCCAAGTCCAGCCCTTTTCAATTACAAGAGGCTTAGTAGTAAATATTTAGTCTAGAATAATCCATATGCCACTCCATAGCAAGTTACTGCATATTATGACTAATGTAAGATCCATAGCAAAGCAACCATAATCCAGGATATGCATATTATGCTATGCAAGAAGTACAGGAGAGGTTTAGCACACCAGCAATGTTTAGCACACCAGCAATGTTCTGAAGTACACATAGCAGTGGATTTGGTGGGGAAATCCACCAAATCCACTGAAGAGGACCACAGCTACAGAAGAAGGCAAAAAAAACCAACCCAAACAACAACAAAAAATCCAAACCCACTCCCCACTGACATCTCTTTCCTGACACCAAACTGCCTTTTTGATGTAGTTTTGAACATGAAAACAAGACGTTCCACCAGAGAGATGTTTAGCACTAAGGCCAGCACATTGCTTTAAGTGTCCTGCACCAAGATGACAACCAATTGTTAAGAGAAAAGTAAAGAAAAAATTCCTAGAAAATGAATTTTACAGCAAGTGGAAAACAGAACATCCTTTCTGTCTTCTGCAACTGAACAGTAGAAGTCTCGAAATATGGGATCAATGACAATAAAATTATAGGGTAATGAAGAATTTAGAATTATTTAAAGATACCAGTGAGTAGGAGACTTGGGCAAATGATTCAGCTCAGCTAACTTTAGGTACTTACAGCTGGCTGTCTAGATTCCTTGTATAGTTATAGAAAGAAAGAAGCACTTTCAGGGCACACTTCATCTGACCTATTTTAAATGCCTATCTTAGGACGAGATGAATTGAATTTTAGAAGGGTCTATTTCTCCCTATTGACTATAAGGAGAGTCTAGGAAACTAGTTCAGATATAGATGCCTGCATTGCAGACATCTAAATTTGGACAGATGAGTCTCACTGCCACAGACCTGTATCGTAAGCTTCAGTGTCTAATGCCAGCATCAGCCTTGTACCACCATACATTTCCTTCCCTAAAACTTACTTAGCTTTCTCATTCTAGCAGTAGATTTGAGGGTTGCCAGGATCCCCAGCTCCATAACAACCAGTGCTTTTTATCCTCCAGCAACCAAACAACCTAGAAATTTGAGCATCCCTCATTCCCTATTAGCTGCCTGGGAAACTGAAATGGTTCCAGGAGCTCCCACAAGTGCTGGCACCCAAGCTTCAAAGTGTCTGACTCAGGAACATGCTACAAACATGGTGCTAATAGAAGAGGCCTGGGAGTAGGTTATTAAAATATATATATATATATAAATGGTACTAATTTTCAATGATTTTTTCTACTTCTGATGAAAACTTCCAGACCAGCTCAGTCAATTGTTCATTTATCAGATGTTAAAATGGAAGCCAGAGTAGTTAAATTTGCTCACCTCCTGCCCTTTGCTTGCTCACAACCCTCACTCCTGCAGTGGGAGATGCAAACCCCACTTAATTCACCTCCCACTTCAACAGACACTGGGTACATATCTTGGGTTTCAGAACTGTACTTCAGTGTAGAATTTTAGTTTCCACTGTACAGCTTGTTGCACCGTTTGATCACTCAAGATAACAAACGTTATTAATTTTTGCTGTTCAGGAATGAAGTTTTTGGAAGATTGCCCAGTTCAGCCACTAATTCCATTATATCTGTTGGTGGGTGGCGTGATTGGCAGCTTAAAGGTAATGTGCATTCTATGTGTGAAAAATATTTTGTGTGACTAGACTTTGACTTGCTAGTTAAGACAAAATGATGGCACCAGACAGCTTCGTGCATGCAATATAGAAGACAGATATCTGGATTGAGCTGCACTTTTCCAACACTTAAGGCACCCATCAGCCAAGTGAAATGCTAATGAGTTTCCTTCAGCATTGTCCCATACACTGTGGTATGACTTTCTCTTACAGTATATGTGCTATCAAACCCACTGATAGAAAAGACTGCATAACATGGCTGGCTATGGGAAATGAAGTCCTATTTCCTCAAACAGTCTTCCAAGCCTCTTTCATTTTCACAGATGTTTGCTCATAGTGCTGCACAGGTTCAATTTATCACACTTCAACGTGATTAGAAGCAATGCCCACACAGTAGCATAGCTTTCAACCCTAAGTAAATGTACCCTTGCATTGCAGCTGGGCCTATTAGTCTAGGCACAACATTTTCTAACCATAGCCACCTCTCTTCTAGTGGACCATGCTCATTTATCTTTGCTGAGCCAGCAGAGGATGGCTGCTTGGCTACTTGGCAAGACACACCATACTCATTTCACACCCTGGGCACTATAAAGCTGTAGCTCTGCGATGACTTCAGGGCAAAGGACGGCCCCACTCTTACAGGCCCCTTAGCTAATGCATCCAGGTCCTTTTCTTTGCCAGGACTGAAAGATCGGGACCTCTACATCCCCTGAGCTCCTTCGCAGTTATAACCAAACTGCAGTACAGCACTGGGAAACCAATCATCCCTCTGAGGATCTTCAGGCAGCAAATAAGTAAATGGAGAAGCAAGAAAGTACTTAATCTTGCTATGTGAATGCTATGAGTTCTCCTGGTAAACGTTTAGACATTTGATCACACCTTTGGACTTATCTGTATATTCAAAGGCAATTTCACAATGCTTTATAAAAGATCAGATTTGAAAGGAATCTTCTCAGGCTAATGAATGGAAGCATTCATCAAAAATGCTATTTCTTAGCTGTTGCTGATCTGAAATCACTTTTTATTACCCAGAGTAAGTGAGTCGGTTAATATTTCTACCGACATCAAATAATGGATTGAATTTGGTTTCAGCTGACACAGGACAGTGTTTTTTTCAGGCTGGCAATATATCTGGTCAGAATTTGATTTGGCTAACTTTTGTCATCTCATAGTGCTTAATCTCTAGCTAAATTCCACCGCCTTAGTTCTACCCAGTTGCACTCATGGGACTGCACTGACTGCTACTGGCTTATGGGAGTTGTGCCTGAGCAGTACACTTAGCTAGCTTGAAATCTGAGAGAGATTTATAGACATTCTGAGAATGGGTATAGGATGAGTACAGGATGAGGTCTTGGAAGAACACTGTCCTGTGATAGATGTAATTTAATGACTAGTCATACTGGCTACATGGAGCTGATCTATTTGGTTTTTTCAGCGCCTCCAGTCTTTCAAAAGCTTTGATAACCTGTAGTTGTTCATCAACACAATGCAGCCACTTTACAGTATCTGGAGAGTCTTGCTGAATTCATGCCTTTCTGCTCCATAAGCATATATTCTGCATTATTATCAGTGTGAGGGACAGCCAGAATTTTCTTCAACTACAGCGTGTACAAAGCAGTGTACAGAAGGATACACTTTCTATGGAGTGGTTAGATGGAATAGATGAGATCTATAAATCCAAGGGTTTTTTTCTTCCTCTGAACCAACACTCATCTATCAACTAACCCCATTCCCATCACTGAGCATGATGAGGCTTCAGCACAGGCATCTGCTATGTGCTGAGATCATCTCAAAGCTAACGAGCATCATGGTGCTTAAAGTCAACAAACAGGCTCCCCATATGGAAAACTAAGACCCACTGGGCAGGTAGTTTTTCCTCTCCCAGATGTCATGAGCCTGCCTAAAATAAATGCTCACATGAGAAGAACATGCCTTACTGGTTTGAACAACCAATTCCAAGTTCTCAGCTGTGATGCATGACATTTAGTGGAAACAGCATTTTTTGGCCTGTGTTTGTGCTGGACCTTAATCCCTGTTTCTCTTAACCTTTGCCAACAACTGGGCTAGGAAAACTGGGCTTTTCCAGCAAATATTTAGTCAATACACAATTGAATAGTTCTACAAGGTAGAGCAAGAGAATCCTGTTCTCAGCTGATTCACCTACATGGTAATGGAAAGCAACGAGGGAAGACAAATCCACCCACTACTAGGCAGGAACTTCACTTTGTTCTTTAAAATCTCTAGTGTGAAAACTGCTGCCATTTCCCCACAAAATCTGTTTCCATGCTTTTCTATTGTCCCATTGGCAAGTTATTTTTCCAATGTCTGGCCTAAAAATCTCACCATGGATCTGTCTCATTTTTGGCTCCTCAGATTTCTCTTATCTCATTTTCCCACACTCAATTTTAATTTGGTTCAAAGGCTGGCAGTGGTCAGGAGATGTTCAGACTTTCCACAACCAATTTACTATGCTCTTTTCTCCCCAATGGTTCCAGGTGACTCTGCTGCTGTACGACTCAACCAGGATGAGGCAACTGCTTTCCAAGTCTGTTGTGATTGATGATGATGATGACGATGAATACCCCTGGAGGCAGAACGCTCACAAGTACTACATCCATCTAACCCTCAGCCTCTTTCTCTTCCTCTGGTTCATTCTTGGGAACTACTGGGTGTTTTCAGTGTACCTGCCAAATTTTATCCCACCTTTCCACCAGCCTCAGGATTACTGTGACAAAACCTTGTACATTTTTGCTGTTGGTGTTCTCATTATTAGCCATACTGTTCTCTTCCTCCTCATCTTTTGTAGCTGTTGCATATATTTTTTTTCCAGGCAAAGATACTCTTCAGAGGAAGACTAAGTGCCACGTAAATAAAGCTCCAGATGTTTAGGAAAGGGTGTGCAATGAAAAGGCAATAACTCACCCTTATGTGTATCTTTGTTGTACTATATATATGTATGTTAGCAGTCAACTGCAAGAGGAAATTGTAAATCACATCCCAGTGCCATTTGGAAATAGCTAAACTAGAATACAGCTTACTCAATGTGAAATTGCTGCTACAGATGCCAGGGTGCAGTCTTGCTGACTTCTATAACCCTTTTGTAACTCTTGGATTTTCTATTTGGAGTGTCACATTCTTTAGTAAGCTCTTGGATATGACAAACTCCTCTAAAACCAGACTCCTGGTTTTACAGCATAGTACATATTTGCCTGTAAAAGTAGCCACTTTATCCCCTTTACTGGGACCTGAACACCACTGTAGCCTTGCCGAGGTATGTTAGTGTCCCTGCATTAAAGATGCTGAGGCAACAAAAGATATAGGGCTGCATTCAGACCACTTTGAATTTGGACTTTGACAGTGACTTAGATGCTCATCAGGAAGCCAGCCAGGCCACTGTTAGACCAGCCAGTTAAGTATCTGGGATAGCAGTATGAGCATGTATAAAAGGCAGCTTGAATATGGCCCCAAGATCTCTCCTGAACTTGGACTAGAAAGCATCTGTATCTATCTTTGGTGCTAAAACAGCCTCCATATATCCATGTATATCCAGTGCATCCAAACTGAGCCAAGGCCACCAGGAGATGAGCTACTGAGCAACAGATTAGGTGCTTTAACCAGGACTCAGCAGTTTCCAGCCAGGAGAGACTCATTTCTCCACTTTTTGTATAACATTAATTTGTCGCTACCACACCAAGATGCTTGTCAAACCACGGTGATTAAGTTCACATCAAAATTGATGAGGCTATGTTAGTATCTTAAATATAGAACATGGTAATAAGACATGAGCAGGAATGTGAGAATTTTAGGTGGATGTGCTTACTACAGCAGTTCTCTGGTTGTGGTGTGAGTGCACACCTGAATTGTTCACCGCAGTGCTGTACTTATGGAAATCTATACTTAATGGATAGATGTAACTAATACAGCTTTTAAGCCAACAGCAGTGTCAGCTTTAAAAGCACCAGCATGCTCAGAGACAATTGTTTTGTGACATGTAATGGAACGAGCCCGTACCTGGTCCTGGGAGATTGTTTTTTATGTGCTGATGAATGCAGTATAAAAGTGCTCTTTCTGCTTTTTCTTTTATGCAGATCTGTTAATACGGTCACAGTGGAAGGGCTCTCCTCTACACAAGCATGAGGATGGCCCCAGGCACAGGAAGCAGATGCGGGCTTGGGGTATCTTTTCTGTTAAAAAACAGTGTTTTTAAAAGCGTGTGTTTTAGAGAAAACTAACAGAGCTGTAAGGCACCTGTGGGAGGGCAAGATCTGTTCAACAACAATAACCACAGCTTTGTTCAACCATTCATCCTGGGTCTGAGGCTGAACAATAGAATATCTGTGGGAATCACCTGTGAACATTTATCTCAGAGCCATTGCATAGACTAAGAGTGCATTTGGTCCAGATAGATTTTAATTCAGGCCCCAGCTTTAAGAATTATTTACTTCCAGAAACCTAATCTTAGCAAGCCGGTGGGATAATGGGTAGAAGAGGAAAAATCAGTGTAGCACTTCCTAGCTCCACAGCAGTTATCAGGAGTCAGAGATATGCTGTCCCCGTTCAGAAATTCATCAAATGGAAGTTGCTAACACTGCCACTTGATGCATGCCTGTGTGCAGGGAAATATGAGCAATGGCAGCCCTTCCCTTTATACATGGACTGAAGATCTAGGCTGTGTTTTCCCATGAGCTGCTTCACCCCATGCTCACTACTGCCTCTCTGAAGGTACTACGCATTTCTGAAACATAACTGTTGCCAATAGTGGAATGCTAGAATTCCTCCTTCCTACCCCAAGTATCTCATGGCTCAGCATTTGGACTAGTGGACTTTAGCACAGGCAGATATTCAGTGCTCAGTTCTGAACAACTCTACATGATTCTACCTTCAGTGGAGAGCATATTTCATTCATTAAGATGTCACAGTGTTTAAGAAATTGCATTTCAGCATCTTGACATCCATCCAGCACTTGAATGTAACAAAGCAGCTGTTTAACATTGCACAGGAACCTTACCAAAAAGCATTAAAAAGATTATACTCAGTTTATAATGCAAAGGAAATTTAACACTAAAGTAGCTACAGACATCCATTCCAATCATTGGACTCCAATAAAAATGTCCCTGTTTCTTGTAAAATGCTACTAGGGTCATTTTTGATTACAGAAAATTACTCCTGTGTATGCCAGAACTGACTGCTGTGCCACTACACACCCAGCAACCTTGCAGCAAATGACAGTGTGTGTGCTCCTACCCAACCAAATATGATTTGATTTTAGTTTGTCCCACAAAAGAAGAGATTTAAGCTGAGTCTCATTGCCTTGTGTTTTCTGTGTGCCTGTATGAGGGCAGCTGCAGCAGCAGATGAGCAGTAATTCATGAAACACACCAGTGACACAACAGTGAGCCTGAGGCCTGTGTCTCATTCAGGCTGAATGAATCTCTGCAGTCAGCTGTGGAGACTTAATTCTTTAGGTATGAGAACCCAGAACATTCACTGACTTTGTGGGAAACAGCTGATAAATCACAATGCCAGTGTTCAGTAGTTGGTTGACTCAAGCTGAAAGTAATAGAGGAGGTATTAAGGAAGCTAAGGGCAGTTGTAGAATACTTTAAATATCTATACGGTAAACAGAAAACTTTGTTAAGATTGAGGGAGGAAAATTCGGAATTGTTGGTATTTAACTTTACTTACGTACGTGAATAATCTGTTACACTGCCACTGCCTCCTTCAGCAGGATAGAATCACGCAGGTGTGGAGCAAGGACAGTCAGTTTGGAGCATATGATGCATACCACTGTGTTATGGTGGCTTATTAAGTTATCATCATTCTCCTGGTCCGTCACCTTCAGCAGCATAAGTCCTTGGATTGCTCCTAACATTCGATAAAGCACTCAGTTTAAATTCACATGAAGGTAGTTTAACTGAAAGCATTTTATCTCCCTTTGGAGTAAGCTAGGAACGTGGTCTTCAGCACCTTACCTTGTAAACAGTAACTTCTTAAATTCACAGAGTGATGGTGTCCCAGGCATGGATGAGCTCAGTCCCTGGAGGAACAAATACATTCCCTCAGCAGACTGCTGTGAGGAACTAAATCATTACAACCCTAAAGCTGAAAGGCTGAAAATACAGTCTACGCCTTGGTATGAAAATGTTTAACATTTTCCCACTAGACTAAAATTACAAATTGAAAAATGCCATTTTTTTTCTTTTTCTTTTCTTTTTTTCTTTCTTTTTTTTTTTTTTTTCCTACAGTGAAATAAATGGCTTTGGGAAAATTGAACAAAATACACCCTTAAGCCAATTATGATGAACTCAGAAATGTAATGACTACAATGGTGGAAATTGCCTGTAACCATTCTAGTTAAATCATCTCTCCTTTTTGAGAAACAAAGCTGTCTTTCTAGCTTTCAACAGAAGAAATAGCCACGGTTTCAATGGATTAGATTGCCTGTGCTCTGCTAGTTGTGGGTACTATGGAAATCCAACAATATGAAGACACAAAGATATTTCTGCTTGCACAAAGAAGACTACAGACATATACATACCATAAGTGCAATGGCAGCAGACATGCAATACATTACATTTATTACATTTTATTGCCCACAGTATATTTCTCCTCCCTCCACTCCACCTTCTTTGGCAATAGGTATCATATTCCAAAGCTCTGAGGAACAGCTTCCCAAAGCTGTTTTAAAAGCTGCAGACAGATAAGTAAATATCTTATTCCTTCATTTCAAACTTGAACACACATAGCTCTGGAGTGCTACCTGCTGACCCACAGAAGTAGGGAAGAAGGACATCAGACATGTCACAGACCTCATCGCTGGAGTAGAAACAAGAACTCATTCTGTTCAGGAATAAAAATAGGAGATTGCACTCACAAGGCAATTGGTTCAGATTTTATGAGGCCCCAAGACATCAGACTTGTACAAAAGTACAAGGTGACTGTGCAGAAAATAATAAAAAAAGTAGCAGAAGTTATTCTTGGTTAGTTCAAAAGCTGTTTTACATGTTTCAGGTCTGGCTGAGCAAGAACCTGGAGCTTAAACTGAGGGAAAAGAAAGAAATGTACAGGAAGTGGAAGCAGGGTGCCTGGGAAGAATATAGGGACATTGTCTGCATGTAGAAATATGATTAGGAAAGCCAAGGCACAGACAGAGCTGAACTTGGTGAGGGATGTGAAAAATAACAAGAAGGGGTTCTACAGGTACATAGGCAGGAAGAGACAGGCCAAGAAGAACGTTCCCTCTCTGATAAATGAGGATGGAGAACTGGCTTCCTCAGACATAGGAAAAAGCTGAGGTACTCAGTGAGTTGCTTTGCCTCAGTCTTCACAGGTGGCCAGGCTTCCTGTGTCTGCCAGGACCCTGAATCTCTAGGCGTGGGTGAGAGGAGTGGATTCCACCCCAATATAACAGTGGAACAAATCTGAGACCTCCACATATAAATCCATGGGACTGGATGACATGCATCCCAGGGTTCTGAGAGAGATGGCTGATGTGGTTGCTGAGCTGCTCTCCATCATATTTGAAAAATCATGGCTGTCAGGTAAAATCCCTGGTGACTGGAAAATGGAAAAGTTACTCCCATTTTTAAGAAAGGGAGAAAGGAAGACCCAGGGAACTACAGGCCAGTGAGCCTCACCTCTGTGCCTGGGAAGATCATGGAGCAGAACCTCCTGGTTACCACATTAAGGCACATATGAGATGAAGAGGTGATCACAGAATCACAGAATGGCCAGGGCTGGAAGGGACCTCAAGGATCATGAATCTCCAACCCCCCTGCCACAGGCAGGGCCACCAACCTCCTCATTTACTGCTAGACCAGGCTGCCCAGGGCCCCATCCAACCTGGCCTTGAACACCTCCAGGGACGGGGCATCCACAACCTCTCTGGGCAGCCTGTTCCAGCACCTCACCACTCTCTCTGTAAAGAACTTCCCCCTGACATCCAACCTAAATCTCCCCTCCCTCAATTTAAAACCATTCCTGCTTGTCCTGCAGTTATCTACCCTTTCAAAGAGTTGATTCCCCTCCCCTCTGTAGGCTCCCTTTAGGTATTGAAAGGCTGCAATGAGGTCACCCCACAGCCTTCTTTTCCCCACAGCCCAGCTCCCTCAGCCTGTCCTCATAAGGAGGTGCTCCAGTCCCCTGATCATCTTTGTGGCCCTCTTCTGGACCCTCTCCAGCAGCTCCCTGTCTTTTTTGTACCGGGGACTCCACACTTGGACGCAGTACTCCAGATGGGGCCTCACAAGAGCAGAGTAGAGGGGAACAATCACCTTCCTGTCCCTGCTGGCCACCCCTCTTTTGATGCAGCCCAGGATACCATTTGCCATCCGAACCACAAGGGCACACTGCTGGCTCATATTAAGTTTTTCATCTATTAAGATCCCCAGGTCCTTCTTCACAGGGCTGCTCTCAAGGACCGCTCCTTCCACTCTGTATGGATGCCTGGGATTCCTCCGGCCCAAGTGCAAAACTCTGCACTTTGCTGTGTTGAACCTCATCAGGTTCACCCGAGCCCACCTTTCTAGCCTCTCGATGTCCCTCTGAATGGCATCCCGTCCTTCAACCGTGTCGACTGCACCACTCAGCTTGGTGTCGTCAGCAAACTTGCTGAGGGTGCACTCGATTTCGGCATCGATGTCATTGATAAAGATGTTAAAGAGCACCGGTCCCAAGACAGACCCCTGGGGGACGCCACTTGTTACTGGCCTCCACCTGGACATAGAGTCTGGAATGGGTCCAGAGGAGGGCTACTAAGATGATCTGAGGGCTGGAGCACCTCTCCTATGAAGAAAGGTTGAGGGAACTGGGCTTGAGAAGAGAGGGCTCTGGGGAGACCTCATTGTGACCTTCCAGTACTTGAAGGGAGCATATAAACAGGAAGGGGAACAACTGTTTACATGGATTGATAGTGATAGGACAAGGGGGAATGGTTTCAAACTGAGACAGGGGAGATTTACATTAAATATTAGGAGGAAGTTTTTCACTCAGAGGGTGGCGACACACTGGAACAGGTTGCCCAAGGAGGTTGTGGATGCCCCATCCCTGGAGGCATTCAAGGCCAGGCTGGATGTGGCTCTGGGCAGCCTGGTCTGGTGGTTGGTGACCCTGCACATAGCAGGGGGGTTGAAACTAGATGATCATTGTGGTCCTTTTCAACCCAGGCCGTTCCATGATTCTGTAATTCTATAAAAAGGTGAATGGCGAGTGCAAATGAATCTAAATGCTCTGACTTTACAGGCAAAGGGCTACGAATCTTAAATCCGTGACAATTTCTATACATTCTATCACATTTTAACAGATCTGTAGATATCTGTATCTGTAAGATACCTTGAATCTTGTAACTGATTCTGATTATTAATCTTCCCCAAGTTCTAGCTGATAGGGGCACAACAAAGACCATGCATGTTCTGCAGATAATACAGACAGGACTGTTACATCAGGAATGTCATCTGAGATTGTTGCTTCTTGCAACAAGGTTTCTTAGGGTTCCTGTTCACTACAGGAGTAATATGAAAGTCCCATGGATGTTAGCCATAAGGAGAGAGCCAAAATATTTTTAGAAAGCATAGATAGGGGGAAAATGAAAAAGGCTGACAAATATAATTGTACATTGCATAGTACAGGGAAATAAAGTACAAGAAAACTGCTGAAAAGAACAGTATTATGTTGCAAGAATAGATTTTTGAGAAAACTGTATGAAGTTCTAAGAAATGTTTTTAACACTGAATTTCTATGAAATGTCTAATTTGAATGAAATACAACAAGGAAGACATTGACCAACATGAGTGCACAAGCATACATGATTTAAGGTTAAAAACTAAAAGTACTTTACTAGACGTGCTAGTTATAATCAACTCTACTGCAATTTCACTGAGATGAATTGTTATTTCAGAGGCTGATTTCACCCACAGATTTGAGTCTAAGCCATACTGACTCTTCTGTATGACCATTAATGCTAAAGCAAAGCGGAAATCTATGATATTTTTCCCCATGCTACAATCTAACAGTTCAAATGTGAGAGGTGTCCTGAGATGCAAATTATGGGCCTGAGGGACAATGTATGCAAAAGGTTTTTTTATAAGGAGATCCTCCAGATTTCCACATCAGTTAGGTACCTGCATATCTTGTAGATTTGATTCTCAGTCCTTTGGAGGAAAAAGTTACTTTTCAGTACTGAGCAGAGTATGCAGGGTGCAAACAGTGGAGAAATTATGACACACTGGCACAGCTGCTTCTTGAGCACAACAAGCTACTTGGCCTAGAGAAAGCCTGATTTCATTGGAAACAACCCTGCTGAAGACAGGAGCTTGCAAACTTATTAATGACTTGGGTACAAAAGCATACAAAAAAGAGAATACCCTGCTGCTCCCCAAAACAGTCAGAACTTTGACCCCTGCTGCACTCAGGATGAGTAGCTTTTCTACTCCCACTCTGCTAATCACACCTACACATAAGATATGAGATATGACGCTGGGGTCTCCAGGCCTGGATGCTCCTCTTCAACCACTCACAGGCCCTCTACTCCAGCCAGGCAGAAAGAAGTGCACTAACTGCCTCCCTCCGAGAGCTGCTGACAGCTCTTAATTGCTGTTACACTTAGAGGGCGCTGTTAACTTCTCAGTGCTCTTGAGTGTCCATGAGGATATCGTGACAAATGCTTGTGACAAACGTGTGTTTCCTGCAGAGATGGTGACTTGCACACGGTTGCCACTTCCTTTGAAAACCTGTCTCCAACTACAGATGTTGAGCTCTTCTGAAACTTTGGCCCTTAAAACCTGCTCCTGTTCCCACTGCAATCAGTGGCCATGTTCTGATTGATTTAATGGGGGCAGGCACAACAACTTAATTAGAAATTTGACAACTGTGATGAAAGAATGCACAAAAGCCTTCTGGATCTTCTGTAGGAAGCAAGGAAAGGAGCTAGTTGTGCTTAAGACAGAGATAATAGAAGAGACTGGCAAGATGGCCTTGAAGCTGCTCTTCAACATCTTGTATAACATAATTGCTTTTCAGCTCTTGAGTACTCTACCTTGAGTCCCTTGGGAAGAAAACATGAAACATGCTGAATTGCAGAGCCCTGCAGAGCAATCAGTACCCTCAACTTTTCTTTTGTGTTGTGAGGTAATTAAAATCTTGTTTAAAACCCCTTGCTCTTTCACAGATACAAGGATGGATCAAATCCAAGGATTCTTTTCATGTCAGTCCAGCTGTGCGGCCAGAGCTGCATTTTCACCAGCCCTTGCATTTTATGAAAACACTGAGTTATTTATTCAGTACTGTTCAAGAAATCCTAAGACTGAGGAGATCATAATCACAACAATCCAGATATTTTACTTGCTTTGAGAATTTTCTGCATAACAAACTCAGAGGCTACTTCTACGCTGTGAGACGCAGGCACCTGAATATAGGATTACCAGTGCCAGGCCATGCTGTCCAGTCAGCCCGGGTGCAGTCTCACTCTTAGTACTTGGGAATGAATTATTCTTCAAGGAAAGTATCCCCCAGACCATACTTGAGCTTGTTTTGGACAGACATAGTTGTTTAATATCTAAAGAAAGCTTGTGCACGATCAAATATCTGTGTAGTATGGGCAATAATAGGATCTAGCCCTGAGAATAAGCTATGAGTTATTTGACAGCGTAGATATACCTGAAGTGCTGCTGTCCTCAAGTGAAACAGTAAATTTGAGCATGTTATATAAGGAATAAGCAGGGTGAAGTCATCTCGTTCAGAAGTTGAATGAGGGGAATGTCAGGAGCTCAACAGCCTTGTGTCTCCCTTGATCCTGCCCCTTCCAGTGTGGCTGACCCAAATAACAGCTCCTGGCTACAACTACCCCAGATGTTCACTGACAATCCATGAGAAGAATTCCTGGTTCAAAACATCCCTCTTATTCAGAATAGTCTCCTGCTTTGGTCTAATGCTTGCTAAACTAGCTGCAAGAAAGAAACCAAAAGCTGTAGCTTCCCAAATTTTCCAAATGCCAGAATGGATTCTAAATCTGCTAACAAAGAGCATCAACCTAGAATTCAGTACAAAAGGGAACAAGCAGCCAAAAAAAAACCCTTGACATAGGAGGATTTTTTGCCTGTTAGAGTACTGCCAGTACTTCAGTATTTCGGTAGCATCAGCCAGCTCCTGGCAATATACAGTCTTATCATTCTCCTGCACACAATCTCTATTGCCTCATCACTGAGATGGCTGAGTTAGTAAGCAGAACTCATTCCATCTCTCCTACCTCTGGAACAATACAAAGGCAAAACATCACAAGAGAAGAAATGAAATAACAGCAACACTTAGACAATCTCCTGAAAATTGTATTTGATAGAAGGGTACGGCTAAACTAATGATGTTCAGCAAAGCCAAGTGAAAGGTTTTGCACTTGGACTGATGTAATGTATACGAACTGGGAAAGAACTCCTTGAGAGTAGCCCTGCTGAGAAGGTCTTAGGGGTCTTGGTTGATGAAAAATTTAACATGATCCAGCAGTGTGCGCTTGCAGCCTGAAAGACCAATGGTGTCCTGGGTTCCATCAGAAGAAGGGTGGCCAGCAGGGAGAGGGAAGTGATTGTCCCCCTCTACTCTGCCCTCATGAGGCCCTATCTGAAGTACTGCTTCCAAATCTGGGGCCCCCAACACAGAAAAGATGTGGAGCTGCTTTTGAGAAAGTCCAGAGGAAGGCCACGAAGATGGTCAAAGGTCTGGAGAACCCTTTGACAATCCAAAGGACTGGATTTAGATTAGATGTCAAGGGGAAGTTTTTCAGAGGGAGGGCAGTGAGGACCTGGTAAATGTTAGAAGGAGAAGCTGTGGATGCCCTGTCCCTGGAGGTGTTCAAGTCCAAGTTGGATGGGGCCGTGGGCAATGTGATCTAGTGCCTGGTTTAGAAGTTGGCAACCCTGCCTCTGGCAGAGGGATTGGAAATTGATGATCCTTGAGGTCCCTCAACCCAAGCCATTTTATAATTCTATAGCTCTATGATTCTATGATCACAGTACTGGTGCTATTGTATTTCTGGAATATCTTTAGAAAAAATTGAGGGTGTACAAATGTGATATAAGTTCCCAGCTCTACATTCAAACTCCTTCCTAACAAACATACCTTCTCTGAGGCCCTAATGTTTAAAAACAGAAGTAATATGCTGTCATTTCCCATTTCTGCCTGACCCTTAAAATGCTGTAAGCTCTCCCATTGTCTGCCTATGTTACTATATTTTGTGTTTGACTAGTGGGAAGCTTCTGCCATGCGTACTCACACTGGTTAGTCCCTCCATGTTGCATCACCCAGCGCCCAGCTGTTTCCAGTTCAAATGGTTTAGCCTGGAAGGGAGGCACAATCTTGTCAATCTGCAGTCTTCCACTTACTTTTAGAGAAGCCTGCAGATTGCAGACATGTTCCCCTTATCTTTGAGAATGTGGACTGAAACTACGAATAAAACATATCAGAACCATCATCCATTTTTGCTTTATGTTAAGCTGTATGTACTTAATAAATATGCAGGGTAAAAAGAGGAATGACAAGGGAATAAAGCACAACCTGGATTAGTGTGCTCACAGGAACTTCCACAGGGATTTTGGTTTGTTTGGGATTTGCTAATTTTTTTCAAACTGAAATCATGTTTCCTGTAAAGAATGCAGCTAATTCTGCAAGGTAAGCAACTGTGGAACATTACTATCCTAGAACAGCATACTGAGAGGCACTGAGGGTTACAAAGCCCAAGGTGAGACATTCTCTCTAACTAGCATAAAAATCTGGGGCAACACCGGATGTTTGTAACAGCAGACGTGCTCACATAACTCTGGTTTTGCTCTGCCGTGTGTTTTCCCAGAACCAGCGTTCATGGAAAGAAACCAGGCAGATTTGGACAGTCTGTGAGGAAAAAGCAGAAGCTGGGGGGCTATCAGGGCAAAGGATTCAAATGAAGAAGAAGGAATGTTATGTCAGACAGCATGCAGGATTTGCACAAACCTAACATCTGCTCGGATCACAGTGATATGATTATCTAACATCATTTTAGCAGCTCCTGTGCAGTTCTGGTTGCTAACTGCAGGTTGTAGGTGATGATCACAGAACTGTTTCCATATAGCTCAGAATTATATATTTACATTTACATAGGATGAAAACTGCTCCAAAAGTAATGCCTCCTATTGATTATGTTGGTCCATGACATCAAAGGCCAGTGTTGTTGGTATGGCAGTAGAGGTTGAAACTTCCTGCCAGTATCCCATTACATTTTGTTGCTGTGTGACAAATGGCAGTGGGGCCAAAATTATGAATCAGCTTCAATGAAATGATGGAGGCAATGTTGGAATACCACAAAGTTTACATCAAGTATGTTCCACAAATGCTTATACAGGAACAGAAAGAACACCATATGCAAGTTTTCAGGACCTACTGAGCCAATACAAGACTGAAGGGGACAGTTTTCTGGACTACATCATTACTGATGATGAGATGTGATGTCACCACTATGAGCCAGAGTAACCACAGCAGCCCATGGACTGGTGACATGTGAATTCCACATTGAAGAAAAAGTTTGAGAAGCAGTCCTCAGCAGATAAAGTGTCTTTTGGGATAGGAAAGGAGTGATCCTGCTGGATTTCCCAGAACCCAGACAAACCATCAGCTCTGACCATTACATCACAAAGCTGACTGAGCTGACGGCTTGAACTTCCAGAATCAGGCCAGAGAAGAAGAAAACCTTTCTCTTGTAACACAATAATGCCATGCCCTATATCAGTCTGAAGGCCACATGTTGCCAGTCTAGGTTAGACTGTCCTACCATACCCACTGTATAGTCCAGATTTAGCACCTTCTAACTTTCTTTGTTCAGTCTGATGAAAGATGGACTGCTCGGGCACCATTTTCCTAGCAATGATGCCATCACAGCAGCTGTGAAACAGTGGGTCACCTCTGCTGGTACAGATTTTTATAAGGGTGGCATGCAGTCTCTTGTTCATCACTAGCAAAAATGCACAGCTAATTGGTGGTGACCATGTTGAAAAATAGTGCTTTGTAGCTGAGAATTTGCTCTATCAAACAGTGTTGTTGTGCTCTTTGCATCTTTTGCAGTTTCCATGGAAATAAACAGGAGGTATTACCTTCAGAGTGACCTCTATACATATCTGTAGTTCAGGCTGCCATTCACTTTCCATTATAGAAATAATGTTGCCAATTACACCACTGCTAAGCTGTTACAGCTGTTACTTTCTGGGTCAAAAGAATCCATTTTGAGCACCAGAATCAGGGTGAATTGCTTAGGAAGACTTCAGTCAAAATATCCTAGTCATTTCCAAGAACAAAATCGGTTTAAACTGACTGGTTTTAAATAAATTCTTCCATCTGTTTTAATAAGAACAAGCATTTTCAGATTTGGTGCAAAGGTATGATATTTATCTAGATGGTCTCTGTAGGGAAGAAGATATCCTCCTGAAAATGTGTCTTTTTGCCCTCTGAAAAATCTTATTTCACATACAATACTTAGCATAAGCACAGTGCTGAGTTCTGAAGTTTTAACTTCATGGTGGGAAGTACCTTTTGTGTGAGAGCTGAGAAACCTGAGTTGAGAGCTGAGGACTTGAGTACGAACCCTTCACCAATATGAAGAGATTTAGAAAAGGAAGTACCAGGCTACAAAATGGGGTTAGAAGAGACAAAATATTTCAATCTCTTCTGTCTCTGCTGTTGAAACCAGCTAACTGAAGCTGCTGAAAACAGATTGGACTCCCAAAGCAGGTTGTGTGCCTGTGGCCCTGAAAGACACATAAAAAGCATGAATTAATCTAACTTGCACACTGATGCTTTTAAGTGCCTAGTCCTTTAACATGCTTAAGAACATAATTATGCCTACAATGACAATTTCCTTACAGCTAGCATAGATTGTCCAAATGTGCAACTCCAGATGATTCTCTGGGGCTTAACAGCTTTAACACACATACCAGAGGAACTGAAAACACATTTTAAACTTCACTTCTCCTGCTGTAATTGCTGCTTGCATACCCTTTCTTACTGGTATGTATTACCCCATTAGTAGGAGCAAAGAATTTCACAGGTTCATTTGCCACCTGAAATACTATTTGGTGTGGTGCAATAAGGTTATTTATGTTCCTCTAAATTGAAGAGAGATGGGTTTGAAGGGTGGACACTTCAGTGGATAAGGAATTGTTTGGAAGATCGCAGCCAGGGATTGTTTCAATAGCTCAGTGTCCAGGAGGAGGCTGGAACTGCGCCCCAGGGGTCAATCTTGGGACTGGTACTCTTTGATATCTTTATCAGTGATATAAATGATGGGATTGAGTGCATCAATACTGATGATACCAAGCTGAGTGGTGCAGCTGATAATGACAGAAGGAAGAGGTGCCATCCAGAGGGACCTAGACAGGCTTAAAAGTGGGTCTGTGTGAGACTGATGAGATTCAAGAAAGCAAGGTGCTGCACTTGGGTCAGGGAAATCCCAAATACATATACAGACTGGGAGAAGAACTTGAAAGTAGCCCTGCTGAGAAGGTCTTAGGGGTTTTGGTTGATGAAAAACTTAACATGAGCCAGCAGTGCACTTGCAGCCTGGAAGGCCAATGGTGTCCTGGGTTCCATTAGAAGAGGGGTGGCCAGCAGGGACAGGGAGGTGATTTTCCCCCCTCTACTCTGCTCTTGTGAGGCCCCATCTGGAGTACTGCGTCCAGATCTGGGGCTCATAAGGAAAAATGTGGAGCTTTTGGAGTGGGTCCAGAGGAGAGCCTTGATCAGAGGGCTGGAGCACCTCTCCTACGAAGAAAGGTTGAGAAGAAAAAAAAAAAAAGAGCATCAGACCGTTGAAGTGAACACCACCACAGACAACAGCCTCACTCGCACGCCTCTGCCCGAGCCGTAATGGCGCCGGACCGGGCGGGGCTGCCCCGGGCTCTCACATAACGGCGGGCAGGGCTGGACCGGGCACCTTTACGTAAGGCAGAGGCGGGACCAAGGCCGTGGTGGTGGCGGTAACACCATGTCCTGGTACCGCAACGTCGTGTGGTTCGTGAAGGGGCTGCGGGAGTACACGAGGTACCGGGGCTGCCGCCCCCGAGAGCGGGCTGCGCCGCGGGGCGGGCGCGGCGCTGCGGCGGTGCTTGGGGGGGGGGTGTATGTTTGTGGGTGTACACTAAAGGCTTTCCGCCTTTATTTTCGCTGTTAATTGAAGTCTGCCCTCCAAAGTGGGCGAATTTCAGCCCCTTACATATCTTTTGACAGCCACCCTTGCCCTGAGCTCAGTGCAGGAAGATCACAGCTGAGCCCGAGCTGAGCAGTCGGAGCCCCTTAGCTCCCTCACAGAATGTTTTGAGTTATTGCTGCAGAACTTGCTCCACACTGGCACTGTGTCCAGACAGCTCTGTGAGAGAGGAGCGTTGAGCGTGTGCCAGAAAAATGCACAGTGAGCTGTAGAGGGAAAACCCTTTTCAACCCTCCCTCTGTTTTTTGTTTTTGTTTTGGAATTGCTGTCTTCTGGCTTCCTCACAGGTGTCTCTGATTTATCTAGGAGTGGTTACGAGTCTGCCTCCAAGCACTTCGATCCGGCAGATCTGGAGGTGGATGTGGCTGGTAGATCCTTTCTGATCACTGGGTCCAACAGCGGCATTGGCAAGGCTGCAGCCAAGGAGATAGCACGGAGAGGTGAGCCGGGGCACCGCCCCAGCCTGCAGGAGAGACGAGTGGAGGCAAATTTGGCTTCCAGCACGAATAAGGAGCATGCAGCTCTCCGGAGTGAGGGGACAGAGCTCTTAGTTTGGGTTAAAGGATTAAACGTGGTCAGCAGTGTGAAAACTGAAATAGTGAAACAAAAATGTAAATAGAGAAAACGTCCGATGTTTCTCACGTGTATGTTTACCAGTATTATCCACCATTTAAAGATGTTACTGATGGAGTAAGGTCTACATAAGGCTGGTTCAGTACAAGTATCAGATTGGTGGAATGTGAACAGGGTGAGGGACTTAAACATTTACCATGTGATGGAAGAAAACAGATGGCTTTGCAAAGCTAGAGATGGGAGAGTACAAAAGAGCCAAAGTGTTGTACTTGATCATGACAATAAGCCTAGAATTGGCACCCTTTAGCCAACTTTTTTTTTTTTTTTTTTTTTTTTTTACATCACTCTGGGTAAGCAAGGAGATGAACTGGAGTAGCTACTCTTTAAGGATAAAACTAATCCTGTTTAGGGCTGATAAAATAACTCCCCTTGTGCAAGACTTCCAGGCACTTTGGCATGTAGAATAAAAAAGAAGAGTTTGTGGTTCTCTTTGCCTGCTTAGGCTCTAGCAACTATCTTATGAAGGAGAGTGGAGATTTGGTTAAATTAAACTAATTCAAAATTATTAGCATCGAAGAGCCTTTGACTTAAAGATCCCCCTCAATACCAGTGTATGATTGATCTCAGGTTCCCTCCACAGTCATTATGCATAATAACTTTATTGCTTTGCCTGGTGACTGTTCTGCTTGCAAATGAAGCTGCCCACCAGATGTTGCATAGTCATTCAGGTTGAAAAAGATGACTAAAATGATCAAGTCCACCTGTCGACCCATCACCATCGTACCCACTAAACCATGTCCCTCAGTGCTTCATCTACACTTTTCTCAAACGACTCCAGGTATGGGCAGCTTGTTCCAGTACATGATTACTCTTTTTTTCCTAATATCCAACTGGAATCCCTCCTAATGCAACTTAAAGCTATTAAGTCCAGTCTTGTCACTAGTTACCTGGGAGAAGAGGCTGACCCCTGCTTTGGTACCACCTCCCTTCAGGTAGTTGTAGAGAGTGATAAGGTCTCCCCCGAACCACCTCTTGTCCAATCTAAGCAATCCCAGTTCCCTCAGCCATTCTCCATAAGATTTGTGCTCCAGACCCTTCTCAGCTTTGTTACCCTTCTTTGGGACACACTGCAGAGCCTCACTGTCTTTCTTGTAATGAGGGGCCACAAACTGAACACAGTACTTGAAGCATGGCCTCACCAGTGCAGAGTACAGAGGGACAATTACCTTTCCAGTCCTGCGTGTCAGACTGAACTAGTACACAGGATTTGGTCATTACATCTAAATTTGTGGCCAAAGAATAACCTTGGACTCAGACTTCTTGCCTGATACTTTACTAGGGCATGGTTGTGCATATAAAGTTAAAATGACTTAATCATTTAAGTCAGGAAGAAATTCCTGATCCCATTCTTGCATGTGTTGCTCTGAAACTCCATGTCAGCTACTGGGACTCGCTTCTGGTTGAACCTCTTGAAGTGCATTACAACAAGAAAGCAAGGAATTAACACTCAGCAAACAAATAACCAGCCTACATTGGCTTCATCTGCATGCACATCATATTCTTGTAAGTTACGGCAGTCTTGATTACATCTTCTGTAGCCTAAGTTCAGCTCTTTTCTGAATCAGTGTCATGTTGGTGTAGTGGGCTAACCTTGGCAAGCAGCGAAGTGCCACACAGTTGTTTGCACACTTCCCTGTTCCACCAGCAGTAAGGTGAGGGAAGGGGAAAAGAAGAATAAAAGTCCAGATACAATAAAAAAAAGTTTAGTGCATGATGGAGAAGTTAAATAAGAGACAAAGAAAATGAAACAAGTGATGCAAAAGCAGTCACTCACCAACTCCCATGAGCAGACTGATGCCCAGCCAGATCATGAGCAAGAGATGGCTAACTCCTAAAACCCTCTCTCTTCCTCTTTATTACTGAGCATGATGATATGTGGCATGGAATATCTCTTTGTTGAGCTAAGATCAGCTGTCCCAGCTGTGTCCCCACCCAACCTCTCGCGCACCCTCTGATCTATTCACTGAAAGGCCAAAGTGAGAGACAAGGCCTTGGCACTGTGCAAGTGCTGATCAGCAAAGGATAAAAAATAGTGTGTTACTAGCATTGTTTCACTCACAAATCTAAAGCACGGCATCATATGAGCCACTATGAAAAAAATTAATAGCATCCCAGCCACACCCAGTACTATGCATACTGCAGATGTGGGCTTTCCTATGTATCTTGTGAACTGCAGTTCAGGTTTGATGCAGGTTTTTCCCAGTCCCTTGTGTTGTTTAAATTCAGATAATTCTAGGTCTTTACCATGAAAAACATATTTAAATGCTTTTCCTAACCCATGGTTTGCACTAAAACATCTCTCTCTTCTTGACAGCAAGAAAACATTCATATTCAGAGCCCTTCAAACTCACCTTGGGACCATACCATGATCCCAATCAGCTGAAAGGCCAGCTACCTCCTCTGTATTTTATTCATACAAGTACAGTGCTTGTGCAGTCCCTTGTGCTCTTTAAACATCTGCACATCCTCATCTGCCTTAAGATCTCTCATTAAAGCCCTTCTTTGTGCAGCGAAGCCTACAGTCACTGAGAGAATGGCTTGACAGATGAGCATTGGAAACTGCCTGTTCTGATGCTTGTCTGTTCTCTCACTCATGAAATCTAGTCTCACTGAGGCAAAAATTGTCTTTCATTCTGATCTGTATATGCTTAGTGCCTGATTATGCAGGGTCCCTCCCATGCACAGTGCATGTGTAGCACAAACAACCTCAAGGCTCATTGCCTGCTTCAGCTGCATGCCCAGTATGCTTGCTCTAATTGTAGTCAGTGGAAAAACTCTCAGAGACAATTGCACATTCAGAGCCCAAAGTAGGCTGTGCAGCACATGGGTATGTGACTATTCCATCCCTGCAATAGTTCTGATGTCTTGCATTTGGGTTCTAATTGCTTTCATCAGAACTCCTTTGGGATTACATTTCTTAAGCCTTCTAACGTTGGACTGCTAGGAACTCCTAAAACATGTTTAACAGTAAACTGAACTAAGGAGTACATATGTTCTTGTAACTGAGATTAACAAATTTCTTGTAATGATTAAGGAATGTAAACCATAAGAATAAGAGTGATGTCTGCTTATATTTCAGTGCTGTTTTTGAAGGTTCTCTTTAATGTCGCTATGCTATTAGGGCATGATACATATCCAGTCCTTGGAGAAGACCCTTGTCCTGAGTATTTGTTCTGTAGAAAAAGTGGTTGGAAAGTACCTAAAGATCATTTTGTCCAGCATCCCATTTGAAGCAAGACTTCTGCCATCACTAGATCAATTTGGCCACTGCTTTCCCTAGCTTGATCTTGAAAGCCCCTAATTTCCATTCTATTGAAATTCTACCACCTCTCGGGGCAGCCTGATCTATCTCCTTATGAAAACGTTTTTCTTAATGTCTGTCCTGATCCTTCCGGGCTGCAGTTTGTGCCCGTGGTCCTTGTCACATAATCTGCCTCTGCTGAGAAATATTCTGATACCTATCATCTTTTATTCTGTTTTCACAGAACAATTCAAGTCACTTGTGTTGTTTCTTTCTAAGACGTGCCAAAACAAACATTCATGAGATTGATGTCTTAGCTTTATTTTCTAGCACAGCCCTGGTGTCTTATTTACACTAAGCATGCCTTGTAAACTTGATAGAAAATAATGAGTTAATAGTTGAGAAAATAGTTGAGTGCTTGAACTGCAGAGGCCTCCTCCATTCACACAGCCTTGCCTGGGAACCTTAGTATGTTTTGCTGTACATCTGCTTATTGTGTCCTGAGCTTTCTGTTGAAAAATTTTTAGTAGACTGTTGTCCTTTCATAGACCATGCCTGAATTCTTAGGTCTGGTTTACTAGGTAACACTGCTGAGTTTGGGTCTTCTGGGAGCATTGGTCCCTAGGAGTGGACTAAAGCTGGTGAATGTGAGACTGTGAAGTGCTGTAGCTTTGACTTGCACCCTTTTCCCAAGCACTTCATCAAGTGTTGTGGGAGCCTTGGGTCCTCCACAGACCACAGCTATGGCAGTGCTGATGAAAAGCCACTGCTCAGGTCTTGAGAGCAGAGCAATGGGACTCTGACTGCTGGGAAATCCCCGCAGTGTTCCAGGGTGGCCACTGGCAGGCTACAGATTTCTACAGGTGGGAAGCAGTCACAGAAGGTTTCTCATTCCTTCTGATTTGTATCAAAAACTAACCCCAAAGAAGAACTGCAAATTGAAAGCTACCTTCTGGCACCTTCTCTTTGCTGATGCCCCCCTGACATATTTAGTAATTAATTGTCAAATGTGTTTCTTGTTAAAATCCACGAGGTGGCACGGTTCACCTGGTTTGCCGCAATAAGGAACGAGCTGAGGATGCCAAAGGAGAAATAGTGACAGAAACTGGCAATCAGGTAAGTTTGTTGTTATGTTTTGTGATGTCCTACCTACTTTTCCTTACTACGTTGCTGAGGATTTTAAAAGTTAATTCATTGCAACGCTCTTGCGACAACATTTATGGAGTTGGAGGTTTTCTGAATCTGAATAACATGCTCTTGATTTGCTAAGGATGCCTTTCCTGCTTCACGTATGTGGTCCTAATTTTATGCTTATAGACTTTTCTATCTCTTTTTCTTACAGCATCTTTTCCTTATCTCCTGCTTTCTGTTAAAGATTCTTTTTGCTGCTGCATATATCAATCTACAGTACACCTCCGTAGCTGTCAGTGTTGCTTTGGTGATTATTCTAGAGGGTGTGCTTGTGGAGAAGTGGAGCCAGTGTCTTTGTACATTGGATGAAGATCTGTCTTCATTTTAAGCGGGGCCTTGGCTCTTAAACACAGTATTTTGATTCCAGTAGTAGAGTTTAAGGGGTGTCAAACATTGTGAAGACTTCTTATGGTTAGAGATACCTTACTGAATAATTTGTGCTCTTTAGTTTCAGCTCCCAAGTCTGACATTGAAGCTCTTTAATGGAGGTGAATTAGATCAGTCCTTGTGTAGAAGTACTCTCCAGCTGTCTAGAAAAGCATGATCCCCTGACTATAGTAAGATAAAGTTATGAAAGGACTGGTGACTATAAGTGTTACTTTCTTTTCTAGCTGCAGTCAGACAGCCTGGGCAGAGGGGTGAGTTTCATGACCTCTGAGGGTTCCTTCATGTTCTGTGTTCTATCATTTGTTGAAACAGAACTCAAGGCAAATAGTATTCTTTCACTAAATGCAGCACATCTACTGCATACTGAGTTTTGGTAGTCTACAAACCTGTAGTTTCCCTAGTCATAAAAGAACATGAGCGCACATTAGAACTTGTGTGTGACCAGGGGTCCTGGGCACTTGTATGGAAAGGAGCATTTGTTAAAGTGTCAGATGAGCTCTACAAGTGGCCCTGCACTGGAAAGAGTCATTTTTATAAGGATTCCACAAGAACATCCTTCTTTCTAAGTAGCCATCCAGAAGCAATCCAGAGAGATAATAAAATACTTTATCTGCAACTTGACAAGTTACAAGCAGACCTAACTTGCTCTTCCTGGTTATCTGGACAGAGATCCTGTTGTAGTATGTGCCAGAGATTTGTTTCCAGTTTCCACAGCAAAACATGCTGGGGTTCAATGCTGAGATGAGTTATTATTTGGCAGGCACTTGCACCTTAACCTGGGAAGTAGGAAGGTCTCCTGATTTTCTAAATAGATCTACTCATGGTGATTAGATCTCACCTTGAGAATGACTTTGCTACCATGAAGGACTTTTATAGGGAACAGATCTTTGAGTTCCTTTTCTGAGCCATGTGACAGTCTTCAACAGATAAGTGTTGATTCAGGTCTTTTTCAGTCTCTAAAATCACTTGTAATACTGAACATCTGCCCCCAAATCTACTCTTCTGTTGCAGTAGTTAGTTGCAGTAGCTCTAAAAGTAAAAGGCTCTTAGAGAGGTATCTGGTTAGAACCTACAGAAGTGTCAAGTTTTTTGTTTAGAAATGAGCATTATGATGAGAAAATTCTGAGCTATTTCAAATGAGGAGCTGAAATCCAATGGCTAAAGAGAAGACAAGTGTTTTTATCTTCAAGGAAGCAGAATTATAGATTGGGAATGATGCCTTATAATTTTCCCAGCTTCTTCGCTTATCTCTTTTGCTTGTGTAGTGAGTATTTAAAGGAACATTTGAAAAAAGAGGAGGTCTTTTAATGATTATTTGTTTCTTTGCATGGGAACACATCCTCTGCATAATTATCTTAGAAGTACCTTTCCTGGTGTGTGTCATAGGACTGTCTGTAATATGTCTTCAAGACTAAGCACTGTGCACGAGAAGAATAGGATTTGCAGTGCCTTCTGTATGCTGATAAATGCTGCTCTGCTTATAGTGGGTAGAGCAGACATTTACAAAAGCAGAGAATTGCCTTTAACAAGGACTAAAAGGTTTTAGATGTTTTGGAGAGAGGAAATATTTTAGATTTAGTGGGTTGGAAGATTATAACTTTGCTTTCATGTCAAGCTTTTCCTCTTTTATTTTACTGCATTCACATCCATGCCCATAGCATTTCAAAACAAGGGTCGACTGAAAGGGACATGGCAATTCATGCAGCACTTAGTGTGGAAAGGGGTTGCAGAAAGCACTCAACACTCTGCTTAAAAATAGTGGCGTGGAAACGGCAATGTACCTGAAGGTGTGCTCTTCTGCCCTGCTCCAGAGGAATGGTATGTGGGTGCTGTGCTGCAGGGAGTGACTGGCACTTCTCCCTGAGCCTGGGGCAGAGCACAATGGGGTCCTCATCAGTTGGGCTCTGCTGTGGCCAAGGTGCTGGGCCGCCAGATGAAGCATCTGCTGGACATGGAGCAAGCTGCATAGCCTTAGGGGGAGGAAACCGGAGGTGGACATGGTCTTTGCAAAGAGCAGAAGAGTGCAAACTCCACTTATCTGGGAGGATGGAAAGCTAGGGTCTATCCTCAAGTAAATGGATGGAGACTCCTAAGATGGGGAAGACTGGGCATTTGTGAACGCTAGCAGTAGAAGGCAGGATTGTTCTCAGCCTGCAGATGTTCATTTACAGGATAGGTACAGTGCCATGGTAACAGATGGGGAAGAACAAACTCTGTCAGGGGAGGATTTGAAGCCAGCTGAGCCTGAACTGTTGTTGGCACCAGGAGGAAGAGTGGGTGAAAATGGCTGGAGGCTCCCTCTGTCAGGGATGGAGGCATCTGCTTGCTGTCTGTACTTGATGTCTTGAGAGATTTGTCACTTGCTAATGTGGTTTGATCCAGTGAACAGTAAGACAGGTAGAAGACTGCTTGGGCCATTGGGCTCAGAAAGTAGCAGTCAACAATACAGAGCTGATCTAATGAGCAGTTATTAGTGGCATCCCTCATAGGTCAATACTGGGGCAAGAGTTTAATGTCTCTATTGACAGTCTGGACAAATAGATCAAGTATAATCTCTGTCAGATTGCAGATAGCCTCAATTACTGGAGAGTAAAGGTGCTATTCAAGAAGCTTAACAGGTGGGAAAATAGACAGTCAAGTTCACCAAGAGCAGTCCTGCCCTGGAGTGCAGTAATCCCACGGGGTAGTATGGCCTGGGACTGATTGAAAACAGCTGTGCAGAAGAGGGCTTGGGGTTGATGCCATGACCCTGAGCAAGCAGTGTGCCCTGAGGCAAGGAAGGCCAAACGCACCCTGGGCTGAATGACCAAGTATAGCCAGAAGATTGAGAGAAGTGCTGAGCCCTTGTGAGACCACAGCAGGACACTCATGTCCAGTTTGGGCCTCCTGGAACAAGGAAGTCTTTGATGTCCTAGAGCAAGGCCAGACTGTCAAAGTTACAAAGGAACTAAGATGTGTGTGGGGAAGAGGTTGAAAGGGTTGGTTTCACTCAGTGTTAAGAAGAGAAGGCTGAGGTCTACAGCCTTATTACTGTGGCACACAGCTTGCAAACCTGACTGTTGATGGGGTTTTACTTTGCAGTGCATGAAACAGATAGACTTTCTGAAGCAGTACATAAAACAGATAGACTTTCTGTGCCAGACTGCCTGCCAGAGATGAAAGCTGGGGTCCCTTCAACCATGCATTAAGCATTAGAAGGTCATGGCTCAGGAGCAGGTGAATCAAATGACAAGAGATGTTTCTAGGAAAATATTTTGATTTCCCAATTTTGCTTCTTAGCCACAAGTGTTTCAGATATATTCTGGAGATAATATTTTTTCATACAACTAGAATAGCTTTTCAACAAAACAGGCCTTAACAGTGAGCAGGACCTATTCACTATACATGTTGATTGTAACTTTTCTTCTTTTAGAATATCTTCTTGCATATTGTGGATATTTCTAACCCCAAAGAAATCTGGAAGTTTGCTGAAAAGTTCAAAACTGAACATAAATTGAATGTGTTGGTAAGTTTGCATACTTAAATCATGTGTCTATCTTTGGAGTGCCCGTCCTCTGAACTTAGCCAACAGACAGTCCAGATTTTGCAGTTCTCTGCTTAATGTTCTCTAAGTACTGCTATAGTCCATTTGCTTTTGTCCATTCTCAGTTCACATACACAGATATGATAAAAAAAATCAAGAAGTGCAGTAATTTTTTAGTTGCATCTTTTGAAGTTCTCACTGCAGATTTTCTATCTGACTTTTATTACTGATAACTTTGTGGCCAGGTTGCATATTCAGGCTATGCATATTTCTCTAAACAAAAATATGGCAGAAAGTGATGTTTCCCCCATGTAGTCCAACACACCCTGCCGTTGGCAGGACACCTTCCTTCCACGAGATGAGGCTGCCCAGGGCTCCATCCAGCCTGGCCTACCTCCATGGAAGGGGCATCCACAGCTTCTTTGGGCCGCCTGTTTCAGTTCCTTACCACCCTCACAGTGAAGACTTTCTTCCTAATAGCTAACCTAAATTTCCCCTCTTTTAGTTTAAAGCCATTATTTCTTATACTCCTTGAAGCCTTCTCGTCTCGAGGCTGAAAAGCCCCAAATCTCTCAGCCTGGCTCCACAGGAGAGGTGTTACATAAAATGAATTTTCCCTAGTAGAGAAATGTCTGATGGGGAGTACATCACCACGTAGCACCTATGGAATCTCTCAGATGAGATTAACATACGACACTGCTTATTTGTCCTAATATCTGTGCTCTGCAACTGGCATATTACTTCTGTGAGAAGAGATTTTAAAACATGGAGTAAGGCACTAAGATGGTTGGCTTTTAGTACCAATCCATTTCTCTGAAGATCCTTTCTTCTGTGAAAAATGTAACAGTAAATTGACTTGCAATAGTGTGATTTATAGAAACAGTTTTTAGCATTGTGCTGTTGTGCCCAAAAAAATCAAACTATCATGATTTGCCTATATGTTTGGTCTTGTTTGTAGACATTTGTCTAGATTGTTTTTGTTTTACAGATTAACAATGCAGGGTGTATGGTAAACAACAGAGAGTTAACTGAAAATGGACTTGAAAAAAACTTTGCAACAAACACATTGGGTGAGTACTGGGGGCCTAATTCTGAACAATGATACTTATGCTTGAAGTGTGTATTTACAGCTGGGCTCTTTCTGCTCAAAGAGAGATCGTATTATTGCTATGTCAGGGAAGAAGTATGAAAGTAAAAGAAGAAATATTGCAGCTTGTGTGGAATGTCCTATTTGAATTTCTCAATTTTTCAGCTTTTGTCATATCAGTACCTTTATTTATTGTAGCAGCAGTGAACAAATGCAGATAGGATTTAATTAAATTGCTTCTGAAATAGGAAACTGTTCCAAGCAGTGCTGCTCATGATAGTCTGTGTAATCAGTGTGCTCCTGTGGCTTGTTTAGAGCTCTGAGCACATTCGTATGTTTCATTAGGCCTGAGCAGTCCTACTGCACATGGTGGAGGCACATTATATAGGAAGGCTGTATCTTCTATAGTGCCCTGGATATTCTCAAACATAAACAACTCCTATTCAAGTGATTGAGCAGTTGTGGGTAGTCTTCACACCCCAGATATAAGGTGCATATCTGATGAATGGTGGGGGTACAAGAGGGTTAAATTAAGGGAAACAAGGAAGAAAGAGGTGAGGACAAGCAGAGAAGATGGTAAGCAAAGTGAAAGGTTCCCCCATAAGAGTCATGGAAAAGATGTGAACACACAGGAAGCCAGCAGTGAGAAGAGCTGTGTGCTGCCACTGATGTAGAAGGGTTGAAAGCTACACCTCTTGCAAGGAGAGGTGTGTTGCATGCTGCTCTCTTGTTGCTCTCTTTTCCCTTCACACAAGTACGTGGCTATACAAAGGGACAGTTTTTAACACACTCAAAAGTGGCACATTAAAAAGGAGCTGTGGTGCTTTGTTTCTCTGTTTTCCTCCTGCTTATCAATATTTGGGATGAGGAGGAGGGGAACCTTAGGCTGTAAAGATGGGGCATCTACAGAACTAAGCATTCAGAGCCTGGGAACCCTTGTTTGGTTTTATTCTTAGCTTTTTTTTTTTTGCATAGGTTCCTTAACTCCTATTTACTTCTGAAAATTAACATTTTGGTGTAGAAGTGTCTTGTGCTTAGCTGATATTGCACACACACATTGTTTTTCTGCAAGTCTGACTGCATTAAAGTGACAATTAAAAATTCAAGTATAAAAGCACAGTTTCTGTTTCTTCAATCTTTTAGTAGCATTCTTCTGTTTCTTGTGGCCAGAATTCAAAATGAGTTTTACTTTGCCATCAAATTTCCCCTGGCTGTAGAAGTAGAACTTTGACATGAGAAATGTATCCCACTTGTCTTTCAGACAAAAATTCAGCAATGTGCAAAGATGCAGTTCATCTGGAGAGAAGCAGGGTGAAGCAAATACAACAGTTTGAACATGAAAGCATGTATTTGTGTAGTTTTAAGCACCGGGGAAATGAATTGCTGGGGAGCTGTGTGAGTACATCACTTGAATCAGATTTTATCACACAAGTAGAAGCAGCAAGTTCTGCCTTCCCAGCTGTAAATCAGCCTCACTAGAAATCTACAGCAGGATAAAGCTGCACGAATATGGTAGAGGAAGCTGAATTATGATTGTGCTGAACTAAGAAAGTGCCTGTATTATCTTCTGTCAATGTTATGTATAGATCTTCTTTAGTCATTTATGTGTCACTTGCTGCTTGAGTGTGTAAGAAGGTCAGGAAGGTGGTTGCACATTTGAGCAGATGAGGTAAGGCAGGTAAGTCATCTTCTGCTGTCCAATTTCTGCAGAGGTCAGAGAAGGAGTGGGTTGTCTGCCTAGGCTGGTTCTCTTCGCAACAGTAAAGATTGTCTTTTGAAGCTTTAGAATAGAGTGGGATTTGGCTGATGTAGAAGGAGCTGTTTGTGTAAGGGAACACTTCTGTGCTTGCACATCAGGCATGCATGGGGGACCAATGCTATCAACAGTGCAGGTGTTTTGCTTCAAAGTCAGAGATGAGATAATAAATCATTCCTGTCAGAGTAGAAGAAAGTAGCATGGAAAAATGCATGTCAGAGCAGATGCTATGTTAAGCCATTTCCCTGAGTACTGTGTACCTTTGGGTACGCTTTACTTTGGAGAAGTTATTTCTCAGTAACTAAAAGCATGCCCCAAGTTACTTCTCAGTAACTTCTCAGTAACTGTCTGTTACAGGTTCCCAGAGAAAACCTTGGCTACGTTAGACTTGGCAGGTATATAGGTTGGCCATAAACCAGGATGTAATCAGAGAGGACAAACTGAATTCCCCTCCCTGCTTTTATCCTCAGAAAAACTGAAGCCTGGCCTGTTTTGAACATCTGCAGTTGTCCCTCTCTTGTTAGCAGCATAGAAGCAATAATTTGTGATTGCCTGATTTCTGTAGAATAAGAACTTTTTTTTTTTTTTTTTTTTTTTTTTTTTCCCCCAGAACTTCACATGCAGAATGTTCCTTTCATTTTTCTTTGACTATTTGTTTCTACCCTGGATCTTAGCTCGGGTCTAATAAAGGAATGTGTAGGTTGCAGCTACCTAAGAATGCAAGAATTAGCTATAAAATGCTTTAAATACAGAGCACAGTCTGTTAGTTCTTTATCTGATATCTGATTAACGTTTACATAAGCTCTAGGATTGCTCATTTTGGTGTCTAAAATGCTGTGAAGCTTTTAAATCCAGGCTGTGGGTATTTTCCTCTTGACTGACTTGTTAGTGTGTTTTCTGATATTTCGCATAATGGGTGTTAGAGTTCAGTTCTAATTGATCATCCTTTCTTGGAGAGAGTGGGCAAAAATGAATGCATAAGCCCTCTGATAGCTAAGGTGAATCTGTAAAAAAAAAAAAATAATAATAGTACTAAAGAATAAACCTCCCTTAACACAAAACACCACTGACTGGCTAATTGAGGACAGTTCACTGCATTAGGAGGTACAAAGACCTCTCTGGTGTTTCAGCCCTGTGGAAAAGGACTTGGGGGTCCTGAAGGACCAAAAGCAAGACAGGAGCCAGTACACTTAGAGCCCAGAAGGCCAACTGTGTCCTCGGCTGCATCAACAGAGGGGTGGCAGCAGGGTGAGGGAGGGATTTGTCCTCTGCTCTGACCTCATGAGGCCCCATCTGCAGTAATGCTTTCAGGCCTCCAACACAGAAGGGATGTGAAGCTGTTGGAGCGGGTCAATGGGAGGGCCATGAAGATGATCAGAGGGCTGGAGCACCTCTTCTATGAAGAAAGGTTGAGGGAGTTGGGCTTGTTCAGCCTGGAGAAGAGAAGGCTGTGGGGAAACCACATTGTGGCCTTCCAGTACTTAAAGGGAGCTTCCAAGCAGGAGAGGGAATGACTTTTTACATGGTCTGATAGTTATAGGACAAAGGGCAATGGCTTTAAATTAAAAGAGGGGAGATTTTCTTCACTATGAGGGTGGTGAGGCCCTGGCACAGCTGCCCAGAGAAGCTGTGGGTGCCCCATCTCTGGAGGCAATCAGTGTGCACTTAGAGCCTCGGAGGCCAACTGTACCAGGTTAGATGGGGCCGTGCGCAGCCTGAGCTGCTGCGTGGCACTGCCCGTGTTGGGTTGGAAATGATGGGCTTTAAGGTCCCTTCCAACATAAACCATTCTATGATTCTGTGATTCTACAATTAGACAGGTGGAAGAAGTGTATGAAAATGCCCACTGCGGGTTGAGTGTTCCAGCTTGTAAGTTCTCCCATCCCAAACAAAGACCTTTCAAACCAACAGTATTCAGTCATTTTGGGGTAGAAATATCTTGTGCTTAGCTGCATTAAAGTGGCAATTAAAAATTCAAATATAAAGGCACAGTTTCTGTTTCTTCAATCTTGTAGTAACATTCTTCTGTTTCTTGTGGCCAGAATTCAAAATGAGTTTTACTTTGCCATCAAATTTCCCCAACAACTATCAGTGCTGGTAGGCAAGTGGAAGCAACAGAAATCTGTGTCTGTTGAAGCACTAGAAATTCAGCTGAAACTGTCCCTGTTTTCTCTGTTTCATTGTCCTCCTCACTTTACTTTTACTCAACACATCTTCTTGCTTGACGTGGAGAAGTAGCATATACATTACATTTTATTGCTACTTAACAGCCAAGGGGATGCTAAAACACACTCAGAGGTAAATAAGTGGTGCTCCCACTGAGTGTGACTTTCTCAGTCTAATGAAACCTCCTGTGCTCTCTCGTTGCAATAATAAAGCTGTATACAGTTACTCTGTGTGCAAGAAGGGATAGAGCCAGGGGAAATAAGATGTTAGGGCCATAAGAAATAAGATGTGCATCTATGACAAGCTGCCTAACCTGACTGAATATTTTTCAGTCTCTTCCCTCCACATAAACCATACCTAACTGGGTCTCATATGAGCCAGCATTGCCTGTCAGACTGTGTCTGAACTACTTGGAGGTCAGACAGCTTGGATGGCAGCTGCTGCTCTGCCATGAGGTCAGTCTTGATCTTTGCAGACAGCCTTACTTATGTGAAGGAGCCTGTGATACCAATTTACTTTTACTGAGTTTTGAGACAAAGAGATGAGAGGTGCTATAAAAAAAAGGTAAAGTTAGATGTAGTTGTAAATCTACTAGCTGTACTGAATTCTAGGTTCCCAGGTCACAGAGGAACCCTTATTGAGCTGAGCTTTGTAATTCAAGGGAAATGTGGACCTTTGTTTTGTCTTTCATGTTCATTAGCTCTTCCCATGCACTCTCAGTTATTGCCTAGTGTGGTGAAATTGCCCCTCAGAGACAGCACACTAAAATCCTCATTCCTGATCTGATACTCAGGAAACAGGCTCAGGGATGTTTCTCACTTGAAATTGTATAAATTGAAGACTTGAAAAGATAACCAGGTCAAGAAATAATGTCAGCTTGTGCTTTTTTTTCTCCTTTCTTTTAAGCTTCGAACATAGGAAAAGCAAGCCAATTTATTTAACTCATTTTTACCAGATGAGCGAGCCATTGAAATCTGCATTATAAAACTTTGTTCCCATTTTTTTTCACAGTTGAAATAGCACTGTTCCTAATAATACTGCAGAGCTCAGGAAGATGGAAAACTCCATTGAGTGTAGTGCTGGCTGCCTGCCCTTATCTGGATGTTAGCAGATTAGAAAACTCACCAACAATTTACCACTAATTGCCAGATAGAACATCAAGCAAAAACTATTGTAGAATCCACCAACACACTTGGGCCTACAGTTAATCGCATCATGAATTAATTTGATGTTACAAACAGGTAGTGGCTTTACAGTATTACTTCTGCTGAAACAATAATTTTCTTTATAAGTCAATGTAAAGTATAAGTTTGGGGGTCAATTGAAATCTGTAAAGCAGATATAGATATGTATTCTTGTACTGTTACTATATGTGGCATCTTGCTGATTTCCAAATTGTTACTGTATGAATCTTGAGGATTCTTCCTTATTTTAGCAGGCTAAATGTAAGTTCCAACACCAGCATTTTGGCAATCTGCCTTCACAGTGTAAGTTTTATTTTCTGTTAGGGCTGTTCCGTGTTTTGCTTAAACTTCATGTTCTGTTACAGAAGGATTTGTAACCTTGTGTGGAAAGACCTGATTCACTGTAGACTTCAGCCCATTGCAGGGGAAAGCTTTCTTTTTGGTGATGCTGTTGTAGAGATAGTGAGGTGAATTAACTATTAGAAGAAGGTGCAGAGCTACCTTTCAGCAAGACCTAGCAAGAGTTTTCCACAGTTCCCTCAGCTTCTACTTCAGCTCATGTGAAACATGGCCTGAGTTTCTTTTGATATTTGTGAAGCAGCCCAGCTGATTTGTATGTTTACTTCCCTAATAGCTCCTCATTTCCTATGCTTCCATCAGTGAGGTTTCTCTGTGTGATTGTGAAATGCTGCATTACTCCTCATACAGATTGACAGAGGAATTCACTGTATGGAGTTATAAATGGGTGTTATTAATTAGAGCACAATATCAAATTACTCAACTCAGTTGAGAAGATCTCAGAGCAAGTGGAGAAATTGCACTGCACAACACATGGTGATTCAATTTGATTTTTTTTATTATTATTTTTTTTTTGTACAAGTGAACAAGAAACATTCATTTGATCAGCACTTGGGAAGGAGTGTGCCTGAACAAAGTGTGTTCTACTTAAGTGCCATACTCATTGCTTTAGTGGAATTACCACCTGTAATGCACAGACTGAGAAACCACACTATCTATGAAGGCTGCTCCAAAAGTAATGCCTACTATGTCATTATGTTGGCCCACAATATCAGAGTTGGATGTTGGTGGTATGGCAGTAGATGTTGAAGCTCCCCGTATTCCATTACATTTTGTTGCTGTGCAGCAGGTGGCAGCAGAGGGGAAGTCTGATGAAAAGGTGTCTGATATGGGAGTTTGTATGTGCCATTGTGAAAGAAATGGCACCCACTGACGTTCATTGACACTTGCTGAGTGTTTGTGGAGACCAAAGAGGGGATGTGAACACAGTGAGACGATGGGTGGTGCATTTCAGCAGTGGCAACAGTGATGTGAAAGGCAAGCCACATTCTGGACAGCCTTGCACTGCTGTCACACCACACAATGAAGAGCACCTGTATCAGCTCATCTGCATGAATCAATGGATTATGACCAGTGAACTGTGTACAGAGCTGAATATCAGCTTCAGTATGTTGGAAATGATGGTGGCAACATTGGAATATTGTAAAGTTAGCACCAGATGGGTCCCACAGATGCTCACATGGGAACAGATAAAACAGCATATGCAAGTTTGTTGGGACCTATTGAACCAATATGAGACTGAAAGTGAGTTTCCTGGATCACATCATTACCAGTGACAAGACGTGGTGTCAAAACAGCAGTCCATAGAGTAGTGATGTGAATTCTCCATTGAAGAAAAAGTTCAAGAAGCAGTCCTCAGCAGATAAAGTGATGTGCACTGTCTTTTGGGATAGGAAAGAGGTGATCCCTCTGGATTTCCTAGAACCCGGACAAACCATCAACTCTGTTCAGTCAGTTTCATGACACTGACTAAGCTGAAGGCTCAAACTTGCATAGTCAGACCAGAGAAGAAGAAAACCTTTCTTTTGTAACACAATAATGCCAGGCCCTGTACCGACTTTAAGATCCACATATTGCCAGTCTTGGCTTGACTGATGTACCACACCTTCTGATAGTTCAGATTTGGCTCCCTGTGACTTCTGTTTGTCTGGGCCAGTGAAAGATGGACTTCAGGAGCAAAGTAACAATGCTGTCCTAGCAGCTGTGAAACAGTGCGTCACTTCTGTTGGTGCAGATTTTACAAGAATGGCATGCAGGATCTTGCTGGAGAAAATGCACAGCTAATGATGGTGACTGTTGAAAAATAGTGTTTTGTAGCTGAGAATTTACTCTATCAAATAGTGTTATTGTGCTCTTTTTTATCTGTTGTGGTTTCCATGGAAGTAAACAGGAAGCATTACTTTCAGAGCAAACTACATACCACATGGCAGAGCTGTTTGAATGGTTTGTAGTGGTGGAATAGCTGTATCCTTATAGGAAAGATTTGAATTACAGGGTATTATACATGATTTCCTATTACGTGAGCTCAGCTTTAAGACATAAAACTTAGAGGAATTTTTACAAAGAAAACCAAATGTGGAGAGAGGATGTTTATCTTTAAAAGGGATTATGCAACAATCCCAGGAGCCTCTTTTACTCGAGAAAATGTGGCCAGCAAGTTCTGTGTCAGACCGCAATACATGGAACAGGGCTGCAGCTTGTACAATAGGCTTTTCTAGCTGACTCTTCACCTCATCAGAGTTCAGTCAGGGCAATGTGAAATCCTGGACACGTGGGTGACAGACTGGATGCTTAGTTACCTACTTCTGCATTCTTGCTGCTTCTGAGCAAGCTCATGTTTCATCTTGCTGGGCTCCTCTGCAGCTCAGCAAATACTCCTTTTCAAAGGGAAGTGGTGTGTACCATTTCACTGCAAAAACAAGGGGATGCTGCCTGAGTAATTCCAAGCAGCTGCAATTCTTCACGAGCACACCTATAGACCTGTGCAGGAAATGGGCCTTGGTCCAGGTGAGTTGCTCAGGCACAGCCATCCTGCTTCCAGTTGCCTTATGGCCCAGTGGGCTCTTTGCACCTCCTCTGTCAGAGCGGCAGGCACTGGGGACCGAGGTCTGTATGGCAGAATCAAGGCTGAGCTGCTCCATTTGCATAGTATCTCATTGAGAGACAAGGGCATGCTTTCTGCAGAATACCCTCAGCAGTATTGGCATTTCCTCACCTTCCTGAAAAAGTTTTATTTGGTTTCTGGCAGAATCCCAAAGTGGAAGATCAGGGTCGCCAAGATACTCAGTGCTTATTGCTGTTCCAGTACAAGGAACATCGCTGTTGGTCATCATCTTTTCCTCCATGCCACTTTGAGTTCCTTTTGGTCTTTTTAAACAGCAAAGAAAAAGACTTCAGATAATCTAGAGACTGAATACAGTGCTAGTCAAGCATTAATCACATTTGGAATGCTTATTTTAGCAAAACTGTGGGGGAAGAGCTTTCTCTTTTAACAGACAAAAATATTTTTTGTGTCAAGGGCATTGCTAGAATGTTCATAGAATCATAGAATGGCTTGAGTTGGAAGGGACCATGAAGCCTATCCAATTCCAACCCCCTGCCATTGGCAGTGCCAGCCAGCAGCTCAGGCTGCCCAGCACCCCATCCAACCTGGCCTTGAGTGCCTCCAAGGATGGGGTACCCATGACTTCTCTGGGCAGCTGTGCCCATTCAGTAATGAGATTCTTCCTAATATCTAACTAATTTTCCCCTCTTTTAATTTAAAGTCATTCCCCCTTATCCTATCACTGTTAGACTATGTAAATGTCTGTCCCTTTCCTGCTTATAAGCTCCCTTCAAATACTGGAAGGAATGGTGTTGCAGTATTCCTTTTGGAAAGGCAGATGTCCAGTTTGTTGATGTGAATAATCAATTATTAGCAAAAAAATAATTTGAATCTTGCTTTGATCTCCTTAAGCGAGGAGGGGAATTGTAGTCTCTTCTACCAAATTAGAATCTTGGTTTTCCTCAGAAAAAGAAAAAAGGTACTAAAAATAATAAATTTTCTCTTTTTTTATTTTTATACTGCCCATGCAGTTCATGTTTTTGTAAAGGCTGTGGCAGGCAAAGCATTCATTTGCAGCTTACCCTTTTCCTTAGAAATCTGTTTCCGCATTACGGCATGCTGCAGTACAGCCGTGCTTGGCACAGTCTGTGCCACGCGGTGCGTGGCTGTGACAGCCTGCACTGCCTGCCTTTAGCACCACTGCTGTCAGTTTGAACACGACTCCCCACCTATGTGCCAGCTCTGCATGGGGAAAAATGCAGAGGTTTCAATTGATAGTGATGCATTCCAACCAACAATACGCCTCATTAATCTTTTTCTACTGAGTTTCTTGTCCAGGCTGTTTAGCCTGACAGATCAGCTCATGCAAACATGAATGTATAATATTTAAGTGTTTTTTTTTTTTTTAAATACAAAGGAATTTGTGTCTGGACACTTAAGACTGGGTCAGCAGTTGGTGAAGTATTTCTAAGCAGAAGGGATGGAATGCTTTGCTCTTAATGCCTGACACATCTGTGTGTGTTGGAGAATCACAGAATCATAGAAAGGCTTGAGTTGAAAGGGACCTTAAGGATGATGAATCTCCAACTCCGCCTGCCACAGGCAGGGCCTCCAATCTCCACATTTAATACTAGATCAGGCTGCCCAGGGCCCCATCCAACCTGGCCTTAAAGGAGATGCTACTGGAGGAGACCAGGATTGAAACAAGTCTTTTCACACTGCCTCAAAGTACATGAGCAAATGGTTCAGTGGGCAAAACGTCTGGTGCTCTGGCTGTGTGGGCTTTAGTGAATTCTTAATAAACTCATGGAACAGAGGAGACAGTGGCTCTGCAGTTACTTTGTGGTTTTAAATAAACACACAAACTTCTGACAAGCCATAGTTGCTATAAGCAGGATTTCTGGCATTGAACTTTTCTCTCATCCAGCTGGAAAGCAAAACAAAACCTGGCGTTAATGAGGCAATCCTATTACATTTATCTTTGCATCCCCTTCGAACTAACAAATAAAACTGAAGCCTCTTGAAAGTGTTGATCTGCAGGACAGTAAAACCGAGCACTGCCATCGCTGGTGCTTTGCAGCTCAGCCTCCAGGAAACACAGTGCCTTTAACCAAGACGTGCTGTTACTTTGCATTTGAAGAATCCATTGCAAATCAGAATTTAATCCAGACCTTCAGATTGTACTGAATTGCAGCAGTCCCTGATGCTATTGCCATAGCCCTTGTCCTCATGATGTCACCGGCTGTGGTCCCCAGGGGACACATGGGCTCTCAATGCTCGCTGGCAGCTCCTTTGCTTGCATTTCCTGCTCCAGGCAGGCTGCACTTACTCTTCTGCTGTGCCTTCATTTTAATCTGCTTGGGTTTTAAATATATCATGTGCATATGGATGTCCCAGTGATGCTACAGAGAAAAGGATGGCTGTTGTGACTGACGGGAGAGCCGAACAGTTTGTTCACCAGGCATGTAACGCATTTAGCTGTGCTAGCATATTTATAAATGCTGTATTTTAGCTGGGTGATCTCATCGCCTCTGTGGAAGAGGGGTTATAAAGACACATGCTGGAGTCTTCATGTGTAGGGAAAAACATGGCCTTGGTGGCTCATGGAAAAAAACACGTTTATCACTGAGATGGAGCTGTTGAACTGAAGCCATTTCTGGAGAGACAAGAGAAGTGTTGTGCTTGATGCAGAAATGCTAGACTGAGTGGGGTTGGGCTTATCTTGTGCTCAGTGGAACTTCTAAAACACAGTTTTCAGTGGGGAAAAAATGTAAGAAAAATCTCTTGTAAGAGACAGAAACAAACAAAAATCCCTCCATTGCATTGGAACGGGTGAAGCAGCACTAGGTGTGTCTGAACCAAACATGCCAGCAGATGAGCACTGCTGTGAATAACAAACTTTGCTGGTTATAGTAACAGCTGTAATGGAACATATTTGTGCTGTTTGTACAAATTATGCTAAATGAACACGATCAAAGTGTGGTAATACACAGTTGAGTTTCTCCAAGTAAACCTAGCTCAGCCTTGGACACACAATATGAGTATTTTCTCCCACAAGGGTTCCTTATTTTCTCAATTCTGCAGTGATGACGATTTACAAGGGAGTTCTGATGGAACACCTTTCCTATGAGGACAGGTTGAGAGAGCTGGGGCTGTTCAGCCTGGAGAAGAGAAGGCTGTGAGGTGACCTGAGAGCGGCCTTTCAGTATTTAAAAAGGAACTACAGGAAAGAAGGGAAAAGACTCTTCAGCAGGGTCTGTGGTGATAGAACAAGGGGAAATGATTTCAACCTCAAAGAGGGTAGATTTAGGTTGGATATAAGGAAGAAGTCTTTTACAGTGAGGGTGGGGAGGCAGTGGAACAGGTTGCCCAGAGATGTGGTTGATGCCCTGTCACTGGAGACTTTCAAGGCGAGGCTGGATAAGACCCTGGGCAACCTGATAGAGCTGTTGTGTTCCTGTTCAGTGCAGGGGAGTTGGACTAGATGGCCCTCAGAGATCTCTTCCAAGTCTAAGGATTCTATGATTCTATGATTCTTTATGCAGCAGAAATCTACACTGTTGGAGTACTCAGTCATATTTTCTTCTCACCGTGAAACCATGTGCACATGTGAAGCATGGTTTGTTTCTCTTCTTCATGGCCCAGCAAAGCTATGTGTACATGTGGTGCACACAGAGAGGAAATACCTTCCCTGTTTCTTTGCTGGTGTTACCTCACTCCCCAGAAAAATCCATACCTGAGCCATGCAACCTTCAGAGGCATGGCTGGAATGTAGGGAAACTTTTTAACTGATGTGCCCTTTGAGACAAGATGAAGAGGGTAAGTAACGCAGCACCAGAATCATTAAACTCTGATGAAGTTTCAGAAATAAAGGGAATTTGGTTATAGGGGGCAGGGAGAAAAAAAAGCTTTTGAAAAGAGTAGTTAATGTTGGTGTCTGTCTGCCTTGTAGGTACGTACGTTCTGACAACTGCCCTGCTGCCCCTCTTAGAAAAAGAAGCTGATGCCAGAGTGGTAAGTTTGGGATGCTGTTGGAAAGTGGTGTTTTACTATTCTTTTCTTGTGATTTGTGACAGCATCTCATTGCTTATGTTAGCAATGCAGGATTACTTATAATTCCATGAGCAACTCTAGTATCCTCTTGGATTTTGCCAGCAACGAGCTCCTTCTCCAGTTCTTGCCTGCTGCTCTGAACCCTTCATTGGAAAGCAGAGTAAAATATTTCCTTTAGAAACTTTCCTTTTTTGTTTCCCTGGGGCTAGTTATCTCCTGCAGCGTAGTGCAAAATACTAATAACAGGAGTATAGGCTTAAAAGCCTTTATTGGTTTTGGTATTTGGTATTTAGAATAGGACAGAAAGTACATTTTTAACATGAAATTTCCTGAGTTTTATATAGTATCTCTTGTTTCTAATTAGCTTATATAAATGCTAAAGGTATAAACTAAAAATAGTGCTGTTTTGCTGTTTTCTTTCTCCCAGTTTCACTTTGAATGGAAAAAAAGACAAAGAGGTCCCTGATGGAGTCGACACCATTTTGAATGAAAATCAATTGCTCATTTCTTTTTAAAATTAATTCTTCCACTGTATCTCCAGATAAGCTCCATGTACTAGCATGAGCACAAGCACAGTGGGGAATGGACAGGGGAGTTCTGCTCCCAGGGACTTCAAAATGTGGCCTGAGGACCACATTGCGTGCATGAGTAATGACACTGGGGAGTTGTTTGCTTTTCCACTTGTTTTTCATTCATTTGCTTGCAGGTAACCGTCTCTTCTGGGGGCATGCTAGTTCAAAAACTAGACATATCTGACTTGCAGTCAGGAAGTGGGACGTTTGATGGAACTATGGTGTATGCTCAAAACAAGGTACAACCCTAGTTTTGAAAACATAGCCTACCGCCTGTTTGCATGGTGACATTCCATCTGCTTTGCACAAAGCCTTCACACACACACACACACACACACAGTGTTCGCTGTGGCTTTCCCATTGCATTCAACCTTCTCAGAGATACACAGGCAATAATCTTCTGTTGATGTCATGCACTTTTGGTGCATGTCACCTTGGCAGGGGGAGCGTGACTTTGATTTTGGTTCGATTTAAGTCTCAGTGGGAAGCACTGTCTTTAGCTGACAATCCCTTTCTGTTTGCTTGGTTCTTCCTTGCAGTCTGCAGCAAGTAGAAATTGTGAGTAAAAGCAGTGTAACCCCTTTAAAAATAAGCTTGTGGGTATGGTGATCACAATGGTGATCATGATGGTCTCTTCCAAAATTACCCACTAAGCCCAGTCTTGGTGAGCAAGGATATATTTCTGCTATACATAAATGCCCTGATATAGCACATTTGGTATAGTTTATTTCCCTGGGAACAAACACTGTGGACAGGATACTTGATGCTAATCTGGCTGTTCTTGCTCTGTTCCAGAGACAGCAAGTTGTCTTGACAGAACAATGGGCAAAAACTCACAGAAGCATCCATTTCTCTGTTATGCACCCAGGCTGGGCAGACACTCCAGGTATCATCTGCTTGACACTCAAACTCTCCTTTTTTTCTAGACTAGTCTAAAAGCAAACAGAAGAGAGACTTTCTGCTAAATTGCTCTAGCAGTTGCAGTCATTTCTTGTCTCTGAACTGGTGCTTAGAGTAGTTTTGTACTCCCTTGGTAGACCTATCCTGCACAATGTCTGCTATCTGCATGGAGCTGGAGAATAATAAGGGGCTGCAAATGATTCCAGCCCCATGCAAATGCACAGAAAAGCTCCAGTGCTTGAAGCTAACCTCTAAATTACATTTGTAACAGGACTATTAAACACATAGAGACAGCTTCTGCCTCTGCGAGCACCAATGTGCAGATGTTGTAACCCTTCAAGGATGTACAGGAAAAACGAGCATGCATCATGTGCACGCCTTGTTCCTCTGCTCTTCCCCTAAACATTTATAGTCATGGAGAAGCAGTGTGCTTGGCTAGACAGCTCTGTCTGAGCTGCAGCTGTTTGTTACTGCCGGGCTCAGCAGGAGGGCCAGCAGGAGGGTTGTGTTCTGCAATATGTTCCCAGCCCCTCACACCCCAGCTTGGGCTGCAGACTAGCAATCCAATATCTGATTTTTTATTTTTTATTTTTCCTGGGGGCACAGTTTTCCAAATTTGTTTCTTACAATAGAAACATTTAAACCCATCTACTTTTTACTTGAAAATTAATCTGTCCAAATCTTAGTGTTACTTTTTCTTAAAATATATTTATTTTGCACATTGTTGATGCATTCCCAAACCTAATGATCCTTAACGTTGTGCCACCACAAAGTTCAAGGGCCATCCGATCCCCTAAAAATAAACAGCTGCAAGGGACAGGCCTTCAGTCATCATCTGTTATATAAAATATAAATAATCCAGTGTTTAAACACTGAATATGTAGTTAGTTTCACCATAAAATTTTGAAATACTGTGCTGCAATTGATTTCCTAAAACAGATGTGAAAATAAGAATTAAAATCTATCAGAATAACTGTTTATTTGGTATTTCTATTTCCCCCATGTTTAACTTCTTTGGAATTGGATCAGAAACCTCTCACTAATCCTGTTCTCACCTCCTGTTAATTTTCTTAGTGCAATTTGACCCAAACAAGCAACTGCTTGATCATCTGGCAGCTTGATGCTATTCCACCGTGGTCACCGTGTGCCTGGCTATGGAGAAATACTTTCCTTTCATTATTTTTGAGAAGCCTTCCCTTCACTGTACACTCACAGTGGCAATTTTAAGCATAATTTTTTTTAATCATAAAAGCCTTGCATGATAGCTCACCATCCCATTGTTCTCTCTAGCTGTGAGGTCATCTATGCCAGACTTCTATCAGAAGATGAAGAACAGCCTGCGCACAGAGGCACAGGGAGCTGATACTGTGGTGTGGTTGGCAGTATCATCTGAGGCAGCAAAGTTACCCAGCGGCCTCTTCTTCCAAGGTAAGAGTCTGTCATTGCGCATCAATGGAGACTGCTAAACTGCCTGCAATTGTAGGATCCTAATCTGGCCTGGAAGGGGATGGAGACTGGACCAGGCAGCTGATTTTCAACGGGTAGAGTGTTTCTCAAAGTTATTCCAAGACTAAAAGTTTAAGTGAGCTCTTAAGAAAGTAAAGAGAATGTCCTGTGAAAGACTGTTAAGCTGCTGTGTTCCTGCTTTTGTCCTCTAAATCAGCTCAGAAACTTCAGAGCATTTTCTTAGGGAAGTTTTCTTGGTTTTAAGTGAAGATGGCTGTTTGCAGAACTGTGCCAAGGGAAGGTAAATCACAGCAGCCAAAACTGCATCTTTTACGATGCTGGGAAAGTAGCAGCCCTCTCACAGAGCGCTGAGGGTTGGCTGTGCTTTGACAGGCTCTTCCTTCCTACCTCTCCATGCTCATGTGAAACTGCCAACTCCCCCTTTCTCTGAAGCCAGGCAGAGATGGAACACAGTGGCTTTTTTGGCATTACTAGCATAGTGAATTTAAATGGAAGAAATAGGCCAGAGCCTCTTCTCTCAGACAGGTGGCAGGTGATGCAGGTCAGTCCACTGGGAGGAAGGCAAAGCTTGGGATAATTGCTTACAGGCACCCCACATTGCATGCTGGATGTCTAATTCCAGTTCACTGGAGCTTCTAGTTGCAGCATGCAGAAAGTTTGGACTTTTTGAGCTGGGTTCACTTCATCCTTTCTGTTCCCTCCCAGGCATCGCACTGGGTTGGTAAACTTTACCTGACCTTTTCCATGTCTTCATGTGGTGCATGCAGAAACGACACCTCCCAGCATGTCATTTCTCTCTATAGCACCAGAGTTGCCTTTTTCTGTACTCCTGTCACCTCCTGCTGGTCCTGACTTCTGCTCTTTTTGCTCTGGATCTTAATTCCAACAGTCTCTTGCTTTTGGCCTTGGTCTAACTCTGGCCTTAGTAAACAGGAAACATGCCTTGGCTCTTCAGCTGTAGGTAGTGACTTCTGAGAACTTTGGCATGACTGCTTTTAAGATTGCAAGGGAATTTTTGCTTTGCGTGCTTACTGCATAGAGATGAAGTCAGACAATTTTTTCTCTCCTCCAATGCCCTATGGGAGCCACAGGTTAAAGTGTAAGGTCTTTGGATCCTTCAGTAAAGGATTTAATGTGCTGGAGTCAGTACAGACCCTTCTCTTCTGGTCCTAGACAGCCATTTCCTGAGTCAGTAACACCTTCCCCCCATTTCCTCTGTTCCCTTTTATTCTGTTCCCTTTGAGTGCAAACTAGAGCCAGCATTTCTTTTTCCCGAGGAAAAAAAAAAAAAAAGGTAAGAACATGACTCCTACAACCGGAATTCTCTGCATCTGCCAAAATAAATAAAAAATGTCTGACAGGGTCCTGCTTTCGAAGTCTGGAAGCATCCTTTCTGCGATACTGAGCTCAGCTTTCACACATAGTTCCCAAACTTTAGCACAAACTACTTCAAGCACCCCCATCACTTAGGAAGCAGTCCATGTTCAGTGACAGAGAAAGGAATGTTCCTCTGCCTGTTTCTCTCTCCTTGTGTTTCCCTGAGCAGAGGTTATGTGGTGTGTGCAGCCAGTTACAACATTTGCTCTAAGGAGATCAAACCCCTGCTCTGCTGCCCTGAGAATCCTGATAGGCTTTCAGAGAAATCTGCTACCCACTGTTGGAACAGATTAGTCTCAGCTGGTTAATGCAGAACTTGGACTTCACAAGTAATGGTGCTGCACTAGTGCTCTCACAGTTGTTTCATAGACATCTATGAGCACTTCCATAAGGTTCTTCAGCTCCAAATATCATGCTTTTTGAGAGAAAAAAAATCCCTTCAAATTCACAGTGATACAGCTGCATTTACAGAGTGAGTGAAGAGAACAAGACATGGAAAGCCAGACAAAGTATCACACTGAACAAGTTTGGTCAGACATCTTTATTGTGGGTACATTACTTGTGGCAGTTGAGTAATTAGCAGAAGTTCTTTAGCATGTAGAATTTATCCATTTATTTTTAAGGATGAAAGTAAGCTTTTAAAGGTAGAAAGTAATCCAAACTACAAAGTTCCAAATGAGAAATTTGTGTAGGACTAGAAGCATTATCCAGGAGACAATGAAAAACCCTTTCTGATGCAGAAAATGCAACTTCTACCTTTAAGAATAGTCACAAGCTCCTGGTCTAACAGGAGTTAAAATAGTGACTGAGAGCAGGCATAAACCCCACAGTAAGGCTTCCTTTATCCATCTGCAAATGAGATCTCACTCACCACTCTGAGTCATATTGTGTGAAAGGGCAATTATTCTGGTTCCAGGAAACAAATGAAATTAATTTCTGGTTTGGAAGATGTACATAACTAACATAGAGCTGAAAAATCTCTTTTGTGCTTAAAGAGGTAGATAAATATACCTATTAAGATTTTTTCTTTCTTTCTTCCAGACAGGCAACCAGTCCCTACACACCTACCCTTAGCAAGAACCCACAGCCCACCAGGGGATGAGGAGAAGCTAATGGAGGTGCTGGAAGAATTCTCCCAGAAGTTTAAATCCACTTCTCCAGGATCCCCTCAGTGCCACTGAAGATCATAGAGCAGATCTTCCTGGAAAATATGCTAAGGCACATGGAAGAGGAGGTGATATGGGATAACCAGCATGGCTTCACCAAGGGCACGTCCTGCCTGACCAACTTCGTTGCTTTTTATGATGGCGTTAACTGTGTCAGTAGACAAGGAAAGACCTACTGATGTCATCCGTGTGGACTTCAGTAAGGCCACACTCCCCCATAACAGCTTTATCTCCAGATTGGAAAGAGACAGAGTCCTCTATAACATTCTTCTCTCCAAAGTACATAATTTGTCTTTGAGTGTTTGCTTGCATGACTGAAGGCCAGTATCACTTTTACTCAAACTGAATGCCTCCTTTCATCTCTAATACTGCAAACTGTGGATGTCCCATCCCTGGAGGCATTCAAGGCCAGGCTGGATGTGGCTCAGGGAAGCCTGCTGGTTGGTGACCCGCACATAGTAGGGAGGTTGAAACTAGATGATCATTGTGGTCCTTTTCAACCCAGGCCATTCTATAATTCTATAATAATTCAAAGTGGAAAGGTATGGATTTGATGGGTGGACAGTTCAGTGAACAGGGAACTGGGATCATACCTAGAGAGTGGTGATCTATGTGCTGATGGGCAGATAGAGATCAGTGACAAGTGGTGTTCCTCAGAGGTCAGTACTGGGACTGGTACTCTTTAACATCTTAATTAATCAACAGTGGGATCAAGTGCACCCTCAGCAAGTTTGCAGATGATGCCAAGCTATTTGGTGCAGTTGATACACGTGGGGAACAGGATGCCATTGAGAGAGACCTAGACTGTCTTGAGCAGTGGGCCCAGGAGAACCTCCTGAGGTTCAATAAATCCATATGCAAGGTCTTGCACCTGGGTTGTGGTAACCTCTGCTATCAGTGCAAAGTGGGGGATGTAAGGATGGAGCACCACCGCAAGGGACCTGAGGGAACTGATGGATGGGAAGCTGGACATGAACCAGCAATGGACCCTCGCAGCCCAGAAAATCAACCATATCCTTCCAAAGTAGTGTGGCTGGCAGGGCGAGGGAGATGATCCTACCTCTCTGCTCTGCACTGTGAGGCCTCACCTGGAGTACTGCGTCCAGATGTGGAGTTCTGAGCACAGGAGAGACACAGACCTGCTGGAGTGCACCCAGAAGAGGGCAGCAAAAATGATCACCTCTCCTGTGAGAACAGGTTGAGAGAGCTGGGGCTGTTCAGCCTGGAGAAGAGAAGGCGCCAGGGAGACCTGAAAGCAGCCTTTCAGTACCTAAAGGGGGGCTGTAAGAAGGAAGGGAACAGACTCTTTAGCAGGGTCTGCTATGACAGGACAAGGGAAAATGGTTTCAAACTAAAAGAGAGGAGACACAAGGAAGAGTTTTTTTACAACCTTTTTACAGTGGTGAGGCACTGGAATGGGATGTCCAGAGAGGTGGTGGATGCCCCATCCCTGGAGGCACCCAAGGTCAGGCTGGACGGGGCTCTGAGCACCTGATGGAGCTGTAGGTGTCCCTGTTTGTTGCAGGGGAGTTGGACCAGATGGCCTTTAGGGGTCCCTTCCAACTCAAAAAATCCTGTGATTCTATGATTTTAGCATCACTGCTGATGCAGCATAACCACAAAGCTTTTAATTACACACTAACAGTGCTGTAGTGTACCTTCAGTGGAGGAGAGGGAGGATACCATAGGCCTGTTAAAAATAAATTGTATTCAGATGTGCTCATTGTGGGGAATGGTGGTCCCTGCAAATTTGTTCTGTTCCTGAGACTTTCACCCACTGTGAGTATGCATGTACTGTCTCAAGACACAGTAAGGATGTAGTCTTTGAATTGGACAGAAAATTTGGGAGGCATTAAAATAAAACCCAAGTGATAGCTCTGAGGTTTGTGAAGTTAACCAAAATCTTCTGGAGGACGTAGCACACAGAGAAATGCAGAGGAGTGTACCTTCAGAAGTCCTCAGGAAATAAATGGTTAAAGTTTCAAATGATATTTAAACACTGTATTTGACAGGGTGGTTGCTTCCTTCAGCATATGAAGATGACTAGGCTCAAATGTGTTTCTGGGAATGCAGAAACTCTTGCATTGCTTGCTTAGTTTAAATGGAAGGATTCTTCACAGCCTTCAGTTTCTATAAATCAGTTTTGGTATGCAGAAATGATCTGCTTCTTCATGTTTAAACAGCAAGAATTTAGGAACGCTGCCAAATACTTTCCACATTACTTTATGGAGCCAGGACTGAATATTATCCTGTTTATGTCAAGACACTATGAAGTAGGAGGCTTTAACACATTCCACACCCAGACATAGTTGGATCTCTCCCCTTCAGGAAGCAGAGAAATGACTCTGTGACTCTAGGCAGGAAAATAAATAGCATACTAAGCTGTACATGCTTGCCATTTCTGTGAAAGATTGGGGAATTGCTTTATCATTACAAATGGAATACGAAGGGAAAGGGAAAATGGGGAGGCACAGGTTTTAGAGGAGAACTCCATCTCCTGATAAGAGAATTTTGCCTGGAACTGTTTTATTTGCAGACACAAAGGGTAGAATTTGTCTTACCTGATCTGCAGAATTACTCACTCTAAATCAGTAGAGAGAAAACAGGCTCCTTCACAGTGATTTAATGGATCTAGTTTAAGAAACCCTTACATTTCTGCATCTTTCTAATGACTGTGAAGACAACCAGTTCATAAAAAAGACATTCTAGTGGGATTATCTTTATCTTTTATACTACAAATGTACTGCAAAGCCAAGATTGTTATCAGCAATCGCAGTGACATGAGCCAACTGTGCTTGCTGGCAAACTGCATCCAAAACCTCAAAAAACTATACTACTGTTTCTACACATCACTGTGCATCAGTGTGATACATCAAAAGAACTAGGGTATCACAGGTATTCTTTGGAGCTCTCTACGATGTCTGTAGCTAAAGACCATGCTGATGGGCAAGGAACACATTATGTTCACTTCACATAATTGTGTTTCCCAAAAGATGTGGTGGAACACAGTCCTGGATCAGACATTTCCATTTTCAATTCAGTCAATTACTGTATCTTTGGAATGACAGCATTTTTTTGAAGACATAATCATAGAATCACAGAATGGCTTGGGTTGGAAGGGACTTAAAGCCCATCTGGTCCCAACCCCCTGCCAAGGGCAGTGCCAGCCAGCAGCTCAGGCTGCCCATGGCTCCATCCAACCTGGCCTTGAGAGCCTCTAGAGATGAGGCATCCACAGCTTCTCTGAGCAGGCCAGGTTGGATGGGGGCCCTGGGCAGCCTGAGCTGCTGGCTGCAGCTCTGCCCACAGCAGGGGGATGGGACTGGATGGGATTTAAGGTCCCTTCCAACCCAAGCCATTCTGTGATTCTATGAACTACAGCTATTGAAAACAAAAGCCTGACTGAAAGGCTTGAGTAGTAACTGCATTTCTCAGTCTGGTAGCTGCAAAGCTAATAAAAACAATATATACTTGAGCGTTTAAGTCCAGTTGCTTCAGAGCTGTGCAGAAGAAAAGTTTAATGACTTAATGATACTTAAATAGTTCATAAAATAACCCAAAGTGCTCTTTAACATGTATTAAATGCACATTCTTTACTAGTTTATTAATATATCCTGTATTTTTTGTTATAGTCACTGCTTACAGTGGAAATAAAGCCATAAAACTACTTTAATCAAAGTTTGGTTGTAATGTGAAAAAAGAGACAGATACTGTGGTTTAAGAGACCTTACAATTTTAAATAACATTAAATACAGGTCAGCAATTAGAAACCAAATCTGGAACCTCCCACAGTACTGCTGATATGTCCCCACTTAAGCTTTATTTCACTCTTTACCACAAGAGCAAATGAGGTACAAAGCTGTAAAGCCAGCAAGATGCTTTGTGTTAATGCAATCAGCATAAATTCTACCTGCATCTAAGCAAATACATCTAGTATCACCTATACAAATCTTAGGGGCAAGAGAAAAATGGCATCCAGTGACAGACTATCAGAAATAGAAGGCTGTCCAAATTCCTGCTAAGCAGTGCATGGTAAGGACTGTGATGCACACCCGCTCTATAGGATTTGGGTGTGATGTTGAATATGCCACGCTTGGGCTCAAAGGCAAGAGTTTTCCTATAGAGTTTAGTGTAAACTCTTAAAAAAAACTATGTAAAGAACTTATTTGGTGGAACACAGTCCTGGGCCAGACATTTCTATTTTCAATTCAGTCAACTACTATATCTTTGGAATGCTAGAGCATTTTTTGAAGGCCTAATATTAGGAGCAGTCCTGTTTTTCACTAATGATCAACTAGTGAGTGCACAGTGCTATTGCCAAATAGGTCACTTTCAGATGACAACCTGATGGCCATTGACTTCAGTGGAGGAGGACAGCTATGAAATAGTTTAATCCACACTTCCCTTCTACCCATGTTCTTCCATTCACTGTGTGTGCTGCTCTGTCACACTCCCTACAAAAGGAATGCCTTCTGATGACACCACATACTACTTATACTAAATCAGGGCTGATCAATGTCCACCCAATGGCTCTTGTTCTCTGTCAAGGCAGAATCTAATGTGCAGCCTACCAAGAGGCACAGCCTGGTCAAAGGGTTTTCAGCCTGAGTGCTTGTTGTGCCAGCAATGGCAGCCGTACCCACAGATAAAGTGCTGGAGGAGTGGGAGAGGTAAAATGAGAGCCAGTAGAGACTGCAGCAAGTTGCCAAGAGGTGAGGTTTTCCTCGCAAAAATCTTCTTGGTCATTTTCCATTGCTTTTAGATACTGCAGGAGTTGAGAATCCACAGTTCAGAAACCCATAGAACTGGAAAGGCAAAAAGGAAGCTATGAGATGAGGCAGAAGATTGGACAGTTAGCTCACTACCCAGCCAGCCTGCTGACACACTGCTGGGTTGGTATACTGAGGAGAAGTGACACTGTTTGCTCATGAGACAGTTGTCAGTTCTGTGCCAACCACCTCACCAGGCAGATGAATGAGACTGGTGAAACTCAGCAACCTGAATTTCTTGTTACAAATCAACACAGGCATTGAGAAGGAAAACAGCCAGGAACTGATGGAAATACCCCAGTGAACTGGCACTATTTATTCAGTTACACTGAAGATGGTTAGATATGTAAAGGAACAGAAGTGGGAATTGTTACAAGACAATTAGCAGGAAAAGATGGTCATGTTGTTGAGCAATGCTCCTGGAAACACTGACCCCAGCAAAAGTCAGCAAGATTTTCCCTGCAAAGTCCTCAGATTCTGAAAGACAGTGAACTTCACACGGTTCTGATCTGATCACGGAATTGTTAAAGCTGGAAAAGACCTCTAAGATCACTGAGTCCAACCATCATCCCATCCCAGCATGCCTGCTAACCATGTCCTCCAGTGCCACATCTGCGGTACAAGCTCCAGGCAGGGTGGGCGAAGGGGAAAATAGCTTTTACTCAACATCAAAAACAGTGGTGAAAGCTTCAAGAAACTATTTTGAAAGTGGTTGTAATTACTAAAGTTAAATCAAGTTCATGTACTCATTGTTGCCGAAACTTCAATGATTGGTTGGTTGGGCAGCCACACTGCTTGTGACAGGACAAATTAGAGGTGCTAATGGGTCCTTCACATCCCAGGGAAGCTCTGCCCAGTTATAACCCGTTTGTACTTGGTTGGCATCTGCAACAATGCCTCACTGAGTAAGCAGGGATGGAAAAATTGTGCAAAGCTCCAGAAAGTTGAGGCTAGATGAACACTAAAACAAAGGACAAGAAAGGGAGATCTTCATAGGCTCAATCTCACACCTCATCAATGGCACAACTTGTGGCTTCTGGATCCTGATGTGAGCTGTGGTAAACTGGTAGTGCTAGGACAGAGGGTGGTTCAGCTTTGCACAGTTCTGATGTTTCCATTTAATTATATATATATATTTGCAAACATTTTGGTGACAGACTGGGCCTACATGTAACCACACAGAGTTAATTGCTGAAACTGAAATCTCAGTCTGTTTTTGTTTGTTTATGTTCAGGGGCAAAGATTTCCTGCCAAATTTCATGTGAGATTTTGAAGAGGAGTTCCTGTTCTTCCTCACAAAGGATCGATGCTAAAGGGACTCAGCATGTTAATGCATCTTGAAGGAAGTTCACGTCTGTTCTTACTGCTCTGTACCATCATCACATATGGAAACAATTTTAGACACTGATTGAAAACATCGTATTTGCTCAGTGGGGCCCCCTGGAAAGGAGAGGCACCTGCAAAGCCACTCACTGCAGAACTACCTCCTACGGACTACACAACAGAATTTTGGTTGTTTTGACACAAATTCTTTTGTCAATAGCAAAACCAGACACATACTACATTTTTTAACTTCTTAGTAGCCCCAGTATTTTTCTAAACCATGTAGTAAGTGAAGATGTTAAGTGGACTTTTAATTACAGAAGCATAGCACAGCTGAGGCTGGCAGGGCCATCTGGGTGCCTCTGCTCCATTCCCTGCCCCAGCAGGGACACCCAGAGCAGGGTGCCAGGGCCACATCCAGGCAGTTCTGAGATCCCCAAGGAGGAGACCCCACAGCCTCTGTGCAGCCTGTGCCAGTGCTCTGTCACTGCACAGCACAGAAGGGCTCCTGGCGTTCAGAGGGAGCCTCCTGTGCTCCAGTTTGTGCCCATGGCCTCTGGTCCTCACGCTGGACACCACTGACAGAGCCTGGCTCTGGCATCCACCCTTCAGAGATTTATGAACATTGATGAGATCCCCCTGAGTCTCCTCCTCTTCTCCAGCTGAGCAGCCCCAGCTCTCTCAGCCTTTCCTCACAGGAGAGGTGCTTCAGGCCCTTCATGATCCTTATGGCCCTTTGTTGAACTCTCTCCAGTATATCCATGTCTCTCTTGTACTGGCCGAGCTCTAGACACAGCTGGGGGAGAGGTTGGTTATTCCTCTCCAACTGTGACACCCTCAGCACACATAAAGTTAACTTTTCTTATTCCTATAGCATTTTTTTTGGAACATGTACAATCGTTTTTGTGTGTCTGGCCATCCATCTTCTTATCAGCAGCCAAGCCATGCAGAGGGAATGCACCTCTCTTTCCCACAGTACAGGATGTATTCATGCCACACTCTCAGGTGAAGAGCTGTTATCACTTTCAATGTGCCAGGAGTCAACGTGCTGACATCCACAAGGCAGAAGGTCAAATGGGCTTCATTGTAGTAGCGACAGGAAAGAGAGCAGATGAGGACACCAATGCCACCATCTGGGGCAATTCTGACTGACAGACTTTTACTCCTATTATGCCTTCTCCTGTTTCAAAATCTCTAATCCTGGTGTTAAGCCTCCCGCTCCAGAAGGACCATCAGTACCATCCTGCCCACGTTCTTTTCATAGAATCATAGAACCACAGAATGGTTTGGTTTGGGACTTTCAGAGATCATCCAGTACCAACCCTGCTGCCACCCACCAGATAAGGGTAAATGTTCATGTTTACCTTCCTTCAGCCACCTGAAGCCTGCATGGCTGTTTGTGCGACCTACGCCTTCCTCACCACCTGCATGAACACTACAGATTCCACTCCATTTAAAACCAGGTGGGTGGGTTCTCTGAAGGGCACGGCTTTTTCCCCTGCAGAAACACCAGCTAAGAGAGAAATGAAAACCAAGTTTTCTAAAATCAAGAGCAGGGGAAGGCCAGCACTGTCTGTATACCCTTTGGCACAGCAGGATGCAGCGCTAAAAGCTTGCTGCTGAAGTTCAGCAGCCCTGGGGAAGAGAGGCTTTTTGTTTGAGTCCGTGTGGGTGAAGTGTGTGGCTTACATCTGTACCAAAAGACACAGCACTGCCCTCCCCCAGTAACAATAAATAAAAACAGCTCATGTTTGTTATTTGACAGTTATAATTGAAAGAAAAGGACCAGGCAATAGGGATCCTTTTTTTTTGCTGATCTAGAAGACAAAATAAATAGATATGGTTACACTAGCCATGCAAGACAGGAAGGTAAGCATAGGTAGACAGTACAAAATGCTGCTTGTTTCATGGAACCGGGCTGAACCAGCCCGTAAACTGTTGACAGGTAGGTAAAAGAATCATTGTTGGAGTTAACACACCCATTTTCCCTTCACATCACTGCATTACAGTTCTAAAGGTAAAAGCAAAGAGAGATGCTTCTCTTTCTTCCCCAGCTTCCCTTTCAGCTTGTATCATTTTCTAAGTCACAACCAGTCTGACCTGGGGCTGCAAGGTAACAGGGCATCAAGTTAAACCCAAATAACCCTCCAGGTAGTTTATTTAGAAAAAACAGCAAGGGAAAGTTTGCAAAATGGGTTCATATACCCAATATCTACCCATCAGCAACACTGAAACCACAGCTCCTCGGGAAGAGAAGATGGGGACAAGAGTTTACTGTAAGAGTTCAAAACATACCTTGCTCCAAAATTTGGTCATCTTTGGAGTCAGTTCCTCACTTTTGTTTGAATAAGATGTGCCCCGAAGAGCTGGGCATTCACCGAGCAGATCCTCAGCTTGCAGACTTGTGAGCTCCACTGATGTTAAGCACAATTCATGCTGTGGGCCCCAGCCTGTTGCAGCCATTATGGCTCATCAGGAAGAGAGTTAAATTACCTGAGTGCTCCCAAGTTTCTGCCACCATGTGAATTACTCTCTGTGGCATCAGAGCAAGTTCTGGCCAAAAAGCCTAGAGCCCAGGGTAATGTGGAACAGCACAGGCCAGCAAAGTTTCACACATCTTCTCCAGCTGGAACGAAATCTGGCAGTAGACTCACTCATCTTGCATGCCTTTCAAGAGGAAACGAGCATCTAACTTCCAGGAAAGAAAGTAGGAGGGCTTAAAGATTAGTAAAGTTGAAGCAGGAAAGTGAGTCTTTTTAGTGAGATGTGACATATGTTTGAAAATGTGCTTTAAAAAATTTGCTGCATAGAGGGGAACCAACAACAGGCTGAGCAGCCAGGAAAGCTGGGGTGGCATCATTTCAGACAACACAGCTGCAGAATGCTTGAACACCATTTATAGGATGTATAAAAAAAAAAATAATTTTCCCTGAAGAATTTACCTTCATGGAGGCAGCTCCTCAGATTCAGATTAATATTATGAATGGTGCTTACCTTTTTTGTTCTGTTTTCTTTTTTTTTTGCATTCTCTCTCAAGTGAAGGTGTACAGCTCTTCTCTGTGTAGCGGTGTGCTTTATAGAGAGAAACACCACAATCTCCCACCGAGAGGGGAGAAGCAAAGTACAAAATGGGGGCAAGGCTGACTGCTGCTGACCGCTGTATTTCATCACAAAGACCAACAGAGCCCTGCATCAATAGGAGATACAGGAACACAGCCTGCAGATCAAGAGCATTGCCAGTAGTGTGTTAAAAAGCAAAATGGATTTAGAGGAACCCAGAGATGACTCTTCATTTAAGACAGATCTAGAAAAAAAAAGTTTTGCTTTTGTTTATCCATCTTGACACTTTCCTTTTAAAAGGGTAAGTTTGGTCAATCCAGGTTTTTTAAATACTTCTTTATTCTTAAAAGAAACTGCCAAATATGATAACAGGACAATAAGTGTTGTTCAGCAGTATCAGTTTCTGATCTAGAGAGGAAATTAATAAAAACATCATCGGCATTTTAAAAAATAAATATGACTAAACGTATGGAAAACAGAAAATCAAATTCATGTTCAACAACACAGACAGGTACAAATGCTGAAATGCTGCTGCACAAGGTAGAGGTAGAGGTAAAACAGACTTCTCAACCCCAGACCTGTTTTAGATCTGCTCCCCCATTCCCCTGCACACACTCCTGAAAGTTGTTGTCAATAATTTCATTTGAATCCTCCTCAGCCTCATCAGACTCCAAGCAGGTCCGTGTGCTCTTTCTAATGCTCCGAGCTGGAAAACTATTTCAGCTTTTGTAGAAATAAGTTGCTAAGCAACCTGGCCCCCGGGTTTTGCAACTGGTGCAGCAAGGAAAGTGGCAGGAAGCCGTGCTTTAGCTACAACAAAACAACAAAACGCTCTCCAGATGATGTCTCTAGGACAAGAGGATGGTAGAGCCCTTGGTAGGAATTGCAAGTCCACCAGATGCTTGGTGATGCGACCACAGAAGGAGCAGTGCCGTGCCTGGAGCTCTTCTGCTGAAGTGAGCACTGTCAGCAGGAACATCCCAAACACACAGGTGGGGAGAGCTGATTGCCTTACACTGGAAACTGACACGGTAAGACACAAACCAAGAACCCTCGGTACAAAGCAGCAAGTATCCTGACATCATGATGTATAAAAACTAAAAATTGCACCACACACGGATTCTCCAAACAAACTCAAGACAACCGAAGTCAGATCGTACAAACCGTTAGTTAAAAAAATACCTTCTTGTGTATTTTGAGAATAAATGGAAAGAGTCTTCGTGCAAATGTTCAACCTTGATCAAGCAGAGGACATAAATCGTTGTAAACACATGAGTTCCTTTCTCATCCGCCATAAGCACCCAGCATTACCTATCTTCTGCAGAATGATTAGGGTTAGGAAATCTGCTTCTTCTGCAAATGTCACCCTTCAAGTTCCACTGACGTATCAAGACACTACCGGCGTCATATCCCACAGCTGTTAATACAACAACATATCATAACACGGTGAGTAGTGGTGAAATATAACAACATAGTATATAAAACTAATTTGCACTTTTTAATTTCTGTTTAAGGGAGGCTACGTGCCCAGAGGGGGATGCACCAGGTCCAAAGTTTAATTTCATTTTCCAACACTCATATCAATCACTTGACATTTGCCCTTTATAAGCCAGGTTAATATCTGGTTTTAAGCTATAAAAACCCATACCACATTGCTAACTTGTGTGATTAGTAGTTGTAACACAATTACAAGATAGATCTTTTCTTGCATCTAAGCCTGGGGCCCCCAGCACAAGAAAGACGTGGAACTCTTGGAGGGAGTCCAGAGGAGGGCCACTAAGATGATCAGAGGGCTGGAGCACCTCTCCTATGAGGAAAGGTTGAGGGAACTGTGATTGTTTAGCTTGGAGAAGAGAAGGCTCTGGGGAGACCTCATTGGTGCCTTCCCATATTTGATGGGAGTGTATAAACAGGAGGGGGTATGACTGTTTGAGAGGGTGGATAGTGATAGGATAAGGGGGAATGGTCTTAAACTGAGACAGGGGAGGCTTAGGTTAGATATTAGAAGGAAGCTTTTGACTCAGAGGGTGGCGACACACTGGAACAGGTTGCCCAAGGAGGTTGTGGATGCCCCATCCCTGGAGGCATTCAAGGCCAGGCTGGATGTGGCTCTGGGCAGCCTGGTCTGGTGGTTGGCGACCCTGCACATAGTAGGGGGGTTGAAACCAGATGATCATTTCAACCCAGGCCATTCTATGATTCTATGATTCTATGATTCTACTGTTGTTGTTTTTAATTCCTAAAGTCTTGTTATACACTTATTCATTATTTTAGCTACTTCTCTGCATGGAGTTTGACATCTGTGGGCCCTTTGTTAACATGGCCTCACAAATTACATCAGCCACTTCAAAAAGCTGTTTTGTCCTCTTTACTGGAAAGCGCACTGTTAGCACTGACTTGGCCGTGACTAGTCTTGTCCCCATCCCTTTAGGTTCCCTGTGGTCTTTTTTGGGCAGAAGCGTGTCAGTTGGTGTGAGAGAGATCAGTGTGGAAGATGGTAGCTAGGACATACATGGATTCCCATGGGAGAAGAAGAAGAAATGAAGTACAGAAGCTAGAGTAATCTCCTCCCTCCTACCTTAATAACCTTGTCTGTCCCCGAGGTCAGCAGCCATCCTCTAGTGGCATCAAAGTGTACATGAACTATGTTGTGCTTACTGTCGTGGAAAGTAGCTGTGGGCGCCCGCCTTGAAGAAAGAGATCCCAAATCAGCAAAAAACACAGCTGCCAGGTATCAAGGAAACAAGCATTTGAAGCAAGCACTGATCTGTTATGCACTGATTGGACTTCTGCTAATGGGACCCAGGACCACCCCACTGGCTGCTCCCTCCCCAGCCCTGCAGCCACTTGGGCCACCCATACCCTCCCAGTTACAGGCATTTTGTCCCACTCCAGCTCTAGGCTGCTCGGCACCCACACTTACTCCTCATCCGTTATGGACTCGTGGCAGCTATCGCAGACCCTCACTTCAAACTCGAACCCCATCAGCGGGATGGAGGAGCGCTTGGAGCTGCACTTGCCGCAGACGGCTTTCCCGCATTTGCGGCAGTGATGCTGTGGGAGACAACACGGGAAAGGACATCTTCAGTCATGAGCCTGGGGATGGGTTGCTGTTCTGCTCCCAGCTCTCCCATCTCACTTTCACAGGGCTCAGCTGAGGTTGCAGCAAAAAGGAAAGCTATTCTTCCAATGGGAGGTGAAGGAAAATGGTCATCTTCATATACACCCACCTTCTCCTAGCCATGTCCATCTTCTGAGTCTCTCTTTGGGGGAGTAGGGGTCTACACCCTCAGTGAGCAATAGGTACCGTATTAAAATATGTCCAGCTCAAAGTAGCACAGGGTACACTGGTACAGTATAACTCCAGAGACTCAGCCTATCTGTCTAAGTACAAATGCACATCGCCTGATCATCTCAGTCAACTCTGCTGGCCATTTTCAGCCACTGTTCAGTACCACAGTTTCTGCATTTTGATACTACCTGTATTCTGTTTTCTCACACACTGACTGCATAGGACCAAGGGCTGCTGTGCCTGTCACAGGAGAGCTAGGCCCTGTAGTGACAAGCGTTAAATAAAGAGGAAAGGGCAGCTTAGCTGTGGCCCAGACACCTGTTTCAAGGCCCAAGAGGTCACCCTTTCCTGCCTTTTCATGCCCCTCTCCCAGAAGACCACAATCCACAGCCTTCTCCTGTTGGGCAGGGATGTGCAGCAGTATTCCAAGCAGACCAGTAAGTCTCTTCCAACACAGCTTAAACAGTTACAGATGTTTACCCAAGCCCATTAAAAACAGCTTTAGTTCCAGCACGATCTCCAAGAATTAGCTGCAAATTTTTTTCTACAACAGATTCAGATGACAATAAGCAAAATCCCACATGGCTAAAGCTACAGACAGCCCCAAAACAATTTACTCAGCTCAGACTCAATCATACACATTTGCTATTGGGACAGGCTGCCAAAATTAAAAAGAAAAAAAAAAAGAGAAAAACCTTCTGCTTCTCATGAGTATGAATCATTGAGGGGAGCTCACTATTGCTAGAAGAACAAAGAGAAAGTTCTCAAGCCTTTATAGGAAAAAAAGACTACCATAACATACTATGAGAGAGAAGGAGCCTAATTGCATCATATTAACACAGCAAAGGACCCATACAAACCTGCCTGAGGCCTATTTTCTTACTGTCCCACATTTGCTTGAAGTTCCAGAAGAAAGGCTGGTCACATTTTTGACAGGAGTCGCTGTCCAGCCACTCAGGGGTCTGTAACACACACATACACAGGTGGAGGACATGAGAAACCAACTTCCACCACAATCCGAGGATAAGGAAGATGTGATGGAGTGCAATGATGTGGTCAGCTGAACTTGATTAAAACTCCCCAGTGATCATTCTACCTGATGAAGGGGTTTTTTTTTTTGGCTCAGCTCTGAGCCTTGAAGTATGCACGAGGAACAGTTCTCATTCACCACATGAAGCAGAGTCTGATTATAAGTCCATAAAAATAACCCAGGAACAAATAAGCCTCCCCAGCCTCTTCAAGTTTGGAATTAAGTATCTAAAAATTAATGTCTTGTCTGGACAGCATTAACCATCTGCACTGGAGGTAATTATATTTCCAGTATCCAAGCTACTCCAAGAGGCATTCATTCCTGCTGTTAGAGATACCTGTGCTGCGAATCTGACAAGGCAGGCAAGATGGGATTCTGAAGAAGCCCGAAACCCAAAACACCTCTTTTCTCTGCTTTCACATACAGATGATGAAAGGAAAGCTTTCTGTTTCCTAATTCCATGTGTAGATTTGCACTCATGCTGTGGGTGAAGTGGGTAAAAAGATTTAAAGAATATAAAGAAAATATTAAAGGCCTTTCTCCCTCCTGCAGCCAGGTTTTGCTGTAAAGAGTAGCAAGGATGGATTCCCCGCAGGGAAGCACTCTCACCAGACACTGAAGGAGCTCAGGAAATGCCTGAAATGGCAGGAGGGCTTGTGGAGGAAGCGAATGACCTCCTCCCCTACTCTTGGGTCCCCTGACACGTGCCTTGCTGGTGGACGTTCAGTGCTTCTCCCCACAGACTTCAGGAAACACAGCTTTGGACACGAGACTCCAAAAGAGTCGTGGTTTCTGCATTTGCAGAGGGCCACCAAAATGATCCAAGGGATGGAACACCTCCCCTACAAGGAGAGGATGAGAGAGCTGGGGCTGTTCAGCCTGGAGAAGAGAAGGCTCCAGGGAGAGCTGAGAGCAGCCTTTCAGAGTTAAAGGGGAACAGTAAGAAGGAAGGGGACAGACTCTTTAGTAGGGTCTTTTGTGATACAACAAGGGAAAATTGGGAAATTCAGACTGGATATAAGAAAGTTGTTTTTTACAATAATGGTGGTGAGGCAGTGGCATGGGTTGCCCAGAGAGATGGTGGATGCCCCATCCCTGGAGACACCCAAGGTCAGGCTGGAGAGGCTCTGAGCACCTGATGGAGCTGTAGGTGTCCCTGTTCAGTGCAGTGGGGAGTTGGACTAGATGGCCTTTAAGGGTCCATTCCAACTCAAAAATTCTATGATTCTATGATTTGACCCTTCTCCATCTGTCTGTCCATCCATCTGTCCTATTTGGGCTTAGCAGGAGTTCTTGAACAGGGGATGACTTCTGCTCTTCTCACCTCACCAGCAGGACTAGATCCCAAGGACAAGGGTTCAGCCCAAAGTGGTGTTGGTGAGCAGGTTTGTCCCATCCCCAGAGAGGGACAACCCTCCCAACACTGCCTCAGCATGCTCCTACCCAGCCCCAACTGGGCAAGATTGAACAAAATACCAAGTAAAGTTCAAAGTGAGGCTGCCCCTCCAAATAAACTCCACTTGGCTTCTTCCATATTGGAATTTAAAAAGGCAAGAAATGCAGCTGAGATTGAGAATTAAAAACACTATGAAGGCCAGACAAAGATAAGGGAAGGCGGATGGAGACCCTCAGATCCCATGGCAGTTTTGACCCCCAGCAATAAACTCAGGCAACTCTGAGCTTCAGCTTGTTCTGTCAGTTACTTTGAATGCTGTTCATTCTGTAGGGGCAAATCTCTCTCTTTTCTATCCACAACAGTCTTTTAGACTAATGCCTACAGATCTGCATCTGAACACTACACATGAAGATGTTTTGCTTGTGACAAGGAACTGCTTTGTAGTCAAATAGAAACACAGCTTCCAGCGTTTTTCAGATGTTTTCTTCTCACAGCTTTTTAAAAATAGATAAAAATAAGGAATCAAGCAACAAAATGGCATAATTCACTCCAGTGCAATCACAGAGACGTGGGAAAATCTTATATCAAACTGAAAACAGCACACATCCAGTGGAAAAAAAAAGGAAAAAAAACTTATTTAAAGGGGAAAATAGCAAAGCCAACATCCAAGTATTTGATAATCACATCTCAAGGGTTCATGTTTTGGGGGTGGTTTAACACAATGGTTGCCCTGCTACGCTATGGATAACACGAACAAGCCCATGTTGCCATAGTCAGAGAGCACCACACACATCAGCACCTGCTGCTAAGCCCTCCTGTAGCTCATTATACTTCCCCTCCACTTTTTAACCAGTCTTCTCACATTACTGTTGTCTGTTTTGCAACCAACCAGTCTTAACCCTTACTGCAGGCTGCCAATAAGTAAGTTTTCCATTTCTGGATGTTCAGGCTGCAGCAAAAAGGAAACATCTGTTGGGAGGGAAAAACCCACTCTGCTTTTGTTTCACTTTTGGAGCTGATGATATAATTGGCCATTAGATTAGCAATTAAAGAGAGCCAACTGGAATGCTAATTCACAGAAAAAAAAAGGGAGCAAGAGTAGCTCAGTTCCTGCTTAGGTCTGTTTGAGTAGGTTTTTAAATCCAATTTTCCACTTATCTTTTTTCCTTGCTCAAGGGAGACATGCACAACCCAGGGAGACCAAAACCTTGGTGGAGAAGCAGCAAAGCTGATTACAGATTGTGCTGCCAAAAGCAGCTGGGAAAAACTTGCTGCCCTTATCCTTCCTTGCTTTTCTCTAATCTTAATTACAGTGGTCTTCCCCACCAGGCACTAGAAGGAACAGGTAAAGGGATGTACTCAGATGTGTATTTCCAGATGCATCTTTCCCAGCCACAGCCCCACACTGGCTGGGAATAAAACCTCACCCCAACTGACTCAACTGACCCACCAGGGGTATTCAGGGTCTCAGTGTCCACCCAGAGAAATAGGGCAGAGCATTAGGAATAGCTGTTGCCCCCATGCAGAGATTCGCTGTGACTCATTTTACCAGGATTTGCCATATTCAGGGCTAGGGCTGGAGCCTGACTCTCTCGCTCGTCCTGCTGAGTCAGGTCTTCAAAACTGCTGAGCAGAGACTGTTCCTGCAGCACAAAGACCTGGGGTACATTTTGCACTTGTTTGCATCCGTTGGCTGCACAGCACCAAGGTGGTTGGGAACGTGTAAGTGAAATCTTACTGTCTGTATCAGCAATGCTGTCATCTACCCACTTCCATATGGCTATACCAAAGGGTAGCAAGGCCCAGTAGTAGCAGGTGAGAGTGAAGCCATAAATAAACGTCTTTTCAGCAAGAATAGAGGGGAAACCAACACTGGGTTGCACATTTCCAGAGATAACGAAGAACTTTCTAGTTCTGTTTTCTTAACAAAAATCCCAATAATTATCAATCTGTCCATTTACCTCTGAAATGACAGCATTTCTCATGATGTCCTTAAAAATAAAGAGGACACCTTCAGAGCAGTAACATAAAGGACAGAAACCATTTAGCAGCTTACTTAATACACATTTTCTGCCAGATAATTTCCCCTGTACCATATTATCAAAGGCATGGCATAATTGCTGTATAAGAACTGGAGCATATCCAACAACATTTTTAATGTCTGAAAAGTTCTTATTCTAATTGAAAGCTGCACACGTTAAAAAGGCCACTTTCTTCCCAAGACTGCTTCAGACAGAATCAGCAAGAATCATGCCCCTACCTCCTGTCTCTCAACATCCATGTTCCAGACAACTATTCCCCCGTCGGCACCACAAGAGATGAGCTGCCGAGTGTGGTGAGCGTAGGAGAGAGACTGAACTTTATCGCTGGAAAAGAAACAATGCAGTTACAAATCAACCATTTAAAGCTAGCACAAAAGTAAGGACAAAACATACAATAAAGAATCAGGAACCATGGAATCATAGAACGGCTTGGGTTGGAAGGGACCTTAAAACCCATCCAGTCCCAACCCCCTGCCAAGGGCAGTGCCAACCAGCAGCTCAGGCTGCCCAGGGCCCCATCCAACCTGACTTTGAGTGCCTCCAGGGATGGGGCACCCACAGCTTCTCTGGGCAATGTAAATCATTCATTTGCCTGCATGTTTTTTTTTTTTTCCCCCCCATTTTCAATGCAGTTCCGGTATTCATCGGAAGCAAACTGAAGCCTTTGCTGTCCAGTTGGAACCAAAACCAGAGTGCTGCTCACTTAGGCAACATCCACAAAATCAAGGACCTGTTCTGACAACTGGTTGCACTGCTCCTGAAATTGAGAGTTGAGCTGGGAAGTCAAAACAGAGCTGTAGCTTCAGGGGCTTTCCCAAAGCCATCTGAGTGCATAAATGTAGCCTTAGGGAGTTCCATTCTCTTCAGTAGGTCAATAACACTTGATTTTGGTAAACCTCTGCAACATCTAGAGATGAAGCGCTAAAGAACTACTGAATCTTTTCTTTTAGCACTAATTAGCATTATAAAAATAATACAGGAATTGTTAAATTGTTTCTAAGCCTTCCCAAGATAAGGTAGATGATTTAGTTTATTTTCCTTCCTTTAAATAAAAAGTTGCATGTAAAAAACAATACAGCTTAAACCCAACCTGCTGATTCTATTGTCACCATTAATTGGAACATTTCTTGGTCCCCACTGCCATCAGGTCTCTATACTATACAGAGCCAGCCAACAGCCATGCTATGGATTAAGGTCCAGATGCTAACTTCATACTAAAACATCTAATTTCTATATTAATAAATGTAGCAGGGGTGCATTAGCAAGCATCAGTGTTAGGGTATGAGGATGATCTGGGGATTTCACAAAAGCTCTGCAGCGCTCTGAAATCCCAGTGGCCCAACAAAAATGTCCAGCAGAGTGCAGCATCACTCAAGAGAAATGTATGAATACATAAGAAGCTGTAAATACTGTCAGACCAAAACGGCCATGGGATTTTGCCTCTTCGAATCTGAGCCTGGCAAGCTATTCCCACATATATGCTCTGTCAATGCACCAAAAACCTGCTGTAAGTATTTAAAAGGCTTGGAAGTCATCACAGCTAGTGACATTCTAACTTACTCAGTGTCCAGAAAAAGATTACTCTTCTTCAAATACATCTATTGTACTATGCAAATGTGAGGTCTGTATGTGCTCTCTGCATTAAGGAGATGCTGCAGGCACATATGGATAAAGAACATTACTTACATTTCAGGCTGCAGGTAAAGTGAGATGGAAAACACATGGTTAACATGCAGCAAAATGGGACTAATTGTCCAAGCCTGATGCTCCCTCTAGGGGAAGGAAGGAAAGAAATAACCTGACGCCTAAAAAAGAAGGGATTTTCCCTCCAGCTGTTCTCATTTGTGGACGCCCCCTTTCCAACTGAGGTGCAGACTCCCATATTACACACTCTGGACTGTAGGTAACTGCTTTTTTTCACTACCTTTTGCAGACTTTCACATCAGCCCGTGATCTGGATGCTGAAAAACTTACTATAAGCCATTTATTCTCTTTGTATAAGGACCAAGGGGAGTCACACATGCAAGCTAAAGCCATGTGAAGATTGTAACCTCTGGGCTGGTTTTGCTTCCACATGGGGCAGGAGGAAGGGCGTTGAACGTACTTATGTCCTTGCAGCTCGATGGCTGTTCCTTTTCTTCCTCCAATATCCCACATTATAATGGAATGGTCAGAACTGCCTGAGAACAAAACTCGCTGTATTGGGTCCCAACAGAGAGCAGTGACACCGCCTGAAATAGGAGATTCATAGAACAGTCAATTAATTACAGAATGTAGCTTAACATATAGATACATATTTAAACATTATTAAAAAAAAAAAAAAGAGTGATGAAAAATGTGGGTCTCTCTAGCAAGGGCCATGCAGCCACCGTACTGGCCATTTGGTAAGCAGCAGGCTAGAAATCCTACTGAAGTCCTGCCCTGCCCTTCTGTAGCCTCATGTGGGCAGAGTGGGCAGCAGAAAGCCACCACATGATGGTCAGAGTGTGATTGCACAGCTTTTCATCTCCGTCATTCCCAGGAGAGAGATTTTATTATAGAAGAGAAGCAAGTGAGGAATATTATCAGCAACCTTATCTAGAGGGAGGTGTCCCTGCCTATAGCAGGGGAGTTGAAACCAAATGATCTTAAAGGTCCCTTCCAACCCAAATCATTCTATGATTTTATGATTATGGGCATCTTCATAGTGCCTTAGCACATGGATTGAACTACCTTGTGATTGAGCTACAAATACGCAATCAAAGAGAAGGGATATGAAGAGAGGATGCTGAGCAATGCCCACCATTTCTTCCATTACATGGCAAGCTCATATCCCAGGGCTGCTGTTTTTGAAGTGTGATGGAGCACAAGTCCAAGTAGTAAAGCTATCAGCCAACATCCCCAGTAAGCACATTCAAGATACACCTTATCCACCTGGGCAATAGTATCCACCCATATGGGTCTTTCCCCAGGAAGCATCTTTCCCCCAGAGTTACTGCAACTTTTATCCTCACTCTGCATTAATGAGCTACTGATCATGGCATTTACTACACTTTTCAGAAGTGATCCCTCTCTTGTTTTCCCCAATAAAGAACAAGCTTTCCTGAGTGGTAGTGACAGTTTATCTCCCTTTCACGCTTCTGTTTCACAGGATAGTTACAGCACCTTGATGCTGAGCACAGGTGAAGAACCAAGTAGGGTCTCCTCCTCAAGCCTTACCTGTGTGCCCCTTAAATGTTGTCACCAGGCTGCAGGACTCTTGCTCTAATTTGAGTATGGTTACTTGCCCAGAATGATCACCAACAAACACGTGCCGGGTTTCCACATCAAATCTGATGTATAAATGCTGAGGAACATACGTTGTTTACACAAGCTATGCATTGCTTTTAATGGCCTGTTAATTCTTTTAACATGAGCGTTCTACAACCTTGTGAATAGCACTCTAGTCCCAAGGAGGTAAACAGAGCGTATTTTTAGGCATTAAACTCATAGTTGTTCATGTCAATAATGCAGTCTCCCCGAGTTAAACCAAACGGCAAAGAAAAAATATAAAAACAAAGTTACAAAACCTTGCAATAAGCCTTTTGCCATCAATGAGAAGTCTCATCTTCCCAGTATCTCCAGCTTAAGTTGGATGGTGTTCAATCTCCCTCTTTTCCCGTATTTCCAATATGGGGAAAACAACTGTTTTCAACTTCTTCTTTATATTTAAGTATACGAATACAACTCCTATCTTTTCTCAGAACACTACCCAATGTCACAGAAGTCCTCCAGAAGAATATGTCTGGTCTAGTGGTTGGCAAGCCTGCACACAGCAGAGGAATTGAAGCTAGATGATCATTACAGCCCTTTTCAACCCAGGCCATTCTATGATTCTGTGAATATCTCCTTAAATGTTTTTAATACCAATTTGGTGGCAACATGGTCATGATGAAAGAACTAATCTCCTTTTCATGTCATATTTGGCAAGTGTTGGCTACATCGGATGTACCACACACCATATTCTAAATGGAGTAACATCCACCTACAGGAACCATCTATCTCAACAGATTCTGACCTCATTTGATTTAATTGCACATTTAGATTTCTTATTGCTTATTTAAGGAAAAGTTGCTTCAACTGATCAAGTGCACATATGACACTGTTGGAAAAAAAAACACATCCCAGGTTCTGCTAAGTTTTTCTGCAGTATTTGTCAAAGGTTGTCCTTTCCCCTGCCCTCCACCAGCAGGATCTGATGACCTAAATTAAAAAGTCCTCCATAATTTGGAACCTCTTGCAGCAGTCCTGCCTCTCTAGGGAGCTTTAGGAAAGGCAGAACAAACTCCTGCATTGCACTTTCTAAGCTCTTCAGAAAATTAACTAAAAATGGAGTTCACCCTCTAGGCCATTTAGATCAGTTTGCCCTTCATTCAGCCTGAGGTTACAATGCAAGCCCATATACTTCACTTATTTAATTCTGAGCCAGTCTCATTTCCTGCGAAGTAGCACAAAACATATCATCTACACTACATATGCTACAGGCCACTAAAAAGTCTATTTACTATAACCCCTGTTTCCAGCCTAAGAGCTCATACTTTTCCACATCCCTTTTCATTTGCAATAAAGCTGAATTAATATTTCTTTTATTGCTAGGCAGCTGGGGCAGCTCTAGGTGAATAAGGCACTTGAGTGCCATTTCTGGAGCCATTTATTCTTTAGTTAGCTCAAATTCCCAGAGCACAGTGGGCTGTTCCAGAGTGAAGGACGAGTGCTGATTATTTGATATTAAAGCCATTTAATTCTTACCATCATGCACAAATGCACACTGACCTGATCACTGACCTACTTTGTTACCATCATTTCTCAGAAAAAAAAAAGAATGTGCTGCATGTTTAAAACGAAGGCCCTGTCCTTATTTATTACAATGGCAGACCACAACAGGTTGCAGATTGCCCATTGTTTCGTTTAGACCTAAATATGCCACTCCGCATTAAAGAGACGAAGCAAGGAGAGCAGACAGTCGTTTTGTGTGTGTGGTTTTGGTTTTTTTTTGCATTGGCTTTAGAGAACAGTTTCTCACAAAACACTGAACCTACACAAGGCACAAATGTTGGAGGACAGTTAGAAACAAAACCAAACAAACCAAAAGCAAACAAAAAAGTTGCTTAAGGGCCAAAGGGCAGCGCCAACACAGAGGGTTCAGCAAAGGATACTGTAGGCCGCAGGCCCCCGCGCTGGTGCGGTAGCCTCCCAGCCGCTGGCCGCTCTCTGAACAGTGCCAGGTGAAGTGCTTGTCTTGGCCGGTGCTCAGCACCCACTCCATCTCCAGGACAAACAGAATCATGATGACCCTGCTTTGATGAGCTGAAAATTAAGCAGACAGACAAGTAGGACAAGTAGTCACGTGGCAAAGAACACACGGGCAGCAGACCATTGGCAATGCCGTCCTCTTGCACCCAGCCCTGCCATTTCATAGTCATCTGCACAATAACACTATTTTGTAGACCAAATTCTCAGCTACAAAACATTATTTTTCAACACAGTCACCACTGTTTGCTGATTTGTGCGGATGAACTGATTGAGACCCCCTTCATTATGCAGTATGACAACTATGCATGCCTGTCCAGAATACTGCTGGTCTTTTGCATTGCTGCCTTCACTGCACCACCTCACTGTGCTCACACCCTCTGTTTGGTATCCATAAACTTTCAGGAAGCACCAATGAGTGTCAGTGGGTGCCATTTTTTCTGCATGGAAGAATTCAGTGACACACCTTTGCTACATACACACTTTTGATACGTCATTTTGTCAGACTGTCCCTCAGCTGCCATCTGTTACACCGCAACAACACGGAATGGAATATTGGTGGAAGGTTGAACCTATACTTCCATCCAACCAACATCCACCTTTGACACTGTGGGCAGGAGGCATTACTTTTTGGAGTAGCCCTCGTAATTCCTTGCATGCCTACAGGAGCCATCCATCTTCTGAGGTAGCACAAGTCTTCTTTCCATCACTGTACCATCATCCACAAAGCTGCCATTGTGGAAAACACTCCAGGCTGTATTTAAATCTGCTCTGAGCTGGTTTTTAGATGGCAGAGCAGATTCTCATGAAGCAGCACACTGCCAGCTCCAGTGGATCTGGCCATGGATCATGGTACCTCAGTGGAAGGAGGAGTAATGCACAGGCACAACCCTACACCAAAAGGAAGCTTTAGATCTGCATGGGAACCAGCTAAAAAAGAATACGGAAAACAATAATCAAAAAACTGAAAAGATCACAGCTGGGCAAAATGAATAAAACAGATGAACGAATAAATTTCTGCTGCCACCTAAACAAAGTCATCAAAAGCTTTTCATTAAACCAATGGAACCCAGGCTTGCATAGAGAGATTTCAGTATGAATGACCACTGGGTTTGGTTGTGAAGTGCTGACTGAGATGACTGTTTATTAAAACAAGTGGCTTGAAAGACACACAGAATTATCCCCAGCTGTAAGTGAACAGCGCCTGCCGTGCTCCTCAATCCACAGGCCTGCTGCTTTATTGCTGTTTTGAGACTCGGCAACACGTGTCGCACAAAGAGGGCTGCCTGCGTTTCTTAGTGTAGAAGCTGACACACTGGAAACATTAAACGTCTCTGGAAGCATAACAACCACTCCAAACCCTCTGTTTGAAATGCAGGGAAGTTCAATAAGAACAATATGGAAAGATCGCTGTCTACCCTGCACAAATATAAAGCACAGATGAGAGTCGTGATCAAACTCTACAATGCGGAACAAGTTATGTTAAAAAAAATACAAGGCTTGCAAACAGATCTCTCTACCTTCAGATTTCTTCTCTGGGTAAGAAACTCAATGATCCCCACTGCACTAATGCAGGGCTTCATGTATCCGTTGGTCTTCGTACAAGCACCTGCACGAGCCAGTCAGTGCAGTGGGGCACTGCAGAAGGGGCCATGCCAGTATCCATGTTGATGCAAGGACCTGATAGGATCACAGACATGTCTTGTGGGCTTGTGTGCCCCAACAGTGCTGCAGACAGGCCGAGGCACTGCCACAGGACTGCAAAGCTTGCTGTGATCAGGCTGTTCAAGGGATGTTTTCTTTATCGATGATGGAGATGTGTCAGGCTCTCTGGACAACCTGCTCCAGCGTTTCACCTCCCTCATTTTGAAAAACAAAAATCCCTGCTATCTAATCAAAACTTTTTTTTTTTTCCCGTGTTGCAATCATTGCCTGCTGCCTCTTGTCCTTTCACCGTACACCTCCAAGAGCAATGTGGCACTGCTTTACCACCCTCCCATTGTGTGGCTGTAGACCACTGTCAGACCCATCTCAGCCTTCTCTTAACACCAAGCAAAACCAACCCTTTTGGTCTCTCCTCACACACCACGTGTCCCACCTCCCTTGTCAACCTGGCAGTTCCCCACTGGCCCTGCTCTGGGACTTCCTCATCCCAAGAGCCCAAAACTAGACACAGAAACGTCATGAAGTTTAACAAGGTGTTCAAGAAAGTTGTGGGACCCACCACACTAGATACTTTACAAATATCTAGTGTCTGTTATGATCATTACTGACTCAGCACTGATGTTGGTAAATGTTTAGCTAGGCTGGCTTGCAACTGAACTCATGTTCAGATATCTGCTGCTAATGCTTCTTCTGCAAAGCAGCACCTTTTGCTAGAAGTACAGCCCGTGGATGGTGAGGCAATTCTTACTCTGCTTTTGTAGAAGATGTTAAAGAAATGCACACATCTTGTGGTGGAAGTAGAACATGAGATAACTTTGCTTATCCGCCTTCCCCCAAAAGAACTCCCAAATGCAGCACTGCTGCCCACAGATTAGCTGGTGCCACCACACACACTGTGTCAGAAATATCTGAACCAAGTGAAAGCCTGGCAGAGGTCACCTAAGCTGGGGAAGAAAGAGAGAACAAATGCAGGTAGGAAGTCATTTGGCATTTAGAGAGAATGTGATCCATGTGAGGTGTAAAGAAAAATTCCAGAAGTTGACAGTAGGGCAAGGCAGAATTCTTGGCCCCAGGATTAGTACAGGCTCAGAGACATGAAGTAGTAAAAATATGGTAGTCCTTTATTCACAGAAGGCTTGACCACTGTGTGCAGACAATGCAGACAAAGGTGGAGAAAACACTTCCAGCACTGCTCAGTGCAGCAACAGCACAAGGGAGAAGTGGAATGGAGGGCAGCTGTTGCCATGGTACGGGAAAAGTCACAGCAAGCAGCAGGCCAGCAGGAGAATGGAACCCACGTGTGGGGGAAGATTATGGGATAGGGAACACAGAGAAGCAGCAGAGAGGAGGAAGATGCAGGTCCATTTGCAGAGGGAAGGTCGGAGCAAACAGGACAACTACATTCCTAAGAGAAGGCAGCAGCAAGCATTGGGCAAAGAGCAGACTGGACAGATGGAGGGGCCATGCCTGAAAGGAGATAGGGGACATTCCTGAAATGGGAAGGTTGAAAATGGCAAGAGGCAGAAATAAGTCCAGAAATCCTACTGAGTGGAGTAATCTTGCAAATAATAAACAAAAATGAGTAGGAGGTAAACCAGGAGCTCTTTTTTTTTTTTCATGCAAAGAAAGAAGTTATTTCCTGTGAGAGGCCAAAGTTCCATAACTTGCCATGGAGTACTGAATTACAGCGCCACAAACTTAACCTCTTCGTATCAATACCTTTCAAGAAAGAGGTTTCACAACTCCAGGCACAGCCTTGCAACAAAACTTTCAAGGCGCCATGCCAGCCACGTCCTGGCTGCATGACACCAGGTCTGGCCACAGACTCCTGCCAAGAGTAAAGGACAGCCTATGCACATGCACCAACAGACTATTTGGCAGACATACAACTGGCTTTTTAAGACACAATTAGTGCTTTAGCCACTAGAGCAGCTTCAGCTACTTAGAACAATGCCTCATTGTTTCCTACCCATTCCCATCCCCTGTACTTTTACATGGCCATATTAGGAAGGTGTACTTCATGGAGAGGTTTGTGGAGGGGAGTCACCACAGACAGGTGAGGAAAGCTCATCTCTGCTGGATCATGGCATGCCTACCAGAAAGACTACATACTTCCCTGAACACTCTCCCAGACAGTACGGTGCAAGTAGGCACCCTCTCTTTGCAGCAGTGTCTCAGCAGCACTGCTGCACTCCATCCCCAGTGATATCCCCCATAAGCAAAGATGCTGTGTCAGGATGGAGGCAGCTGTGCCTATCAAAGTGTCTCCTGGTGCATGTATGATAAAACTGTAGCAGGCTGTGAGCAGCCCTTCACTGAGTCTTATTTTTATCCCAAACACCTTTCCTGTAGCAAAGAACTAAGATCTGCCTTCCCCCTTTCTGGCCACCATTCCCATCTGCAGTGCTTGCAACAGCCTGCCTTTCTTAAGTGGGGATAGGAGAGAAGAAAAATGCATCTCCAACAGTACCTGGGGGCACTTTTTTCCAAAACAACCATTTGCTGACAGGGTTGGCAATGCGCAGAACACAGAACATTAGACCTACTGCTTCTTTAACCCCTGTATAGCAGGGATTACTATCCAGATACCCCTCCCACATACAAATTTAGGAGATGCCAGTAGCCTGGCTCACCACACTCTGTCCTCCCCACCCAAAAAGAAGCACAAGAAGGATGTGGATCAGGTCCAGAGGAGGGTCACTAAGATAATCAGAGGGCTGGAGCATCTCTCCTATGAAGAAAGCAGGCACTGTCTGTGGCCTCTGACCACAGCCAGAAGCCAGAAGCCATAAGAAAAATGGCTTCTGCAGGTTATGGTTTGCCCTAGACCTGAAATGATACCTATTCTGGGCACAGGTGTCACTTATCTTGCCCTAAAATAAGTACATAGCTTTCAAATAAAATCTTCTAACACACTGTCTGAGAGTTCTGCACCTGGCACGACAGTCTTCCACAGTGGCAACCCCTGCCTCCAGGTCGGTCTCACCAGGAGAATGCCCATCTGTACATGCCCCGTCCCTGGAGGTGTCTAAGGCCAGGCTGGATGGGGCCTTGGGCAATCTGATCTAGTTCTTATCTAGTGGCTGGTAGCCCTGCGTGTGACAGGGGATTGGAGCTCGATGATCCTTGTGGTCCCTTCTAACCCAAGCCATGCTATGATTCTGTGATTCTCTTCATACCTTTAAATCTAAAGGTTACAAAGTGATCCCCAAAGCCTCCGTTTAGAAATTTAAATGACTATCTCCACTTTTCAAGATACAGAAACTCAAATACATGAGTAAATATATACGAGAAAGGTATGAGAGAGATCTTAAGCCAACGGGTCAGAGACTTTTCTACAGAAACAATTCTTAGCATATAATACATCACCTCTCAGTCAAACAGCAGAAGAGGTGTAGAAATAAGTTGTAGCTATTATGTTACTTTTATAGGGATACCTGACCTAAGTGTGGTATCCTCTAGAAGTTTAGTAAGGATAAATAGCTATGTTTCTTACAACATCCCATTAAGAAATGGCCAAGTGGAATTAGAAAAGATATGGACCTTTTAGTATGGCAGGTATCCACTGATAATATTGAGATTACTAAAACATTTACTGAAATACAACTGTACTCATCCCAAAAGCTACAACCCTATAAAACAGTCAGCTTTAGATTCATTAAATGCATGACACTATTAAATATTAAAAATTGATGTTCCTCCTCCCTCCACACATTTGGATTTTTGATGGCTTGCTGTCTACAATGACATTCCTAAGGTACACTTCAAATGAAAAATAGAGCATGAAATAGCTCAGTAACAACCTTGCAATCTCAAAGCACAGTATTGATCTATCGATAAAAGCAGCATTTATATTAGCTTAAAAAATTACAGTAAAGAAGAATATTTCGATTCACGCTCCTTAAGAGCACATAAATAAAAATTAATGACAGTACAGACCAATTAGCACAGATCATGGTTCTTACCCTGGTAACTCTTCACTAGTGTCATCTTGTTATAATCTTCTGACAAAATGAATTCCTGGGGGAAGGGAAAGAAGAAGAGCAACACAGAAACAGGGTTTAGAGAAGTGTCCAAGACTACTGTCATTTGAATCTATGTTTTTGCTAATTTTGAGTACCTCTTTCTAGAAGCCCACAAATTATTTCATTTTTTAAAAAGGCCTAACAAAGCCTCATGAGTGCTTCTGAGCAGAAAAGTGGAGATAAAAGAGGAACCATTAAAAAGAGCTTAAGAAACTGGCAGGATGGCTGGCTACAAATGAGCCGGTGTACCACAAAGCAGGAGACCTGAGTGCCAGCACACAGCTCAGGATTGCAGGGGCAGATATCTGTGCATGCACCCAGCTGTGTGCACATCTGCATGCACACCCCAACCTGAACCTCAGGAAGCTCCAATTACATTTGTGAGAGCCCCCTGGAGATGCTCTCTCCAAACTATGTACTAATAATCCACAATGGGGAAAAGCTCAGATTTCTGTTCAGAAGTCTCTCAATACTTCAGGCAAACAAACACAGACGTTCCCCCCCGCCTTGATTTTATCTCACTATTAATTATTATTTATTCTGGTATCTTAGAAGCAGACTTTCTTGCTTTGCTGCTGCTCTGCTGTGGCTACCAAGCAGTTGTGCATGAGCACAGAGGGTGCCTGTCCAGGGACAGGCACAGGGAGTGATCCAGCTTGGCTCTCTCTGTAGCCAGGGAAGAACACCCCTATGGGAAGATGTTCTGCAGTCCTGCTACCCTGGTGCTGCTGTTTAACCATCTTTAAATTGGCTTTTAGAAGATGTGAATGATGAAAATCAGCAATAAAGTCTCTGCGTGGAGGTCTCAGCTCCCGGAACAGTCCCATGTGGTTAAACAGAATGAGCACCTGGGTGTTCCTGCTGCTTATTTTGAAGGGGAGAGCTGCTCAGAGCAGGGGAAACAGTGGTCACAACACAGCTCCTGCAGCTTCACTTGGGAGGAAACACCTGGCAAAGGGTGGGCCCTGCAGCACCACTACATGAACTGGCTTTCAAATTGCCCTCAGGTCATTGTGTGCACACGTCCTACTGAGAGAAATGTGAGAAAGAACAAGGAGCTCGAAAACACATCGTATTAAATTATTTAAAACAAACTATACAGAAGCTCCCTGAGCTAATCTAGCTTGGGGCCAGCAGTAAAACCTAATTTATTTAATCTGGAAATAGTGTGAAAATAAAAGGAACACTGTAAAACACAAGATGAGCTACGTTTTAAAGTTGTGCAATATTCATGCATAAGCACTGCCAAAAGCAGTGACAGAAAGGACTGGGCTTCATGAGCCCATGGACTATTTTTAAGGCAAATCAAATGTTTAGTGCTGAACAGTATAAGGAAATATTCTAACCACTGAAACACTGATATTTACCCAACTTTTCTGAGCTGGAACAAAGAGAATCATTCTGCATATCCTGTGGGGTCTCCAGGTAATCAGCATGGCTCTCCAGCACCTGGATTGTCCCTAATACACCATAATTCCTGCTTGGCACCAAGGTGGAGAGGCTGCCACACACATCTGTTGGAAACCTACATGTCCCAGCTTCCAGGAAACAACAGTGAGTGGGTTGTGGCAGCTGTGTATTGTGCCATTTCTAGTTTTCTGCTTGTAAATCAGTAATAAATATGTTCTCTTGAATTGTACTACTTCACTTTCCACTCCTTTATTCTTATCCACCTCCTCATAGCTTTCCTCTGGCAGCTGAGGATTACAATGAGGGGTGTTATTTAAACAGCGGTGACAAATCAATTAAGTCAGCTGGATTTCTACACCGGGGTCACCTTAACTCTACAAACCACAGAGCATTAAAAATCTGCTATACCTCCCTACCTACTTACAGGGGAAGTGGTTTTAATTAACCATGGCCTGAACCACCACACAGAATGCTTCTCTGCAAAGCCCATTTGAATTAAAGACCCTTTTCTACGAACATTAACTGTCTGCTGATGTTGCCTGAAAAGAAACAGCTTTAATTGCTGGAACACGTGGTGGGAGAATATGTTTGTCTTTCCCATCCTGGTGCTGAACCCAGATTGCACCGGGGTGACGCGCAGATGCGGGTGATCAGAAGTGCAGAGATGAGGAATGATGTGCATTCAAATTCCGCTTTGGCTTTTTGCCTTTGACAAACTTGACATGGCCGTTCTGCTCAGTTATCTGTGTACAACTTAATGGAAGACTGAAAAAGTCTCCTGAATCTCCCCATTACAATGCAGTGAATCAAAACACAACGGCAATTAGTAAGGTTAAGCCAAGTATTGATTAGGTGTGCTTTAATACAAGCCACGGCTACATGTTATCGATAGAGCACTCTATCTAAAGAGATGAACACACAGTACAATATGAACACAGTTCCATTAACCTGAATATTGGATGTCATGATATTACATGCTCTTCTCTGCACCCCCCCTACGACTTCTTGCATCTTATTTTCTCCCCTGAAAGCATTTGTTACTTTGAGAGTCATCAGTCATTTCCTCTTCACATTTCCTAATTTTTAAGTTATTTTATTTCTTGCTCCCCTGTACACAGTCACATGTTTTTCCACTGCCCACATTCCCCTATCCCTCTCAAGGCCAAATGTTTTAATTACATCAATAGACAGGTAATTTAACACAGGGCACCCTGCTCCATGAATTCATGCCCTACTGCACATACACTGTGGCTGCTGCCCTACAAAAACATTGATTACATCTTTTTAAACATTGTACCAACAGAAACTGGTTCTTATCCTTCCGTATATCAACGTTTCACTCTTCTCAGAGCTGCTGATGCTTCAGTTCTCATTAGGCAGTTTTTGGGCAATTCTTAATGAGCTAGAAAGGCTGAGGTCAGCCACACAGCTCACACACAGCTTGTTAAGAGAACATGGAAAGATTTGAGTCTTGTGACAGTGCTTTTGCACAGGAGGGCCTGTGACACATCACAGCACTTGGAATGGAAAAAACAAAAATCTTCCTCATAGGGATTAAACATTTTTTTGGCAAGATCATCCTTTGCTCTTCAGAGGGTTTTCTTGTGTGTGGGTTTCGTGTTTTTTTTTTAATTTTCGTTTTTCTCCTTTGAGTTTCTTTATATGTTTTCTGCCACACTGAAACGTTACTGATCAATCTTGCCTGTTTAAGGAAAGCTTATTACTATTATATCAGTGGAGTAATCAGTGCTATGAAAGCCTTCAAGGTGAAGTCCTGAACATTTGAAAAGGCAAACCTAATGCCCATGACACTGCTGTACAAAGGCTCTCAGTTGCACCTTCGTAGAGCACATCCCTCACATTGTAACATATACACACCACAGAATTCCCCTCTTGATTTTAAGACTTCTATAAGTTTTCAATAAGACTGCAAATGTCAGTGGTGTTCTGTTTCTAATTATTTGTGTTAAGGTAAACAAAACCCATACCCTAGAGCAGGTTATTTCAGAATCCTTGGCCGTGCATGCTGGCTGATATGACACAGAGTCTAAAGAAGAGCCATACCCTTCCAGAGCTGCAGGTGGACATCAAGTGATGGATGACAAAACAGAACTAGAGACCTATACACAGGCAACTGAATCCCATCTCAGAGTTAATATTCTTTATTTGTTACCCATTGACAGCCTATCTCCCACCCCAAGGAATTTACAGTCAATACTCCATTAGATTATGCCATTTTGACAGCACAGTGTGGATCTTAAAGGCTTGACTTGATTCTATTAATACAAGTTACTGACAGTGCTCTCACTGTATCTTCCAGAGAACAGCAAACTAGCTTCAGAAATTGAGAGGAATGAATACTCTTAAATCTAATGTCAGTGACTATGTCTACATCTGCTGCAAAGAAAGGTCTTTAAAATGATTACAGCATTCTCACTTCAGTAAGTGCAAAAATCAGAATAGGATAGAAACTATTACACTAGTTCTTGGAGAAAAAAAACATTAAACTTCCCACTGTGGCAGAGCTGTACACCAGCAGGTAGAGCCTAGGTGTTCCAAGTACTGTTTACAGCCAAGCTTGTGGGCATCTGCAAGATCAGATGATGTGGATGATGAATCTATATTAAGTGCCATCCCCAAGAAAGAATTCAGAGAGGGCTGTTCCTGTGACTTGTTTTCCTTGCGGACCTCCTCCAAGTATGTAACAACTTCATCTGAACACAAGCAAGGTCAGATAAAAAGTTCAATTTCATTCAGTTTCAGCTACCTAAAAACTAAATGCTTCAGTAATATCTTCAGAAATAGCGTAAGCAACATGGGTATTCCCAATGGCAATTCACTTCTCTACTGGCAGCAGAGCTTCATGATTAACTTTGTCTAGGAAGCTAACTTTTAGATGAAATTAAGTGGGGAGTTGCATCCTGCCAGTCAACTCTCCTATTTATTTCAAGTGATAGACCTTTGCTCTGTTGCTTGCTATAGTGGTATCAAGAAACTTGCACCCATTAAAACAATATTTCCTTCACTTCAGAGGAAGGAATTTATGACTGCAATAGTGTCTTCTGGCTTCCAAAACCAACCTGAAGCAGCCCCTAAGACAAAAAGAAATACAAGTGCCATTTATCCTGAAAAAGGGATTGCAAGGCATAAAAATGATCATAAGAAACTTTTTTTTGTGCTTCAGGTACTCTTGCTTTGCAAGCAAGATGCTTGACGAACTTTCTCTCAAGAGAAAAGTGTATTGTGCTGCACAAACATTGATGCAGTCCTCCATGCTGAGAAGTTACAAAAGGTTGAAAACAATCTCTTCATCTTTGTAGAAGTAAAAACTGTCACTCTGTTTCCTAAGGAGAAACGGGGCCTAAAACGTCACTTCACTGTGGCTTTGGTGGAACATCTTTATCTAACAATAGCATTGCTGCCCATCCTTCTCAAAAGGCACCAGAGGCATTTCTGGGATGTCAGACTTAACCAAAAGCCACATAACTTTCCAAAGTTTCATGTAAAAGGCAGTTTCACTTTCTTATTTATATTTATGTGTGAAAGTAAAAGCAGTAGCACAAAAAGATTACTTTGACATCATGGGAGCTATATTAGCTTACGCAGCCCTTGCCATGAGTTCTTCCCTTCCATACAAAGTGGAGATGCACAAAGCCTTTCAGACCTTTTCTGTCCTGCACACAAGGTGCTGGAACAGCTGACCAATTGCAAGTATTTCAAGCTATTGAAGTGAATTGTCTGTACATTTCTTCTGAGGGTTACACAGTAAAAGTGCACTAAGACCACCTTGTTGCAGGAAGGTCTCTTACTCTGTGGACAGCATGCCCTCCTTGTACACTTTTGTGCTAGACTAATTCTGTGTGTATACTCCTGTATGTGTGCTTAGAATGTCCCTCCAAAAGGTGCTTGTAACCAGCCCTTGAGTACCTGGTGTTAGATTTTCCCTAACACCTACATGTATAGCAAGGACTTGAATGTGGGGCTACCCTTCCTCTTCCTCCATCTCCACCTTCAACACATCTTGCAACATAAATTGTGGCTTTTCTTGCAAGCCCTGCGTTTGCTGCAGAGGGAAACTTTCCATCACTTATGAAAGTTTGTGGAGCATATTTTCTGCAAAATCCTCTACTACACAGTTGCTTAAAGCTAGTAGGGATAAAATGAAGCAATGCAGACTAGCCCTTGCCTCTCCTATTTACTTGCATTCAAAAGAAGGGAAAAGGAAAGCAAAGTGTGGCAACAAATACAATCTGCCTTAGAGGTGGCAATGCATACTAAGAAGTACCCAAAGTAACATGTTGGTTTACCACCTGCATACCTCATTAACCTTCCTTAGTTCTAGAATGGAAAATATTTGACCCTGCTCAGACTCTCTGACTCTTCAAGGCAAAATGCCACGAAGATAAAGGACATCTCTTTCATCAAGCTAGAATACTTGAATGCCTTATTTACAGATGCCTTCACATTCCTCAAAGGCCTGTTGAAAACAAATGCGTTCAGTAGGATTGGAAAATTAAAGCTATTTTGGAGAGTGGGAAGGAGGGAATTTCAGAGGTGCAGGGAATTCTCTGGCAGCTGTCCCTTCTCCTAGATACAAAAGGAGAAATCTCCTACGAGCACTGAAAATCTGGTGCTGAGCCATTAATAGCTTTATGGGTCAGAACCTTCACATCTTTGAAACAGCTCATGGGCAATAGCTAAAAGGGTTACACGTCCCATCCCAAATACCATCTTGGTTTAGTGCAGACAGCTGCCTTTCTGTCAACCTATAGACATACATTCAGTTATAAAGTCCATAAAGCAGAGACAACAGCAGTAAAATTGGAAATGATGATAAAAATGATATTAAGCTGTAGAAGTCTACTGATGGGGCATAGGTGAGAAGTCCCTCCCTGACCCTTTCTGTATGGCAACAGAGCATTTCATCAACTATCCCACAAGAAAAATCCAACTTTTAGAGAGTCAATTGCTACTCTCTATTTCAAATTTAAAAGACAGGCTCTTGTTTTAATATCCTGCTTCCTTTCCACATACACGGAGATCTCTGAGATGTTAATAAACCAAATCTTTCAGCAAGAGCATTGCCTGTATAAGCAACTCCTATGGAGGAACTGAGATGAAAACAAAATCTGAACTCTGAAACTTGGAAAAGCAGCTAAATATAGAACATAAATTCATTTTCTGCCTCTCAAACATTATTTTTTCCCTCTCAACTGCTGCTTTCAGAAAACTTTGGTATGGCATGATTAACAAGACACTCATTTAATAAAACCACAGCTGTTCAGCTGTTCTTTCTTTATTTCTTTTTACTATTTTTTAAAGATAGATGCAAATTAGGACTGTTTGTTTAGTTGCCTAATAAATATTGCAAACTCCACAGGCTGGAGAAAAATTTGGAGTAATCGACCACTTTCCACACTACAGCTTTAGATCCACTGCAGTAAAAATTCTCTCTCCCAAACACTAACAAAAATATCCTCACCCCATCACACATATACTTCTCAAAAGGGAAGCGTTTCAACTAGAAATCTTTGTATGTACTTACTGAGATTGTACCATTGTCTAGACCTATGGACAGCCTTCTGGTTTCCGGGTTAAAAGACATGCATGAACATGGAGCTGAAAAAAATGAACATGATGATGAAGTTAACAAAACTGATATTTTCTTGAAGTTCTGGAAAGCCTAAAACTGGCTAGTATGCTTCACGGTGCTTCATCATTTTGCCCCCTTCCAATAGACAAACATTTAAAAAAAAAAACCAAAACAACAGTGCTTGTGCAATTCATTCTATCCTATCCTATTAGGACATGGATTAACAGTTATTTATTGCTTCAGTTTCTTCATTTTTCCTTACTAATGCCTTCTGAAAGTGGGTATGAGGCATGTTATACAAGAACCGTGCTGGTGTATCCATATGAGCAGTACACATTTTATATTTATTTAGCTGAATAATTTGGGCAGTTTTTAAAAAACAAAACAAAACAAAGCCATTTGCCTGCCCTTTATCAGCAATAAAAGAAAATGCTGTCAAAGACTCACATCCTACACCTGCAGTACGAAAGTGAACTTGAATCATTGTTAACAGGAGCTGACCTATCAGCCAGTATGAAGAGCAGTCAGTCCAACTGCTCTATGGTCATTTCCCCAGACAACATTATTACAGTATCACATACTATGGCCAAAATACAAGACTCTATGGAAAACTAGCCATCGATTCTTACATCAACACTAATAAATATCAGGATATACTCTTAAATTGCTCATAAATCAGTCCCTCTAGGATATGGAGAGGTCCACATACAGGGTAAAATCAGACTTTTCTTGTAATAACTCAAGTGGTATGCTTGGTTTCATCAAGATACCGTGAGGCTGCATTCAGAAGGCAAGGATTGCTTTTATCACCCAGCACAGCAGCATGCTGTCCCCACAGAACCCTTCCGTGATCACTTCTCAGCACTGTGACTAGAGACAGGCATCCATCCCCTTTCTGTAGTGGTAAGAGCATTGATTAAACCATATTTGCGTAATAGATGTTGAGCGCAGTCAGACATGCTTTTAATTCTTTTCTCCTCCTTCTTAGTTTCTTCTCTGCACTGCGATTACATGGAGTGGTTTTGTTAGTAACAGACTCAGAGTTCTTTCTTTTACAGTGCCATGTACTTGCTATATTTCCCATTTGAACAATGTCTTACCTACAGTCGTACAGTTCATAGCTCAGCAGATCTTTGTTAGTTAGCAGCTGAGCTATATCACAGCCTGTTTAACAAAACTATTCTACCTTTAGTACTGCACACCCCCAGTACATTTCCTAAGGGACAACTAATTGCAAGCAGGAAGCCAATCACATTCACATCCAAGAATTAAATCAAAGAAAAGGCTTCAGTTCAAGGGAACTGCCAGAATAGAAATGCTGCATTATGGCTACTATCAGTAACAAAATCATTCCTTTCTGTACCTCTTCTTCAGGAAAGGCAAACTCAAAGCTTCCCTTCATATGGTGGGACACTGTATGATATTGAGACTTCCAGGTCATAGTGGAATTAGGATGCTGTAGGAAAAGCTGGCAGAGACAAAGCAACTCTAAACATCTAAACATACCTTTTTAAAAGGCACTTAACACCACACCAGGCATTTCAACATTCCAGCTTTAAAATGTCAGACGGTGTGCATACATTGAAAAAACTATCAGTAACTCTGAAGATGACAAACAGTTTACAGAGAAAAACTCAGTTAAATTAGCTGTTTATCTGGTTTCTTCCAGAAAGCTCAAAGCACTTCAGATACAAAAGGTACAAGCAAATATGAGACACGCTGCTAAATAAAGGTCACATTTGAGTTCCAAACCCACATGTACTTTATCACAGCGGTGTAAAGATACTTTGCTATAATCATTTTCCTAAAGGAATTCTTAAATAACATGTACTCTTGGAAAAATGAACGTCAGCCCTAGCTACACTAATGTAATTGAAATGGTACCAGTTTCAACCAGACAGCAGCAGCTTATACTTTACACGAAAGTTAGACAGTGACATTCAGATACTTAAGCACTTGGGCTCATTATAAGGAGGGGAACAAAAAAGAAAAAAAGAAGAAAAAAAAAAGGCCTAATTTTCTGAGATGATAAAGAGCCTTTTAAAATAATACTGAGGAAAAATAACGGCACTGTGAAGCCTCTCTACTTTAACATCTAGCTATGATTTGGATTTCACACTACAAGAGGTTTGATCTGATCTGATGGGCTGGATATTCCTGACATGTAAGTCTGGCTGTATTCTTCAATATAGGGCAAATACACACTGATGCGATGATTTTTTGCCTTTGAAAACAGAAATCCTGAATTACTTCATGCTCTCAACAATGAGTCTCCTCAATTAGGAGCTGACAGAAGAGAAATACAAACTTTATATCTGCATTTTCAGAGGGCCAGAAGTGGCACAGTGGAAGACCTAAGGGTTGTGTTTTGCTTTGCACAGTCTTGACCATCTGCTTCAATGCAAAGTGTAAGCTAAAAAAAAAACCATCATAAGGCCATGTACTATCTGCCTCAAACCCCGGGTATTCCACTACAATAAAACTTTTCTCCATCTGAGAGAGGTTTTTTCTGGTTGGGTTTGGATCTACTGTGGTCTTTCATTTGAATGCAAAGCTTTCTTGTATTGACTACGATACCTTCTCATAATTTTGTAAAAAGGTGGGTTTTTTTCCTCCTGTGCAGATACTAACAAAAAATTTTAAAGATCACACACCTAACCATGAGGATTAACCTGCTCAGAGGTCCCTTGTTAACACAGGTTGTTCAGACAACTCTGACATGAAGTAGTCAGATATTCAGCTTACCTAGTTTGCCTTACTGACAACATAGCAGTGTGTGTTTTTGATATTGGCTCTGTCTGTGGTGGTTCTTGAAAGCAGACTGAGTTCTACCAGTGGTTGAACACAACCCACCCCAGCCACCAGCATCCATGACCATGCTCTGTCAAATGTTTCTCAAAGGCCTTTTGGTGCTTAATGCTGCTGTGACACTGGCTGAGAAAGCCAGCAAAAGACCACAGAAATGACATCTGCCACACGGTGTTTCCATTACCCTTCTCTTTGCAAAGGCTTGGCTGTGCAGCGACCTGGTTTGAATACTCACAGCTCACTCTTTCTCAAAAATGGGGCCACTGTGCTGTCCACTATTTCTGAAACATCCACGGGTTGGGCAGAAAACTCTGTAACTGAGGAAAGCCCACTCCTAAACAGCAAAAATGTCCCTAGTCTGAAGAATCTACAATCCTGAGCAGCTATTTAATGGCCTTCACATTCAGAACACTGATGGCTCCATTGGTTGGCAGAGCCTGACCAAAGCACATGGCTGGCTCAGCCTCAATGCCTCATCCTCCTTACCTCCCAGAGTGCCCAGGCTGCAATCTCAGTTATTAAGGCTACCTGACAACAAGTTATGAAAGGGTGTGGGTCACGCAGCACTGTAACCAGCCATGAGTCATGCTAATGGGTTATCTGTAGGTGGGACTGCCATTCTCACAGCTTGCTAAACAGCACAAAAGCATCATCATGCCTACTACTTTTCTTCTGCAAAGAACCTCTGTTGTTCTCTAGACAACAAAAAACAATGTGAACCTAAAGCAGAGGACAATGAAAAAAGGTGATCCATGCAGAAACAGACAAAACACAAATGCATGCCTGTGCAGAGGCTGATTCAGAGTTCTCCCTATGATTTTAAAGCTTAAAGCCATGGCTGATAATTTAATTGGCACTGCTCCAGTGTTTAATTATACTTGATCACTCTTGAAACTGGTGAATAACTCAGTACAACGTAAATGTCTCATGACTCAAAAATTTGCCAGCCTTAAGTGAAGGAACAGCATCAGGTGCTCAGATTCATGAAGGAACTTTAAAATAGCCCCCTCTGAGTGGGTCTGGATCTACTCAGTCTTTTCTAGTGTAGCTATTATTACTGGCAATAATGCAGCCTTTCTACGACCTAAGATGATTTTAAAGTGAGAAGTGCCACTTCATAACAGTTTGTCTAAGGGAAGCAAACCTCTTTGGACAGGTCAGGGGAACCAAAGCCACAAAGCCACGGCTGCTTATTGTTACAAAGGTTCACAGACTGCCACATCATTAGCTGCTTTCCAATACCTTTTTGAGCAAAATTTTGAACAGAAAATACCTTTGACGCTTGACATATTCTTATGAGTCCATCCATCAGCAAATGAAAAAAAAAAATCTTCCTCTCTATTTAGCAAATGAATGCTTTCCTGGAGCAGGCAAGCAAACATTGAGGCCACACTATGCCCCCAAACTGATGAGGTCATGGCACTAGAACTGTTTAACATTTATACCTACTAAACATTTTATGCATCATGGAGATAGAAATCCTCTTGCAAATCTAACGATGTTAGCTTAAAATACTTCTTTCTCCAGACAGTAAGAATGCCTCAATGGGACTTGATAAATGCTCCCTGATCTGCTTTCCAGAGACAGGCTAGCCCAGCACATATGAGTTAACTGAGGAGCATCAGTATATTTCTGCTGCTGATTGCCTGTAAAGTTTTCTCCTGCACTCAACACAGGGCCTCTTCAACCACCTGGACATTAATCTGCAGTTTCTTTTAAAGCATGAACACTTTCCTTGGGATAGAAGACCTACAGTAGATCATACTGGAGAAATTCATGATGAAGGCTTGGTTTTCTGCATCTAATTGTGGGGTAATATGATTCTGCTCCTCCACTGGAAAACCAGCCCTCTCTGTTTAGTATGCCCTCTATTGTATTAGCTACTGTAGGATATTAAGTTATTATCAAATAAAACCATTTACCATTGTACTCTAATGGACTAAGCACATGCAGTAGGAAGGGCAGACTGATTTATCCTGGAGACTTACAAAGCTTTATGGACTCCATTAGTGGCGGAACACAGGACTACATTTCAAGCTTCCACATTTGTTGATCCATATTCACATAAATGCTCGTCCCTTCCTAGCATGCTTGTATGCTTTTGCTGCTGTAATCCCTGATGCCTCTAGGGAACATTAGCATGCAACTTGGTAAAGCTTGAAACCATGAGAACTACTCAAGCACTGAATTTAATACGGAGTGGTAAGCCCACAAATGGTCATAAACATTGTTTCATCAAATAAAAAAAGACATTGTGCAAATACACAGTAGATAATGAACATTTCCTTATACTTACATGGCATTGCATGGTATATGCTGGGCCAGTACTGTCCACTGTCTCTCTTCAGCCAGACACGAACTGTTCTATAAAAGAAAAACCAAACCACGTATGAGGAAGGATGAAAAAGGAGCTATAAATGAAAACAAACCAGCGATGCTGAATGCACAAGACTATGTTCAAAATGAAGTTATTTCACAGAGAAGTAAACACACAAACTCCTACAGCAGGCCTACACATCAAGCACAGATGATGATGATGAGGGTAACTCATTCCTTGGTACCACACAGTACCAAGCTGAACACATCATACAAGGCAGGCTGGCAGTCTTCCTCTGCTCTGACAGTTCAGAGCTGCTGTCTTCAAACAGAAGCAACTAGACCTTTTGCAGTGCTCCAGCACTTCCACAAACACATCAGTGGTTTCCCTCTGCTGGAAAACCTTCCTAGTCTTTTGCTTGCTCATATTGGTATCATATTTGCAGCCCCTGTCACTCAATTAGCATGCAGCTCATCCATGCCCATCGCACACGAGATGTTTTTCACCTGTTTCCTGAGCAAATGATGTGAAACTAATGTAGAATCTGGATTATTAAATATTTATTATTTCAGCTTTTGATATCATTTTCTTCTTCTGGTCCAATCTCTAAAACTCCTTACTGGGACTCTTTCCAAGGGGACTTTGATTCATCAGCTAATTGCATCAAAAAATGCATAGTAATACTGCCACTAGCTAAAGCAGCTGGCAGCCAGTCCTCTGTTAATCTCAGCAGTCAGCTCCTGATTGTTCCTGCACATCTCACTGTCATCCAAATTTCAGCCAACTCTTACCTGCCTCACTGTTCTTTGAGTCCTTATCTTCAGTTTTAATTAGTGAAATTTCCATATAATTCTGTATTCCATCCTTTACTGATTTACACTAAATGTATTAACCTTATCCAAAATACTTAGTTATCCAGGACAGCATCTTGTTAATGCAGCACAGTACATTTTCATCCATGCCAACATGTCTATTTTTCTCCACCAAAGATAGCACGTGGCAGTAGATACAAGAGAGATCTAAAAAAAAACATTGTTGAATATTCTCTAGCAGCAAACCTAAAATTTGCATGTGATAGCATTGAGAAAATGCACGCCAAATGAACCACAACAGCTCTGTCCAATTAATGAAACACGGAAATGAGGCTTAAGGAGAGGAGTACATGGTAATAATTCATGTTACATCTTTACCACAGAGCAAGTAGATTTCAGTCCTTTTTAGTCAGTAAAAGTTTACAGCAATACTTTAATACAATTTAATACAAGTTGATCTAAAACACTACACATGCAAAACATAAGAACAAAGATGTCACATGATCTAATAAAGCAGCTCAAACTACTTATTTGCCCTGTCAATAAATTAGTGTGCAAACTTCAGATTAAGAGCTGCACTATTCTATGTTCCTGGATTACAGATACTCCAAATCAGTTTTCTGCTCATCCTGCTCTGAATCCAAACTGATTTTTCAGCACATATTTCAGAGGCCTGAATATATGGCCACTGCACAAGCTGCATCATGTTACACATTTCTCACATTTACACTTCAACATTGTATACAGCTCAAAAAAAAACCCCAGTATCTCACTGGATCTCCAATTCCCATTGTCATAAATCTCTCACAAATCACTTAAAAATTCAGTATAATTGCTTCCTAACTGTAGTGGCTTTTTTGAAATGAACACACCAGCAGCTCTTCAGCAGACGTGAAGTAAAAGCACCAATACCTGTGCAGTAAGAGGGCCAAACCTTCTGTCCCTTCTTGCTTTAGAAGGCTGTGGCTGTTGTCAGAGCAGACTCTGCATCCTGACCCCAGCACAAAGTGCTGGGAACTCCCCATCCTTCCGTGGCTGTGCCCTGAGTTTGGGACACATCCAGCACTGCCTGCTCATCAGAAAATCAAAGAATGGCTTGAAGTGGAAATGACCTTAAAGACTATCTAGTCCCAATATCAAAGAGGTGGTAAGAAGGTCACTGCAATCCTGGAAGTGGATCAAGCACTGTTTCCTGATCAGATGAGCTCATGTCAATGTGTTTTCAGCAACTGAAGGAGGAGTGAACACTGCATGAACAAGAAAATACTGGGATGCATCATAGGGAATTGAAATTAAACAGTTTGAAACTGCCTTGAGGATGCCTCAGTGAGAGATCTGTCTTTTTTGGCCATTTTAAACCATATATTCTTTGCTACTAGTTTCCAAACTCCTGAGCTGAGATAAGGTTGCTTCTCCTTCCCACTTCAAGGTTCTGGCAAATAATAAATTCAGCCTGGAGAAGAGAAGGTTACAGGGGAAACTCATAGCGGCCTTCCTGTACCCGAAGGAGGCCTGCAGGAAAGCTGGGGAAGGACCCTTTTTAAGGACATGTAGTGAGAAAATGAGGAGAAATGACTTTAAACTGGAAGAGGGTAAATTTAGGCTAGGTATTAGGAAGAAGTTCTTTACTGTGAGGGTGATGAGACACTGGAAGAGGTTGCTCAGAGAGGCTGTGGATGCCCCCTCCCTGGAAGCACTCAAGGCCAGGCTGGATGGGGCTGTGAGCAACCTGGTCTAGAGGAGGTGTCCCTGCCTATAGCAGGGGGGTGGAACTAGATGATCTTAAAGGTCCCTTCCTTTAAAATAATCAAACCACTCTATGATTCTAATTCTAGAGAGGTGCCATGTGTTACAGATTATTCAACTTGTTAAAACAAAACAAAACCAAACAACATCAAAGACTATGTGTAAGAAAAGATTTTCTAAAAGCTAGGAGAAGCAAAAATAAATGTTGTTTGCAAAAATGACAATACTTTGGATGCTTTGTTTGTGTTTTTGTTGTTTGTTTTGAAACTACTCACTGCAGACCTCCTACTTAATTTGACAACTGTCTCAGCTAAGACTGCTCACCAAGTTCTGCTGGAAAAAAAAAAAAAAAAGCTGTTTTATGCTTACTTTAAAAAAAATAAAAGTGAAATAACTGGCGGAGTTTCCTTGCAAAGAGTGGAACTACTTCTACCAGTGCATGTTTCTTCTGGAGGTACATAGTAAGTTCATTTCATTACATAGTCAAATATACTTCTATTCCATTACTGCTCATACAAAATGAGAAAAAAATGTCATAAGAACAAACAGTATGAAAAGATGTTATCTGAAGCATCTGAAAGTGAACATAATCAGCAAGTCCATTCATGTAACTCATTACAGAAATTCATTTTACTCTCCCCAGTAATTCATTTTAAATAAAGGAAAAAAAAAAGTCTTGTTAACTATTTATTTTTACATTAAGGATGATTATTATCCATATCTTTAAAACAACCATCTAAAAGCTATGTTAAGCTTTAAAAGACTTCCAAAATCTATGTATAAGCAGACACAAAAGTACAAAAATCCTTATGGCTTCTAACTTTCTTCTCTTAGATCACTGGACTGCTGAAAGAAAAAAAGCAGATGTAGTTCATTAACTTCTGGGTAATCAGCATTTTTCTCCAAGTGGGCTCAGGCTGAAGAACCAACAGCTGAGCATGAGAGAAGCCCTCAGAAGAGAGCATCTTTTTTCAGCTGCAGTTCCGCACATCTTTGTGTACTTGAAACAGTATTATCCACCAGATGTGAAACCCTGAACTTCTGAAGCTTCTAAAGAATGCAGAGAAAAAAACAAGTGTGAATGAAAACTTCTAGTTTTATAGTTATGTAGCACAAAGAGCTCTTGTTGGCTGCACGGTAACTGGATGGCAACCAACACCCACCCAGGTAAGGATCCATTCTTCAGCTGCTCTGGAGCGATTCAGTTGGCATTGCCATGGAAATGAACTGCCCCTTCATTCTGTGGCCAGTGAATTGGCTTGGAAAGATTTTTAGAACCTATCAAAACAATAAATACTCTTCTAGTGCTTTCAAAACAGAGATTATTTATTTTTAAATAAGACAAGCTACACAACTATAATACTACCATGCACAAAACAAACTGGGGAGGTAAGGATATAATACAACCCTGCCAAAAAGGACCCTGTGGATGGGAAGCTGAACATGAGCCAGCAATGGGCCCTGGCAGCCTAGAAAACAAACCATATGTTGGGCTGCATCCAAAGCAGTGTGGCCAGCAGGGTGAAGGAGGTGATCCTGCCTTCTTTGAGGCCTCACCTGGAGCACTGCATCCAGATGTGGGGTCTTCAGTGCAGGAGAGACATGGACCTGTTAGAGTGCGTCCAAAGGAGGGTCACAAAAATGATCCAAGGGATGGAACACCTCTCCTGGACTTCCGGAGGGCGGACTTTGAACTGTTTAGAAGACTAGTAGGGGGAGTCCCCTGGGATTCAGTCTTAGAGGGTAAAGGGGTCCAAGACAACTGGTTGCTCTTCAAGAAGGTAGTCTTACAGGCGCAAGAGCGGGCTGTCCCCCTGAGCTGCAAAATGAGCCGGCGGGGAAGGAGACCGGCGTGGATGAATAAGCAACTATTCTTGAAGCTCCGGGAGAAAAAGAGAATCTACCTCCTGTGGAAGAAGGGACGGGCAACTCAGAAAGAATACAGAGAAGCTGTTAAGATATGCAGGGAGAAAATCAGAAAGGCGAAAGCCCAGCTCGAGCTCGACCTGGCCACTGGAATAAAAAGAAACAAGAAATCCTTTTACAAATATATCAACAGTAAGAGGAGGACTAAGGAGAATCTCCATTCTTTACTGGATGAAGCCGGGAATGTGACTACTGAGGATAAAGAAAAGGCAGAGGTCCTGAATGCCTTCTTTACGTCTGTCTTTAAAGGTCAGACCAGTTATCCTCAGGATATTCCACTTTTCAACCAGGTGGTCTCGGCTGGAGACCAGACTAAACCACCCATGATTCAGAAGGAAACGGTCAGAGACCTTCTACTCCAACTGGACTGTCACAAGTCCATGGGGCCGGATGAGATTCACCCGAGAGTGCTGAGGGAACTGGCGGAGGTGATAGCCGAGCCGCTTTCCATCATCTATCAGCGCTCCTTGTTGACTGGTGAGGTACCAGAAGACTGGAGGCTTGCCAATGTGACTCCCATCTACAAGAAGGGCTGTAAGGAGGACCCGGGGAACTACAGGCCTGTTAGCCTGACCTCGGTGCCAGGGAAGGTTATGGAGCAGATTGTCTTGAGGGAGATCACGCGGCAAGTGCGGGACAACTGGAGCATCAGGTCTAGCCAGCATGGGTTCACGAAGGGTAGGTCCTGCTTGACCAACCTGATCTCCTTCTATGATCTAGTGACCCGCCTGGTGGATGAGGGAAAGGCTGTTGATGTAGTCTACCTAGACTTCAGCAAGGCCTTTGACACTGTCTCCCACAGTATTCTCCTGCAGAAGCTGGCAGCCCGTGGCTTGGACAGGTACACTCTTGGCTGGGTAAGGAACTGGCTGGAGGGTCGAGCCCAGAGAGTGGTGGTCAATGGAGCTAAATCCAGCTGGCGACCGGTCACGAGTGGTGTTCCCCAGGGGTCGGTGCTGGGGCCTGTCCTTTTCAATATTTTTATTGATGACCTGGATGAGGGCATTGAGTGCACCCTCAGTAAGTTTGCAGATGACACCAAGTTGGCTGGAAGTGTCGATCTGCCTGGGGGTAGCGAGGCCCTACAGAGAGATCTGGACAGGCTGGAGAGCTGGGCTGAAGCCAATGGGATGAGGTTTAATAAGACCAAATGCCGGGTCCTACACTTTGGCCACAGCAACCCCAAGCAACGCTACAGGCTTGGGGTGGAATGGCTTGAAGACTGTGTAGAGGAAATGGACCTGGGGGTGTTGGTTGACGCTCGGCTAAACATGAGCCAGCAGTGTGCCCGGGTGGCCAAGAAGGCCAATGGCATTCTGGCTTGTATCAGAAGCAGTGTGACCAGCAGGAGTAGGGAAGTAATTGTTCCCCTGTACTCAGCTCTGGTGAGGCCGCACCTTGAGTATTGTGTCCAGTTCTGGGCCCCTCACTGCAAGAAAGACATTGAGGCCCTGGAGCGTGTTCAAAGAAGGGCAACAAAGCTGGTGAGGGGTCTGGAGCACGGGCCTTATGAGGAGCGGCTGAGGGAGCTGGGATTGTTCAGTCTGGAGAAGAGGAGGCTCAGGGGAGACCTTATTGCTCTCTATAACTACCTGAAGGGAGGTTGTAGCGAGCTGGGGGTCGGCCTCTTCTCTCGTGTAACTGGTGATAGGACTAGAGGGAATGGTTTCAAGCTTCGCCAGGGAAGATTCAGGCTGGATATTAGGAAATACTACTTCTCTGAAAGGGTGGTCAGGCACTGGAATGGGCTGCCCAGGGAGGTGGTGGAGTCACCGACCCTGGAGGTGTTCAAAGAACGTTTGGATGTTGTGTTGAGGGATATGGTTTAATGAGAACCATTGGTGACAGGTGGATGGTTGGACTGGATGATCCTATAGGTCTTTTCCAACCTTAGTGATTCTGTGATTCTGTGATTCCTACAAGGACAGGCTGAGAGAGCTGGGGCTGTTCAGCCTGGAGAAGACACAAGACTCCCAGCTGACTTGAGAGCTACCTTTCAGTATCTAAAGGCGGGCTGTAAGAAGGAAGGGAAGAGACTCTTTTTAGCAGGGTCTGCTGTGATGTGACAAGGGGAAATGGTTTCAAACAAAAAGAAGGGTGATACAGATTTGTCACAAGGAAGAGGTTTTTTACAATAAGGGTGATGAGGCAGTGGCACGGGTTGCCCAGAGAGGTGGTGGATGCTCCATCCTTGGAGACACTCAAGGTCAGGCTGGACGGGGCTCTGTGCACCTGATGGAGCTGTAGGTGTCCCTTTCACTGCAGGGGAGTTGGACAATATGACCTTTATGGGTCCCTTCCAACTCAAAAGCTATGCTATGCTATGCTATTTTATTCTATTCTATTCCATTCCGCTCTAAAGCACTGGGTTTATCCAAAGACCAAAGCCTGCCCCATTACAGTTCCTGCTCTTTGGAAAGGGGTGGAGGTTACCAGTGCTAACAACATGACATGGTTAAAAATGAAAGCACCCCCTTCTGTCAGCAGTCCTAACCGCAGAGCTGATTTATTACAGTTACAGAGCAGTTTGCAAACAGGAAAAGGAACTATTCTGGAAAACTCTTTAAAACTCAAAGCCAGCTATTTAATTGTCAGACAATGAGAAAAAAGTTTAGTTTTATCCATGGTTACTGCTTTTTGTGAAGTTTTCTGCATGCACATTTTCCAACCATCAATATTTTAAATTTTATCGTGAAACAAAAAAAATTAAAAATGCCACCTGTTCCTCAGTATAAAATAATGGATAGTTCAGAATTATTGAAAAGCCATGCCTCTCTGGAAAGTAAATAACTGGACTGGAAACAGCAAACTCTTTATCCACTGTCATTAAATAAACATGACAATAGTAGTATTTAAAATCCAAGCACAGCACTGACAGTTTTACTGCCTCTAACAGAGAGACACTATCATGAGAAGTAGGATAAAGAAAGATATTTAACAGCCACATTAAAGATACTACATCATTACAGCCCATCACCCAGAAGTTCTCCAGGCACTTTAATGGGCAAGGGACATGAAGAGATGCTGGCTCCTGTCTGTTATGATACAAGACATTCCTGGGATTTTCTGAAAGAATAAAAGACCTTTCATTTTAGGGGCAGTTCATGAACCAGTGTGCTGAGATCAGTAACAGGCAGTTTCATTTCTGATAAATTTTGCAAGCAAGTGTACAAAAATAAAAGCTAAAACTGGAACTGATTTCCAAACCAGTCTCTGTTTCAGGGAAAACAAAATAATTTTAATGGTTGAGAGCCAAAATCTCAAGCACCAGAAGAAGTTTATATTATAGACCGTCATCCTACGTCCTTCTGCAAAACAAACCAAACAATCAAGAAAAACCAAGCCAAGCAGCCAAAACCCAAAACACTTCTATCACCATCCCAGGGAAGTTATTCTTCTCAGGCTCAACCACTGTGGTCCCCATGAAGGCCATCATACAACCCTGATCTGCAGAAGCCATACAGTACCAGGGCATGTTTCAGGTTCTACCTCACTTTCAGTGGTTTTGTTGAACAAACATAAGATTTAAGCTGAAATCATCATGAGTTTACTAACTGTATACTCACTAAGAGTATGATATGGTGTAAAATCATTCTTCACTGTCCTCTGGGTCCTCTCATAATAAAAGAGCAGGTTGGGTTTCCAATATGTAATGCAAGAACTTCTGGTTCAGGAAAACAGGGCAATGAGTGGGGAATAGTCCGAATTTCAAAAAACTGGTTTTGTTTCAGGTGTGTTTTAGTGAGAGGTTATCTCACAAGTGATTACATAAGTGCATTTCCCGAATTTCAAGTGCCTTTGTTGTAAATTTAATAACTCTGACATCAGGCTTCTCATAGGACAAACACCTTTTAAGTAAACATTGCTCTCATTGCTCTGTATGCATCGTGCCCCACAGCAAAGCTGTAGGAGTGGTAAGACTCCTTTGAGAGGAAGCTGGGACAGCTCCCAAGAAGTTGAGTATCCTCTTGTTGTATCTGAAATCCCACAACCTTTTGCCACCAGCTTAGCAATCCTTGTGCACAAAGCTCAGAAGTGCCAGACAAACTCAATCACAGCCAGGAAGCTGAACCAAACTACTGCTGCAAGCAGCCCTGAATGTGAATGGCACAGGGAGGCAGCTGCATCCCATGGAAGTAGCACAGGCACCAAACTCTGCCAGGGGAAGGAGGCTGATGCCTCCAGCCTTCAAGCACTGATTGAAAAGACCCAGTGATATAAAACTCCACTGCTAAAAGTGTACAATGTTCAGGCTAACACAGAATATTTTAGGTGATGTTCATCACTACAGCAATCTCTGTGGTGGTGACCTACGCAGCATTTGTCATATAGAGGTCAATAAAAGTCCAGACTTCTCATTTCTCCTCTTGCCATATAAAAATGATGCCAGAGGCAGTACTTACAATTCAGGCACCTAGGACGTCAGAAGCAGCTCTTCATCCTGGTGCAAAGAGTAGGGCAGGGGAGAAACACCCATGGGGGGTTAGCCATGGACTTTTTTGATCATCAGCAACGGATATGACTTTTGCTACCATTGATTTTTCTCCTTACTAAATCTAAATAGTCATAATAAGTCTTTACTTTCCATCGTAATCTTCCTCTTGCCTCATCCATTCTCAGAGTCACTCATATAGTTTGTTGCCATGCATCACAGCAAGACCCTGGATCCTATAAGAATTGAAGTACATATGCTCGATAAAATTTTTGATTATAAATAGTCTCATTTTGAGGCTATTCTGAGGAGACAGGGAATGAACTGCACAAGAGTTGTGTAAATTAAGTTCAAGAGTTAATGATCTTACAAAGCACTTTGCTAGTTCCTCTCTCCTTAGGAAAGGCACAGTGGAAGAGTCTGGGAATGAAGCTCAGAGCTGAGGTGCACTAGGAAAAAAAAAAATAGCAAACAAAGTGCTGCATATCTACCAGCAATCTAAAGAAAGAAAAAAGAAAAAAGACTGCACAAACAAGCATGCCAAGAGAGCAGACAGATGCCTCAAAAGGTGGGTTTTCAGATTTTTCTTTGTTTGAAGAGATTCAAACCACTTTTAAGAACAACTGCAACATCACACCCTGCTTGCACAATATTCTAACTTAAAGCTTGCTTTGCTATTTCCCTATTTAATTTATGCTGCCATAAACTAAATGCAAATGCATATTGCATAATAGGGAAAATTTTGAAGTTTTGGTAGGTTGTATGCAACTCTGCAACTACAAGTCAGAAAAAAAAAAAAACCTGTTATGACCATCAGTGGTACTTGGTCTTAAGAGGAAGAGATACCTCTTTATTTAACACAGCTTGGCTACAAAGAGGGCTTTTTTAATATCTGAGAAGTGACTAGAAAACACTGTTTCACAGGAGACTACCTTAAGAAAAGAGGATTTTTATTACTCAGAAAAATTGATAGCAACTCTCTCTTCTACTCAGTTCTTCTATTCAGTTGTGAAACAGTTTCCACCGTTTTTTCTTCAGTTTTCTGGTCAATGAGCAGCGCAGTTCTGTGACTTTTCCAGTTACCCAAGCACACAGCCTGGAAGCAGTCTACACTCTGCTGGACCAAAATCAGATTTGGACCAGTTCCACTGCAGAGACTGTGGGTGAGTAAAGAGTGATCAAAAATGGACCAAAAGTCACAACTACAGAAAAACACCGTGTTATCTGGAGATTACCGGCACAAGGGTCAAGGTGCTGAGCTGCCTCAGGCCTTCAGCAGCCCCACAGAAGCACTGTAAATCAGATATCATGCGAAGCAGTGCAGTGATTACACCACACTCCTGCATGAATGCTGTATGGAAGCATATTTTACCCACAAATTCAGGTAAATGCAGGGTTGAAGTTGTCTGTGAGCATCAACATACAGCTTTGGGAGCTATTAAATATCACGCTCAAACCCTTTCCCAGCAAAGTTTCAAAATTAATTCCTTCATGAAGATCTGCGCCTCAGTCTCCCTTTCCAGGCCTTTGGGTGAAATCAAAATGATTTCCATCATTCCCATTCACCCCTGGATTTCCCACTCACTCACCACACTGAATTTCCTTCCAGAACAGATGAAGTGTCAGTGCTTCTTGCACTGATCAATTGTAGTTTGTGTTCAAGAAGCATAACACACAACCTTTTGAAGGTAGTCGCACTGCATAATTTAATTATTTCAATCCAATTACTTTCACCTCTTTCCCACATTCAAACTTCTAAGTAATGGAAGTTATTAGAAAGATCCTCATTAGATTGGAACAGAGGCCTGCTATGCAATGCATGACCCAGTGGAACCATGCTAAAAACACCTAGTGTTGTGAGAAAGCAACCCACCAAGTCCCCTCTGCATTTCCAGCGAAGCAAAAGAACAAGACTCCATCAACCTGCAGGTCATCAGCCTGCTTCCATGCTGCCCTGTAGGAAATCTGCTCAAGGAAGGGAACACTTTCTTTTTTTCCTGGGCTGGTATAGGCTGTCAACTAAGTTAATGATCAATTTTGTCATTTATGCATAGTTCACTCTACACTAAAAAAATTATTACAGAACAGTAATACACAAAGTAAGATGCTTTTAAGTCTCTATAGTGAAAGTTAGATACACCCATTTCAATATACACACCACCAGCATTACATTACTACAAAATCATATCCATATATGGTTTTCAGAAGAAGACTGATAATTGATCCCAAGAAATAAATGAAGTCTCTAGCTGGAACTTACAACAAAAGTGAATGACAATGTGATGGGGCAGAAAGCATTCCCTCAGTTTTATTCTTTGTTCACCTTCTACTCAGAAATATATCATGGCATCCATGAAAATGGCACAGGACCTGAGAAGAGAGGGGAGCATGGAAGAACAAAGCTTGCAAGTAATAAAGGGATATGGAAGAAGTCAAGAGATCCTGGCTCACAGTCATAGCCTTTGGTTGCAATTTATTTTTCAGATAAATATTTCCCTTGGTTAACTATACAGTGCAGCATATTGTAAATAATGTACTCAGTGCAGGGAAGGATCCCACATTTCCACTTTCATAGGATCATGCCCTCTCTCAGCATTATAATTTCTGGGCATAAGTCATGTGTGAGAGTAAATGAAATCCTGAACTGCTTGACCTTTTCTTGAAGGATATTTTATGTATTAAACAGAGCATAACCATCTATTGCAGATATTTGAGAATCCTAGTATATGTGTGCCAGAAATAAGGTTCTGGTCACTAAAAGACAAAGAGCACAGAACATGCAAAAGCACTGACGATATACTTCTTAAATTCAGTAAGATAAGTATCTGAAGTATAGTTAATGCAACATAAAATTGTAGGGAAAAATCCGCTCCTATGAGGTTTTTATCTTAATTTTGTGTGAAGTATTGATTGTATCCTGACCCAAAAGACCCCCTTCCTATGAACTATTCTTTTGGTTTTGTTTTCTGTGCAAAAAAGAAAAGCCTCTCATCTGTACTGTGCAGGTAAGTTCCTTAGCCAACAAGCAAGACAATCAGCAGGTCACACAAGGCTGTAGATGCTGAAGACTTACTGAAACAGCCTATGTAAAAACAGCTGGGCTTTGTTTTTCAAATAGCAATGAACAATCATGTCACTGTTTTTCCAAACAAAGCAAAACATCTACTTGGAATGTGTTTGGCTGCTCTGTGCCACACCAAGATGCTTCTGGAAATGCTGTCCTTGGGATATCAAGGAAGTTCTGCAGAGTCCCATTTCTTGTTCATCCAGTTTCCCACTGAATCTGAACCCTGATTCATGGGTGATAGTGTTCCCTCAGCTTTTCTGCTCATTACTGCTTCATTCTGAGGGCAGCCTGACTCACAGATGTCCTCACACAAAACCAGCTCCTACTTGCTTCGGAGACTGGAAGCTCTGATCATGAGGACAGCAGGACCTGTTGGTCTGAATAGCAGAACAGCTTTGGCTGGGGTGCTGAGTACTCATTTGAGAAGCAAGCCCAGCAGCTTTAGTGCCACCGACAAGTGACTGAGAGCTAGGCAAAGCAATATCCAAAAATCCAATCTAGTCTAGTCCTTAAGCATTTGTTTTTCAGCTGCACAGGGACTGCAGCCCTAAAGTGCCATGCAAGGTGTTCTCAGATTTTTTCTTTGCATGCAGACTGAAGAGTGCCTTGTGAAGTGTGAAGAATGTCAAAAACTCTGTATGTGTAACTTAGAGGAGATCTGACATTTCAAGGCTTTAGCAGACAGTCACAGTTTGTCACCTTGGCATTCCCGTGGGGGTCGTGCACAGGGATGGAAATCAACACAAGTGAATTGAAACTCTTTTTGAATGTGTAATGCAAGACTGAACATCACACTCCGAACTTGAGATTTTCCTATTAAAAAAAAAAAATCTACTTCAAACTTGCAATGCCCAGCCACTTCTTCCATACAACCACATTACAACTTCCCCACCCTTCAGCATTCAATATCCTTGTGTGCAAATTTTGTCACATTTAAGGCTAGTTAACTGCTGATTTCATGGCACATACTCCAGCTCTTGTGTTACAAGATTGGAAGTTTCTCTACTTTCTACATAGGTTAGTTGTTGTGTATAGTTCTGTAATTTCTTACATGCTTCCTTTGTAATGTAATCAATCTTTTCAGTCTCTTGGGAAAGCTGCTCTTGTGTTTTCCCTACTTGTCTTCCAATCCCTCTAATGAGGCAATATCCCGTCTGAACCGGCATCTTCTTCATCAAATACAGCAATCCAGACTCAGACAAACCTGATGAATTGTAAGAGCATTATCATTCTTTTCTTTATCCATCTTCCCCTCTTAAATACCCTAGCAGTGTTTGCATACTTGACAGCAGATGTGCATGTTTTTTTGTTTTTCTTTTTTTAAATTCAAACTGGCTCTATTTAAAAATTTACAAAACATGGATGAAAGCATAATGCATATTTATCAACATCACATTTTCTCTACAATACACTGCAATCCACCTACTACATTTTCCTGCAGTTCTTCCCATCTCCCCAGGCCCAGTTAATTCATCTGTTAATTTTGGGCAGTGGACTGGCCCAGGCTGCATTAGGCTGGCAGGAAGCAGAGGATTCACCAGCTACAACTCCAAGGGGCAATCCTAGAGTCACATGTTCCTCGCAAGAAGGGTGGGAAGAAAATAAAAAAGGAGAGCAACAGGCAGAGGCAATCATACGGCAGGGAAAAGGTTGATGGTACACGTCACACTTTCTCCTTTGTAAAGGTGAGACCAGAAAGGCAAGTCTGTGACATAAGCATGGGAAGGACACAAGACCAACGTCATCCTTGGGTGTGGAAAATAATATCATTTAAACCTGTGAAATGGTGCAGCATAGTGCACCTTTGCAAAGACATGTGGAAGAATGGTGTACTGACAAGAGGCCACTGCTTAGGTGACTGTCACCCATCCACCAAATCCATAAAGCCTACAGAAGCTCCAGTTCAGTTATCTGATCACTACCTTATAAATAACTAATGTTTTGCAGTGAGGGACAGTATCCTGTTTGTTGCAGTACCACGAAATATTAAAGCCTCTCTGCATCTTGTTACTACTTTACTACTTACTGCACCTTGTATTCTGCACTTTGTTGCTATTTTACCTTCCTGACTTTTTTTTAATGGAGGGTTGCAAGAGGAATCCTCTGCAGTTCAGGTCCAGATGCTGTCTCTGCTTGCATTCTCGACATTTGTTGCTGCCATTCATTGGAGAAGTAGTGGCCTTATCTCAGGAGAAGCAGATTTGAGGTCTCAAGACAAAATCAGCTCTGAGGATCAGCTTCTTTGTTTTGCAGCCCCCCCACATTTAAATCTTATTTCAAGCTGATATAAAAGGCAATATCTTGAAGTTCAAAAGCAATATTTTCTTACAAAGTCATGCTACTAGCCATGGTGATAACAATAGAAGTATTAATATTTATGTACTCGCCAGAATCAGGGATTCGAGGCAGAGCACTTCAAAGCAAGGACTTTTATCTTCATTGCTGATTTAACTCCTAAGCAACTGTATGTTTTCATGGGATAGCTGATGCACTTTTTCCCAGCCCGAAAAAAGGCAGGTTTCCTTTATTTTCCTTTACTTTCAGTAAGCTATCTTTCCAACATGTCAAAAATCAGACAGATATGTATTCTTCAACCCACATAAAAACACTGAGAGCTGACATATATAGATTATAACAAATCCAGACTACTTCATAACACGTACCACAAAGCTGGCCTACAGTAACACAGTGCATCGTTAACTGTGTAGCACCATTACAGGCAGCACACCTCATCCATATCACGGTCAGTGAAATGCCATGGACAAGAGATAAAAGCCTTAAGTTGTACTAGTGGGGGTTCATGTTGGACATTAGGAAAAATTTCTTCTCAGAAAGAGTGGCTGGGCATTGGAAAAGGCTGCCCAGGGAGGTGATGGAGTCACTGTCCCTGGAGGTGTTCAGGAAACATGTAGATATGGCAATGAGGGACATGGTTAGTGGATATGTGGTTGGACTAGATGACCTTAGAGATCTTTTCCAACATTAATGACTATATGATTATATGTTACTACTATTAACAAACTGGACAATCCACTATAAAGAACAGTAGAGACTGGAGACACTAAGCTATTCTTCTAGCAACAAGAGGATGACTTGTGTGACTTCTTTTTAGGAAAGGTAACGGTGTAAAACAGGACAAATACACAACAAAAATCTTTGGGTCAAGAAATATTTTCACAGTGGCTGAAGTTACATGTAGAGGGTTTACATGCAAATGAACACAGCTCTTTCCAAAATGTTTTATTCAGAGATATTGCCTTCCAGTAGGAGACAACGAGTTAGCACAAGCACGGCCTGTGAAAAGGAAGGTGTGCAAAGTAATGACTTTGGGCTATTTGAGGGCCATCAAAACCAGAGGATGGCAGCACACTGAGGCAGATGTGAACCATCACTGACCTTGATGGAGGACATCAGATTTTAAATGGTAATACAAAGTAGAAACAGCTAGAGACCACCCATTGGGCAAGTAAATCCTAAAGCATAAAATCAGCTCAAAGCATTTGCTGGGAGAAAAATGAGCTGAGAGAGAGGTAACAGCAGTAAATAAGGGAAAAGTCTTTCATGATTCTGCTGCCTTGCAGGCTCAGCACTGCCTGAAAAATTAGATCAGATTTGCAATTCTAGCTCAGCTATTCACAGGTCAGACAGGATTGCTTCTTAAGGGAGGTCATGGGGGAGAGGAACAGCTTCCCCTGCAGACAGCTAAGTACCATGCAAAAAGATTGATAGGATATGCCCAGTTATCTCAAGCCATGAGAAATGCTCCACACAAGCTAAAATACTCTTTTGGTTTCAGAATCTATGCATGTTCTGCTGTGTCAAGCAATTTCTGCTCCCACTCTTTTCTTCTGGCATTTGAGACATGATGAAGACACCCAGGTGGAACAACCTGACAGTCCAGGCAGTCTCTGCCACATTTCATAACATGAGTTCTTCTATTTATCAAGTATACACAAAGAGCTTTAAAGGGAACATACACAATCCATGAGTAGTTATCAAGAAATGTAAATCATTAACAGTCTTCAGCAGATTAAACAGTTTACTTAATTCGGGGATGTCCCAGCTACTGAGCATCTGGAGGGAAGGAATCCAAGAGAGCTTGGGAGAAGTATTTTATTAATTTACTCAGAAGCCAGTGGAAGCTAAACATTTTTGTAACCATTTTTTATTACAGTTGAGGGGTCAGAAGGAGAATATCATTCAGATGTTAGAAAGGGCTATCCTTTGTGTAGGATCTGGCCCCTAAAACAGAACAGCTGGACAGCTTACTCTAAACAATACCAATAAACAGCAACTGTAAGTTTAGAAGGAAGACCCAAAACAATTGTGACCTCGAACACTGATGTGAACAAATGGATTGTTCACGCACTTTCATCATCTGCACTGCACAGTATAAATACATAAATGCGAGCTAACAAAGGCTCTTAGAAGTACAACAGCCAGATTGTTTCAAAAATGCATCTTTTCCTCTCTAGCACTGCAATCTCTAAAATACTTTTCTCACATAAACGATCAAGGTTTGTCTCTGCTTTTCCCATTTATTTATTTATTTTCTGGAGAATGTAGTAATTTCGTTCAAGTAATTACGTGTTCAGTTTTGGGCACCTCAATACAGAAAGGACATTGAGGTGCTGGAGCAGGTCCACAGAAGGGCAGCAACACTTGTGAAGGACTTGGAGAATATGCCCTATGAGGAGAGACTGAAGGAACTGGGGCTGTTTAGTCTGGGAAAGAGGAGGCTGAGGGGAGACCTTATTGCTCTCTTCCAGTATCTGGAAGGTGCTTACAGCGAGAGCGGGGCTGGTCTCTTCTCACTGGTGACAGGATGAGGGGAAATGGCCTCAAGTTGCAGCAGGGTAAGTTTAGGTTGGATATCAGGAAACACTTCTTTACAGAAAGGGCTGTTAAGCACTGGAATAGGCTCCCCAGGGAGGTGGTTGAGTCACCATCCCTGGATGTGTTTAAAAACCATTTGGATGTGGTGCTCAGGGACATGATTTAGTGGTGGGTTGTTAGAGTTTGGGTAGTATGGTCAGGTTGTGGTTGGACTCGATGATCTTCAAGGTCTCTCTAATCTAAGCAGTTCTATGATTCTACGATTCTAAGTGTTTAATGGAAAATATTTCTGCAGAAGGAAACAAAAGCTCGCTGTATAGCAGCTACGTGCTAATTAGAAGTCATTGAGCACTAAGTATCTACACCCCAGCTTTCCCAGTGCTGACTAGTAACTTATATTTAAGACACATGGGCACAAAAGACAGTCCATTATTCTCTTCCTTCCTACATCAATCACTGAAAATCTTAGAGACATTTTTCTTTACTTCCATCAGTTCTCCTAGTCATCTGCTCGTCTGGCACCCTTCAATTTCACGTACATTTCAGCCACACTGTTTCTCTCCCCAAGAACTTTGCTGCAGCGCTCTGGTTAGACAAGGGCTGATGGTGATTCATGAGTCCTGCTAGGCTTGGTCTTTTAACAACACTCATGCTGTTGCCAAGAATATAGGCTTCAGAAGTGTGTATGTAGGAAAAGTGCAGATACTCCCTCTGCATTCCTGCCCTCCTGTTCCCTGAAATGCAATTTAACCAGAAGCAACCAGACTACCAAGATCACCCCTCTCCCTGGCAATAGAAGCTTTCAGTGTGCATGCACCCACACACAATTGCAGTGGTAGCTCACATACCCACTCCAGCAGCTGTTGTCCTCTTCAAGTCAAATATGGCTTTGAAACAATGAGGCAAAGGCAGATATTACCATTCACTCCACCTCTCTACATTTAAACTCGTTTTCTACTGCATGTAGCATCCCAGCCCACTCCCTGTTGCCTGAGAGGCATCACATATTTAGCGTCTCTCAGTTATTCAAAGCAGTTGAATGTATTTCAACAACAAATAAGTTTAATAAAATCCATTACTAACTTGTCAATTACTGTAGATTGCTGGCAGGAAAGAAGATACTGGACACTTCAGGAGATACAGGGGATACTTCAAGTCTTCAGAAGTCTAGATCTGGCTGATAGAAACACTGAACACATCAAATACTCTCTCAACACCAATTCACGGGGTACTTTTTTTCTTTTGCCCCCTTTTTTTTGCTGTTGTTGGTTGTTTTTAAATCAGATATCAGGTGCCAGTGTTTTTCCAGTCCAAGCTGTCCCATTTCACTTTCATAACAGATGACTGCTGAATATTGCTATTGCTAATGCTGTTAAATACCAAGGATGTGCGACTGACTGCTCCAAGACTTCATGCAGGAAGGAGACAGCCTGCCTTTTTTGAATTTCAAATTGATAAGACAGAGCCACCAAAAGAATGAATAAACAGGAAGGCGAGGAACAGGAGAGAGAGAGGTGAGAGGAGCTGCATTACAGATGTAACATGAGTGGGAAGAATAAGCAGTATGTTATAAACAGGTTATAAAGTACAAATGACACAAAGCCTGCAGTAAGGATGGCAGCGAGCATCTGTTTCGGTAACCTCAAGGCAAGAAAACCAAAACAGCACAGCATTCTGAAATAACAGATTTATTCAAACCAAAGAGCAGGCTGAAGACAGACTCTTCAAACCCCAAGGCTTCCCCCACACCCCGATTACTGGGATTTCTGGAGCATCAAGAAGGCTTTTTGCACGAGGTCAACCCAACACCAGAAGGAAGGGAGAACTCCAGCTCCACACTTTGAATTTATGAAGCAGTCTAGTGGTGACAGACATGGTAACAAAAACCCTTCCAGCTGCACTCGACAACCGAGTACTTCCCTACGTGTAACCTCTAAATATGTAACATGGAAAGTATTTCTTACATTAAGGCTTCTCTATATAGTGCACTTGCACTTGACAAATGCGAGGTTCTTGCACTGCTACTTGGGACACTAAATACATCAGGCTTTAAAGGGATCTAAGGCACAGAAAGTGAAACATTGTGAAATAAGCATATAGCAAATTAAGTAACATTTTGAAAATGGAGGTTAACTAAGGCTATTTATCTGAATTCACATTCAAGGTTGTTTATTTGTTTGTTTTTCAGTTGAAAATTTGTACTTGAAAGAAAACATTTTCAGAGAGAGAAAAAGCATCAGTTCAGATGACTTCTTCTGCAGGGCTCATGGAAAGTTTCATGTTTCAGCACTGGCTGTTAGCAAGTTCTTCCTCTTGTTGTCTCTCCAGACTGAGTCAAGTTGCTACTGAGACTCAAGTATAAAACATTTATCATTTTCAATTCAAAAATGCTTAGTTAACAATAAGTAAATACGTAACATGGAATGAAACTTGGTCCTGTTTAGTAAGCATTTACAAAATACTCACATTTGTTGCTTGCCTGTTTTCAAGAAAGTGCAGACATTTGATATGCTTCTAAATTAATCCTGGACAGGTAGAAAAAGAAACACCAGGATCCAGCTTCGTAAGAGAATTTAAGCACAGTGACACCAGACACGTGGAGGTCTAACGTAAGTACACAGGTCTGGTAACACTGTCCTATAAAGGAGGTAAATACTCATAAATGAGGCTCAATAAACAAGGCAGCTCAAGCCAACCAATGCAGAATGCCAAAAGGCTGTGTGAAATCCTGCAATCTCCCCAGACCCTGCTGTACCTCCCATCTTAACTTGGACTGCATGACTACATGGATTCCAAACTCTCTCCTCATGATACTCATTTTTTACTCCACAATAGTTCAGTTGTAAGAACGCTCAACTAGGCAGACAAGGCAGGCTATGAGATCTTGTGAGCATGCAGGCATTGGCATTACACTCCCTAGAATCAAGTCTCAAACAAATCTGAGGGAGGAAAAAAAACATTAAATTAATAGTTGATGCTAGATTACATGGTGGGAGGCCATTAGTCCAGCCATCCTCTTCCCAAGAGATCCAGAAGCTACCTATCATAGAACAGAATCATAGAATCCTAAGAGTTGGAAGGGACCCCTGAGGGTCACCTAGTCCAACTCCCCTGCAATGAACAGGGACACCACAGCTATACCAGGTTGCCCAGGGCCTGACCCAGCCTGGCCTTGAAAGTCTCCAGGGACGGGGCATCAACCACATCACTAGGTAACCTGTTCCAGTGCCTCACCATCCTCACTGTAAAAGACTTTTTTCCTTATATCTAACCTAAAATTACCCTCCCTGAGCTTGAAGCCATTTCCTCTTGTTCTATCACCACAGCCTCTGCTATAGAATCTGTACCCTTCTTCCCTCTTTAGATACTGAATAGCTGCTCTCAGATTACCTCACAGCCTTCTCTTCTTCAGGCTGAACAGTCCCAGCTCTCTCAGCCTGTCCTCATAGGAGAGGTGCTCCATTCCATGAAACACCTGTGCCTGCTAAGATCTTATGACAGTAATTAACTACTATAAAAAATGCATCAAGGATGCAGCAGTTACCATCAACAGCAGTTAAAAGCATAACATCAAAACCGGATATGCTCCTATTAAACAAAAATTACATTTATCTGCTGGGCAGGAGAGTTAATCAATCACACATTTTCAAATGTTTCCTCCATCCACAAAGAAAATTTTCATTTCTATTTTCAGCTTCAGCAATCAATTGCCCCCACCTGCTTACTTTTTTCAGGTAATAGATAACCTGGCCAAGTGGCAACACCATGTTGCTCTGATCTGTGATTTCTGGAATCTTATCAGTTTAGCTACACAGGATGAAAGGGAGCCAAGTCAGACATCTTGTTCTGTTTATTTTCATGTTACTTATGCATAACTGATAGCTACTCATATCTTCAGTATATTTGACTGCAAATCCACTCCTCCTTCACCCTTTCTGGCTAAAATTGTTTCCATAAGATTTGATGCAATGGAAGCTGAGCAGAACTTATGTCTGTATCTGGAATGAGAAAGTGCAATTTTGTGGTACAACAAAAGAAGGAACTTTTGTAGAAAAATGTTATGAAAGCCACAGTAAAACCACTGTTTCCAAGGTATTCAGAGTACACATGATAATAAGGAAATCTTTTTGCTTTTTTAATTCTCCGATCTTGGATCTTAAAAAGGCAAGTCAGCCTACAAATAATCACAGAATCAAAAAGGTTGGAAGGGTTCTGAAGATCACCCAGTCCAACCAAACCCCTGCTAAAGCAAGTTCCCTACAGTTGGTCTCACAGGTAGGTGTCCAGGCAAGTCCTGAATACCTCCAAAGAAGGACACTCCACAGACTCTGAGCAGCCTGTTCCAGTGCTCCATCACCTTCACAGTAAAGAAAATTTTCCCCATGTTTGTATGGAACTTCTTATGTCCCAGTTTGTGCCCATTGCTTCTTGTTCTGTTGCTGGGCACCACTGAAAAGAACCTGGCCCTATCCACTTGACTCCCACCCTTTAGATATGTATAAGCACTGGTAAGATCCCCAAAGTTGTATTGTGACAACTTAGGGCTAAGCAGAATAATCCAATACAATTTCCTTACTACCAAATGACCAAGACCAGAGGATAATTTCACGTTAAATCATCCTGAGAACAACTGAAATGATATTAAAAACAGGATGATTTAACGTGAAATTATCCTCTGGTCTTGGTCATTTGGTAGTAAGGAAATACCTGTAAGTATTTCCTACTTTTGCTTCCACTGCTGTGGAAGTGAAGGGTAAGGCATCACTACCACCATTCTGCCTCATATAGCACCTGTATAGACACTACTCTATTAACATCAATATCAGAAGCACTTACTTGATCCTACTCATGGGATCAGCAGCAGAACATTCAAGTGGTTTAAAAACAATAGTGATGATTTTACTGTTTTTATACTGAAGTAAAGCAAATTAGAAATTTTTCCTAACAGGACATATATCAGTGTTATTTGGATGGGAGGTGGAAAAAGCACACTTCAATTCAGGATAGTACATTCCCTCACCACCAGAGTCTTTCCTAAAATTACAAAACTGAAGTAAGCAAAACAGAGTGGGTTGGAGGTGGGAAAAGACTGAACTAAATACAAAGTGAATCCTCAACCAGGTACCCAAATGTAAACAATTTGTACAAAAATAAGCTATGGAAGACTCCAGAAAAGATAATTTATCACTTGAATGTGAACAGTGGCAAGTAAACCAGTCAAGACCTACAGAATGGTTACAGAACAAGAATCTCCATCTGTACAATGTCTTCTATTGCAAACACATTCCAAATATTTCATTTCATTTTTGTACTTGAAATTTCCTGTGCTCTTCTCAGGTAGAGAAATGCACAAGCCACTGAAGTAGCACACTTCCTTTTCATGGTTCTGTGTGGTATTACCATTTTTTAATAGGAAATGAAAGTTTATTATCATCTATCCACCTGAACATCTTAGTTCATCCTCTATATTGTGAAAGTTCTCCGTAGTCATTTATCAGCAAAACCAAAGATCTTACTGAAGCCCTGAGTTATAGGAAAAGGCATATGAGGTGAAAACAATGCTTGGAGTAAGGTCCGTGGCTACTCCATGATCTTATTTCAAGAATTTTAGGAACTGACAGGAGCAAAAGTATCACTTTTATGACCAGATTTTTTTTTCCAAGAGGTAAAGCCTTCCTTTGTAGGATCTACTGACTTCCTCAATCTCTAAGCTTTGTTCCCTACCTACATCACCTTCATGATGAATTCTTTCTTCAGCACATAACCCCTAACTGTATGCTTGTTTCAAAGGAGTGGATGGCTTTTCAAAATTTGTCTTTACTACCATCTGGAACACAGAATGAAACCTTCCACCTGCTATGAAACACCGGAGGTGTGTTACCCTAACTATGAGCTAGGCTTAGGCTCTTCTGGCAGGCTGCTAAGCAGCCCCACTGCTGTAGACATGAAGGTATCACCCCAGGATGACAGAAGGGCACAAGCTGGCTTGTAAACTCATGCCCCAACTCCCAAACCTATAGTACATGACAAAACAATACTCTACTCAAACCAGCCAAGAGTATTTCTCTGGGAATCAGAAGCAAAGAGAGGTTTTCCTGACTGGTGGTAGACTCCATTGATGAGCACCAGGAGCAGACGTAAGCAGGTCCAACAACTGCAGGGGCAGCAGCAGCCACTGAGATCTGAGCAAAGAACTGGACTGCAGAGGCTGTGGGTGCCATCCCTTTATTCCAGCTGGGGCTCAGCTCTTCAGGTCACTGGCTGGTGTCCCACACAGGACTGCTGCTGGGGCTGCTCTTCTACTTGGCACTGAGGCCTCAAAGATCTGCCCTCCTCCAGACGTTTGGTTCATCTTCAGAATGTCAAATTATTTTGGATCTCAAATTCCAGCTTTTCAAACTTACTTTTACAGACCTCAAGTTAGCAGAAATGCCTGCAGATTGACCTGCTTAAAGGCCTCTATCTTACTTAAACCAGCAATTTTATTTTTATTTTAAATCACAGAACCAATTTCTCATAAGCAATGTGACACCTCAAGAACAGGGCCAGCCACATGATCTGGGTGACTTCACTTGTGAAATGCATCCCGATGAATTAATGATACAGGCCTGGGAGAAGATTCTGGCAGAGAGGCCACCTGGCACTGAAAATAGTGACTGCATCCAGGCTGTGTACTGGGACCGGTCCCTGATCCAAGCTGATTCTGTCCTCAGGCAAGCTTTGGGTTTGACACCAAGCAAACTCGCTCACAGCACAAACAGTGCCTGGTACCAACGGTCATGCAGTGCAGACAGACAGATTCCCCTGCCTCAAAACATACCCTGGCACTGTTAAACTTATTAGAGAGTTAGTCATTACAGCAACTGGCCCCTAGGTTCAGCTGTTTCTACTAGCTGGCTCATGCCATTATTGAAAAGAGGGAACAATATTGATGTTGTTGAAGTCCGCCCTACATCTACAGTCATGTGCAATTTGGTGCTGATCTAGAAGAAATAGAAAGTTGGAACAACATGGTTTTTGCTGACTCTACTCAAGACAGCCCTACCTCCTAGCTACTTTGTACCACAACAATATGCCAAGGTAGTCCATATTTTCCTCTTTTTCCTCCTTCATTTTTATTAGCCTGAAGACACTGTAAACGTGTAAGCCAATAAGCCAGCAACTGAACAAACAGTTTCTGGCTTAAATACAGTCATGACTTGCAGCCATAAATAGAAAAACCAAGCAGAAAAAAAAAAAACCCAACCCACAAGAAATGTAGACCAATGCCAATGGAGGATAATGCTCCAGAGCATCACAACAGCTGGTATGCAAACCAGGAGCCTGCTAGCAGACACAATATATCTCCAGAAGAATAGCATTTATCTGAGGCATCAGTACATGCACACACACCACTCTTTGAAACCATCCTTTGCACTTTTTATCTTGTATGCAAAACACCTGAACACAAACTACCCATGCCATGTTTTTCCACATCCAGATTTATTTATGGTCATTTGTTTACTTCTCCCACAACACCCAGTACAGAAAAACACTTTGGATACATAGTTAATACGTACATTCTTGTAATTCAGAGATAAATAACAATTCTGTTTATTTCTAAAAAAAAATAGGGCTCTTTAAACCATGTAAAAATGTCTGTTTGTGTCCAAAAGTGCATGTGAACAAAAGCTCAATTTTAGAGCAAGTCAAAGGAGAGACCACGGCAGACAGTAATTGAGGTACACTAAGCTCTTTGTTAGGCTTATCCAAACTTCCTGCTTCTCATCTCAAAGTTTGCAGACCTTGAGCCATTCCTTCAGACATGTTCACATCCCGTAAAAAGCAGATGGATATGTTCATTCCTGCTTCCTCAGAAATGGGTTTTAAGTCATCAGAGCTTTAGAAGGACAAATATAAGCAGCGACCAAAAGTGATGCAGTGGATGAAACTAGTCGTGGATGAAGACTTCTTGGCTTGGTTTCCTGTTAATAAAAACTTATTGGGGAAATCTTCACCAAGCTCTCCTCTTATCTACCAAAGAACCCACTGGGGAGAAGGGAAAGGAAGAGTCCAAGCATCCTAAATCACAGAAAAGCTTTCAGAATTCAGTTAAACTTGATACATTTCCAGGGATTACAGCATGCAATTTGTTTTTAAACAATAAGTACATTCATAACCCCTTCCCTGGTATCTAACATGGGCTAGCCACAGTATGAGGAAAAAAAAGAAAAAAAAAAGACTGGAAACCTAAGGATCACATCAACCAGTATTCATAGAATTGCTGGTTAAACCGAAAACCCCACCACTGCTTTCAAACTACTCCAAATCCACGATTTTAAATAAGTAGTGATCCAAGCTACTGTGGGATTTCATACATTCCTGCTGGCCTTATGCTCCCCTACCATACAAGCAACTATAGTAAGGAAAGAGCACAGAGAAGGGAAGATAAGGTGCCAAACAACAGCATCACAGCCCTACCGATGTCCCCCAGAGCAATGTTCCCAGACGTTTAGTCTGAGCACAATGGGCAAGCATGATTCCTCCAAAGTAGTTCTTTGTCCATGCTTTAAACCTTCATCCGCTGCAAGACTCCAAGCACTGCAGCAAGTCAAATTCTCCATATTCCTCGGTGCTTTTGCTTTTTTTGGCTACAGATAAATCTAACATCAACATGAATGTAACCCAAAGGAGTTAGTTCAGTAAGTGTTTATATGGGACTGAGCTTATGATCCGCTCTAGTCTAGCAGATACATTTACTAGCTGGTATTCTGGAAGCATTATCACAGATTCATCTATTCCCATTCGTTTACTGGCAGTTGCAGAAGTCAGTGAGAAGAGATTTGTTTATGAAGTCTGATTCATTTCCTGAGGGGAAGAGACTGCACTCTTCTAGGGAAATGGAAGAGTGTCTATATGTTGTGTAATCAGCCCCTTATATATTACATACAGTGCTGATGACAGTGGTCTACCACACACCAGAGCTGACATGCTGAAGCTAACTGCTGTCTCCTGCTTGGAGAAATCCAGCATACATCTATTCCCAGCTGAATAATTGCAACTGAAACAATTTAAAAACTCCTTTTACTCCTGACTTTGGACACAACGCAACCTAGAAAAATGAGGTGCTACTATACTTCCACTCTTCAGAAACTGCTAAAAGCCTTAACTGCTAAGTACAGATGGGGCAAGGCTCAGGTTCTGGAGCTTAACTGTAGACTCCCTGAATGAATAGGACATGAAATAGGGTCCTGTAGAACCAAATAAAATGCATCATTTTCCTGATGCAGAAAATATCAACCTTTTATGTAAATATAGAAATATAAAATATCAACTTTACTTAAAAAGTCTTGGTCCAAGCTTAGGGTACAACAAGCCAAAGGTGTCCATTCTGACTTCACAGATACATTATCTTCTCATCCCTCTCCTTTAGCACCATTAATACAGAATCAGTTTATTCTTTTCCTCTGCATGTTTTTAGCACAAACAGAAGCAAGAACTGATAGAAACCCTGTTGTAGTGGTGGATTGAAATCAATCCTTCAGCCCTCGGAAGCCAAATGCAGGGCTTTTCAAAGGCCCTTCCACCTCCCCTTTGGATACTGGCCTGCAGAAAGCCAAGCACACAGAGGCTGCTGGAGTCTGAAGTGATGAGACCTGTGGGACAAGAGTGGCACCAAGGGCTGTATGGCACACTGATGGGACGAGCACAGAGGCTCCTTCTGGTCTTCCAACAAAAGTGCAATCAGCTTCTCACAGGAGCTTACTGGTGCTGGAGCTGCTGAAATAAAAACCTCAGTTCATGAGCCCAACAAGGCACCACGTGGAGGATCTTTCCTGCAGGTCATTTTTATTGTATTCTGCATGCAAAGATATCTGCGTGCTATAAAACACAAGGCTTTTGCAACATCAGCTCAAACCACGTTTTGGATGCCTCTGTAGCCTACATTTGCTCCAGCAGCATGGTGGGAGGGGAGACACAGTTGTCCCTGTGTCAAAAATAAAAGCAGGGAATGCAGAAATGAGAAGACACAGCTTAGTAACATAAAACCCCACAAAGAAGCATTTAAAGATAATTCAAAACATAACAAAAATGGATGCAGATTAAACAAAACATAAGCCATTATTTCCAATTCCAAGGTACTAAAATTCCTAAAGTTTCCAACTCACATAAAGGGCAACAAGTACCTAATAAAGACCCCCTCTATTAAAAGAGATTACTTTTCATTACTTTATGTGGCTTTTGGAGATAAGAGGCAACTGGGTGATATAGCCAGGCAATCTCTTTTAGATCCCTGAGTAATAAATGGGCCTAGAAACAACACATACAGGAAAATACCTGGCAGAATATTGAGTCTGACAGTATCTTCAGCCAGAATCTGTAAAGAAAGAAACCTCAATGTATGCGTTCTCAGATAAGCATTCAAATCAGAGGACACATACGCAAGATAAACTTTGCTGCACTGCTTCACAAAGGCTCAGCAGCAACCAGAATGAATGCATGACAGCAGACTAATTTTCAGCACTCTCCTGCTTCATCTTATCAATAAACATACTGATTTTCCTCCCTTAATCACTTATATATATAATTTCAAACCACGGATAAGCTAAATAATGTGGAAGTAGGAGACTGTTGGTACATCTAAATCATGAAAGCACTGCATGCAGAGGATATGTACCAATGGTTGGAATTCTGAATCAATTTCTTGCCTCTTATCCCCCACCATTCAGTATACGTTAGTTTGCACAAATGCAATTATGTTTTTGATAAATCTTATTAGCTTTAAAGCTAAAAAAAAAAAGAAAAAGCTTCAGCATCAACTCAAAATGAGACCCTTCTTAAAAACGCAAGCTGTTTACTTATGTATTTCACAGAGCAGATGCACTGCCCGTTTAAAAATACAATTAAATCCTTATTTGCTATTATAAATGAATTTGAAGCTGAGGATAAATTCATCAAATTTGTGCTCACTGCTGGAGCTGAAAAAATCACATTATCTATCACATTCTAAACACAGTGATGGCTCTTTCTTTGGTGCCTCTTGAAGGGGGTGCAATGCATTTGCTCTATCATCTGCATCCAGAGAATGCAGCCTGGTGGCAAAATAGGCCAATTCACATTAGGACAGCCCTTTCTCAGATGTCTCTCTACAGGAAACTGCTATTACATACTGGTAAAGGTCAAAAGCATTGCCTTGTGGGATAGGATCGACCACCACTGTTACTTCAAAAACCTGCTAGGAGCACTGATCTTTCCTCTCACAGTAAGGAGGAATGATGCACAATTTGAAGAATAAAAGACAACTTCAGACCACACTTGTCAGTAAGCCTGGCAGTAGAACTGTCATGCTCTTCTACCCAGGGCTGTGCTTTGGCATTGCCTTACATTCAGAGCTCAAATCCTCACAAGTTCCCTGAAAAAACTTCATTTAAATGGAGAATCCACATGGTATGACAAGCAAAGCCCATATGTTCAAAGCCTGGCCAAGGTTAGTTACACAACACTATTTCCTGCAGCCTGACTAAGAGAAAAATTAAAACACCTTTTTTTTTTTTTTAACCCAGTCTCCACAAATGTTCTTCCTTTAATGAGGATGGAGGCTGTATTTTGACCACCCACAATTTTAGCACAGTCTCATTCTCAAAGTTTATCAACTCTCTGATATCCAAAAATTCCTGTTGACCATTATTTAGCTGCAATTTCAAGCCAGCAGGCACACGGAGACTGACAAATACAGAATCCTAGGAGATGCATATGGTTTTGTGATTATGCAAAGCTCCCTCCCTGAGGGGCAGCCTGGCACACTCCCCCTCCTGCTTCTCCTTTTGCATAATTGTTCTTCCCATTCTCTAGGCTTGCTCCAGACATTCACCCAACCCTTGACAGCATTTACTGCATTTTATACTTCATCCCATGAAAGTACAAAGAAAGCTATTGTGTTTTCTCTTTCCTGGAATGACCAATGGGGACTGGCTCAGCTACGCAAGCTGCCTGCCCCCATACACAGCTGCACCCACTGTCATCCCAGCATCCATCATTTCCCCAAACCACATACAGACAGGAAACAGACAGGGCTTTTTGCACTCCTATTTTGCAAAAGCTTACAGTAGTGACTACCGCAATTTTCATCAAGTAGCTACAGAGTTTTATAGGAAGGCACCTGTATCTGACAGGCGTGTGATGGAAGCAAGGCAATTAAATACAGCCTCTGGAGAGTTTTGTGCACATCCTTTCAAATTGAGAGGCTCAGAATGCAGAGATGTGCAGCAGCTATTTGTGAAAAAGCCAGCTTCTTTCCTCAGGGCACTGCCCACTGTGTATGAAGCTTTCAAAGCTCCCTAGCACAAGAGCAGAGCATTATGCCCTCTCATATTCTCCTCCTCGCTTGTTCTCAGAGATGCCAAGCATATTCTGACGAGACTGTTACAAGATGCATTTTGCAAAACAAGGAGCAGCAGGTTTTTGGAAGAACTCCGGCATCACATCTGAGTGGTTTTCCTGCACACATTACTATGTGCGTGGTAGCATGCAAAATCCTGTGCAGCTGGAGAGAAGAAAAAAAAAATAAATAGGAGTTTGCCTCAATAGCCCAATCCTTCAGGGCAGGTCAGGCAAGCTACTGACATATTTTCAAGGTGCCACAACTTCATACGCTATTTGAGAGCTTCAGTCTGCCAACTGATCTTCAGTGAGAGGCCAGCCTTACTGAGCTATCAGCTTTACAAACGTTGCAATTCACTTATTTTAGGGTATGGCAGCTATTTAAAACTAAAGCATCACTACCTCCTCTAGACATAATTAGTTTTAGGAGAAAGACCAACAGGTTTTGTGCAATAGTCCATTTTGAGTTGTATGCCAGCTCTGCACTGCACAGCCAGCCCATAACCCCTGTTTGTTGTCCTGCCAGGGGCACAAAGAGGTGGCATTGTGTGGTCCCCTCTCCGCAAGGAGCATTGTTCAGATGCAGAGCTGGAATAATTGCAGAGAACGGTCACCAGGACAGATATACGATGTGCTGATGAGAGAGGGGTGTCAACAGACACCGGTGAAATTGAGGTTAGAGAAGACAAGGAGAAAGATAAGATCCATAAGACAGGAAGTGGATGTGCAGTCCCAAAACTTGCAGCAACTCGAGAGCATTGTGCAGCTGCAGGTAGAAAATGAGGCTGCTGCAAGGCAAATGCAAGCTGCATTTGGCAGCTCTCCTTGTTTCATACAGAGGCTGTGAGATATGATACATGCATCTACACCTTTTGTATAATGGATAACCTCTAAATCAGAGAGGGGATTAAAAACCACTGCATCTCAGACTAAAGGCTCAAGCGCCTTATCTCCCGCTGTACTTTGACACCTAACCACAGCACTGAAGCTGGGTTTTTACAAGCCATGGTCCAAGCCATGCTGTCATATCATATTTTTGCAGCTGCCACCTTGCAGTTAAGACATGAACTTAATACAGCTGCAGGAGCTGCATCCATTTGTGCACTGACCTACATGAGCCAGCAGTAGCAAGAGAGTGAAAAATCAGAGAGACAAGGCTGAGTCCTTGTGCTTTAAATCTTTAAGTGACACTAAGTGCTCAGTGGAGAGTACCAGAAGGCAAGGTAAACACAGGCTTTGTCAGCCTTCAGTAAATCATCTCTTGATGGCAGAAAGCAAAATCACTCAGTACCCCACAAACTGCTGAGGAAGGTATATCATTCCAGCAAGTACCCAGCGAAACATTTATGTACCAGCCCCAGCATTTTGGCATCTCAACAGGATACATGTTAGTGAAATCAGGAACAGTCGCTTTTCAACATCTGGAACAAGTTCTGATTCCGTGAGGCTTTTGGGCCTTCTCTCAAGCCTCTTGCCAACAATCCACTTCTTTCACTTGAGCAGCCAGCACTATCCTCCACCCCCAGCTTGGTTCCAAACACAGTCATCCACTTGCAACACATCCAAATAGTTGAAAAAGAGAAACATAAACCCTGAGCAAACAAGTTGCATCTGCAACAACAGGCCTCATACCCTTATGTTGTTTATGAAGGGTTCCTCCATTTCCTCTCAGTAATTCCATCAGCAACTGATGTTCTTAATCAAAATTTAAAGAACCTCCAGCACAGACGAGTCTTCTTACACTTCTAAAGAGCATCCACAACTTCTGTACTGCTACTCATACTGCAATAGCCTGGGTGTGAAATTACAGGCTTGTACTGATCAATGCACAAACAGCCACCACCGAAATCTGTTCTCATACCACCTGCACTTCTGCTGCAAGCCAACAGCCACAAAGCAGAATGGCTTTTTGTGGAATAACTCTGTGTTTAGATGAGAATTACAAATTCATGTCGCAATCACTGCTCTATGAAGAAATTGCTCTGCATCACTCCAGCACGGAAGAGAAATCCAGAAAGTTTTGGGGAGCATGCGGTTCGTCACATCTTGCCTTGCTGCAGAGTGATGATCCCATCTCACTTGGGAATGAACTACAATGCTTATCCTGGATCTGGACAAGAAAAGAATCACAAGGAACAAAAGACTGCTTTTGAGGTATTTCAGAGTGGAAAGAGCACACTTCACCCTGTTAGAATGACTGTCAGCAGATGCAAAAGCCAACTTCCATGATTTCTGTCATGTATGCACATTCCCATCCCCAGCGCACTATTAGTTTATCAAAGTCCCAGACTTCAGCTACAGGAGACTCACTCACTTTTGTACCCCTTAAAAACCCTGTCGATTAACATGCCCAGAAGACAAACCCCAAAAAACAAAGTCTGCATTTAAAAACCCCAACCTGCAAAACAAACCAAGGAATAGAATTCTGTACAGTTTTCTCCATGTGAGACAAAGACATGAATATGAATGTACATGAACAACAGCTGGGGCTCACTGCCACTTATGTCCAAACATTGAACCACACAAAGCCGAGACATCTCAGAACAAAAGGACTTCAGATGACAGAAGAGAGTGGAAAAGGCAGAAGTTTCTGTTCCCTTTTTTAAAAAATACAGAACTATTTCCTAAGGCATGCAGTTTACTCTTGGATTTTGTCTCCTTCTAGAAGACTAGAGCGCTTGTTTTTGAGAATAAACTAGAAGGGGTTTCAACAATTTTCTATTGTGAACTATGGAAACTTTTACTTCCCATGAATACTTTAAGGAAAACAACTCTTGCCTGCAACACTGATGTGTTCAAGGTCTGTAGCATGGAAGTTGGCACACCTAAGAGGGCACAGACCAGAGTTCATATTTATCAGGAAAGCTGTCGGCTTCAGCACACTTCTAAGCTTTTCTCCCCTACAGTATAGCTGGTAGTACTACAAAAAGAAAGCTGGTGGCCTCCAGCCCCTCCTGCCACGGCATCAGCACACCAACACCCAGCTGAATTAACAGTCACATCCCTGACAGGCTCAAGGAGTCACAGAAGCACGGCAGTGCCAAGCCCTTGTTGGCAGTGAGAACTGGGTGAGTCGGGATGCTCCTCCCGCCCCATCCCCATGCTCAGGTGAGATTAGTGATACTAAATCTCCAGAGCACGAAGGAGATGTGTCCCAGCTTGACATGCCAGTGACCTACTTTGCAGAAGTGCCCAACACCCACAGCTCCCTATGAAGTCAACAAAAGACAAGGACTCACACCAGTTTTGAAATGGCAGTGCATGCTTTTAACTGAGGAAGCTGGTGACAGCCTCGGGCCAGCTGTGCACATTAGGAGAATCCCATTTAGCTCCACGTGGAGAACTGAGGGCACTCAGTACTACCGATCCCTCAAGATGTATGTGTCTGTTTGGATATATGTGTCTGTTAATTCCACCCATTTGCTGACAAGGAAAAGAGCACAGATGAAAGCTCATCTCCTCCTTATAGCTCACCTGCATCAGATATATATATTCTTGGACAATGAATGCTGCTGCTCATTTAACTTTCACCTTCCTAGACAGGTGCATTCTCTTGCAAAATAAAATTGCGTATTATTCCAATGTAATTGTCTAGCAAAGAGATACAGGCCCAACCTACTTTGCCCTAGTAAGGAATGAGCAGTAGCAATTAAGATCAGAAGACATTGCACGCTGTGTAACTCATGTGACTCCAACTAGGAGTCAGAAGAAAAAATACATACACAGATGATGCACACTGAAAAGAAATTAACTTCGCAGATTATGTCAAGTTCAGATAGTCTTAATCAACCCCCCTTGAGATTACCTGTTTTCCCATCCATGCCTTTCTTTTTGAAGAACCCCCATACTCTGCATTATTACTTAGTTTTCATTTTATTCCTGAAAACGTGCTACAGACACAAGCAATTCAGGGCTATATCATGAACAGCTATGTCTGCAAGCTATAGCTGAAACCACTTCCACAGTCTTTAAAAAACAGATAAAACCACTGATACCACACAAAATACAAACTGGAGACCAAGTTCCTGCTTTGAAGGGTTTACAGTTATAGAACTGTACGATACACTAAGGAACTCCTTAAAGCAGTGTCTAGCTGTTGTGTATGTTGAAGCCTAACTTCAGCATCGATGTGTCCAGCTGCTAGCTACTAAACAGAGGAGAAGTGTCTCCACTGTGCTGCCCAGCCCAAACCAGCACCAGTAACAGTCCATCCCTCCAGCTAGTCCTCGGCAAAAGTTTCAGAGCATCCCCCTCATACAACCAATGCATATCACAAGCTGGTGAGCTCAGCCAAAACTCACTTATTTCCCTCAGAGATAGATAACATCTCCACAACCGGCCCTTGCAGTTTCCAGGAATCTCTCAAAGCCCTCCACATTCCAAGGCCATGAAACAACAGCCTTAACATTAACACCAGCAGACAGGTCCAAACAGGAAGGATCTGCAAAAGCACTGATGTTAAGAGCCTGGTAAACTGTGCTCCAGCCCTAGGTACCCTGAAGCCTCCAGGTTGGATTCCCAAACTGCTCTTCCTTCCAAGGTTTAATCTCTGAATCTTCTAATTACAATAAAAATGCTAACATAAATGGGAAATGAAAGAAAGAGCCATCAATGAACATCTGCATGCCTAAAGAAAGAAAAGGTATGATCACAGCTTGTAGCACCTCAAAGATACCACAACCCAGGCCCACAAGCAAGCACTTTACCTTGGTAGAGCCTTTAAACTAAACACCCTGTGAGCCTCCAGAGTCAACACGGTACCTCTTGCTTTGATGGAGTTACCCTGGATCAGCAAAGCTTCAGCCAAGCATCTGGCAGCACATTCAGCAGCAGAGTTCTTTGCAGGTTTCAGCTGGCCTTTGTTAGGGGTTGGAGGTGGGAGGGAGAGGGGGGTTCTCCCACTGAACCAGCCAGTTTGGAGAGAGAAAGCCCCAGGTTCTGCTTCACCGCTGCTTTCTTGAACCTGGTATCTTTGGTATTCATGAAGTACAGACCTCTCACTAAACCCTTCCTGTGCAAAGAAACACAGACTTGGAACACCAAGCTGTTTTCCACAAACCATAGCTGCTAAAATAACAGAAACTAGATACTAAGACAGGGGGAAAGATTGAGTGAGAGTCCCAAACAAGAGTAAATTCATTTTAGGAACGCTTTCTTACAAATAAAACGATTTGGCTGAGTAAGCACCGTTCAGCTTCACAACAAGTAGGTAAAACATATAAAGAAAACAGAATTGCGGCCATGTAGCGCTATAAAACTCTGCATCGAGTCCCCTTTGCAGAGCACTTGTTTGAAGCAGCTCTTCTCCCCTTGCTATGAGGCATGGCAGCTCACTTGGAAACCACAGCTTGGATGAACTTAAGCCATCTCACATTGGCATGGTTCACGTATCTGACAACTGGCTGGAAATCAATGCACAGAGAGGACAGTGACAAGATAAGAGATAGTGACAGATTTTGGGAAAGCTAGAAGAGAAATAACAGCAGTCACTCTGCAGGACAACAGGCAGAGACAAACAGTCCAAGCTGACCCTTGGGAATCACAACACATCGGCCAGCATCGGCCTTTCAAGCAGACAGCTGGGGACAGAGTTACGAGTACCCGAGCTGTAAAGAAACTCCGGTTAAAATACTTATTCGTGGGCTCTGTAAGAAAAAATGAGCTCGTGCTTTGAAGGCCGGCACCTCGTGAGTTCAGCGCTGACACCGCTGAGGGCTGAATTCAGCCCCGGCTCAGGAGAGGACGAAGCGCTGCCGAGCAGCCTGGGACACGCTCACCCCGCAGCGCACGGCTCGGGGGCCCCGAGCAGCGCTCCTTGGAACTGAACTCAAGATCTTATCAACGAGATGCGGTATTTTAAGCAACTACCGAGAAACACGGAGCAGGGAAAGGGGAACTGGAAGCGCTGTTTCAGCCCAGTCCCAAGCAAGGTCAAGCAGCGATCCCCGCGCCGTGCCCGCAGCCGCCTCGCTGCGGCCAGGAGCCCCCGCCGCAGCCCGCCCGCCCGCTACCTGTCCTCGGAGACGCTGATGACCCCGTCCTCCTTGGGCACGATCGCTGCCATGTTCACCACCTCCTGCGAGCCCTCGACTTTATTGAGCAGGAGGGGCTTGCGGGTCAGAGCTTTGGGCTGCGGCTCCGCCGCCATGGGCACCGCCGCTGCGGGAGGACAGACGTGCGGGTGCCCGGCAGCACCGCGCATCCCCCGGGCTGCCCGGGAAGCAGGAACCAACGCGGCGGCGGCACCGCCCCCGAGCCGGGCCCCCGAGGGGCGTGCCGGGCCGGCAGCGGGAGGCGGGGCGGGGGGCGATGGCGGCCGGAGGCGTCGCCATCTCGCAGCGCCCCCAGGGGGCGGGTCCGCCTGCGCGGGGTGGGAGACGGGCGCGCCGAAATGCAGACAGAGGTGGCCGTGGGTACAAGGCTCGGCTGCACGAGAGAATTCGCAGTGATGAGGTCTGCAGTAAAGCGGGGCTTCTTGTATGATGGAAGCAGAAATTCACCTTCAGAGTTCGTCCCTAAGGGAAACGCGACAGGACTACAGCAGCTGATTTCAGCAAGCTGCTGCTCACTCGTGTTTCCCGTTGGATTTGATGAGGTCCAAGAGGATCCAAAGCTCTGTGCTTAAAAAAGCACTTAGGGTGTATACCACGGGGAAACTTTGGTCATCAATGGACGTCAGGGGGAAATTCTTTACGGAGAGAGTGGTGAGGTACTGGAACAGGCTGCCCAGGGAGGTTGTGGATGCCCCGTCCCTGGAGGTGTTCAAGGCCAGGTTGGATGGGGCCCTGGGCAGCCTGGTCTAGCATTAGGTGGAATGGTTGGTGGCCCTGTGTGTGGCAGGGGGGTTGGAGATTCATGATCCTTGAGGTCCCTTCCAACCCTGGCAATTCTGTGATTCTGTGATCAATCTGGAGGACTCTGGAAGACAGTGTGAGGTGTCTGAGCTGTAGTCTTGCATCAGAAGCGATCTACAGGCTGGAAAGCATTATTTCCTTCCAGCAATCCAGTGAGCACGTGAGGAGGGGGAGCAAATTTTTACACGCTATGATAATGATAGAAGAATAAGGAAGGGCTTTAAACTAAAAGAGGCCCTGGCTGCCCAGAGAAGTCATGGGTACCCCATCACTCAAGGCCATGTTGGATGGGGCCCTGGGCAGCCTGAGCTGCTGGCTGGCACTGCCCATGGCAGGAGGCTGGAACTGGATGATCTTTAGGTCCCTTCCAGCTTGAGCCACTCTATGATTTCAAGTATAATATTCAATTTACCCACAGTAAGGTGAATAGTGGCAGTTCTCTAATGAAAAAAAAATCATAATAATCCAAGCCAACAAAACAGTGCTCCTGATTCTCAGTAGAAAAACTGAGGAGGCTTATGAATTCAGTGGATAGGGATGTATTTGTTGTGTCAAGATTTATAGAACTGAAAACTAGGCTCCAGTTAATGTTTAGTAAACTGAATGTGTTATGCTAAACAAGGAAGCAGTACCTGCAGGAGGAGAGGCACTGAAGCTCTGCTTGACTACACTACGTGGAGTTCACAAGTGTACTGTGGGGGGAAAGGTCTGGTAGGCAACAGATAATGGCTTGCAGGAAATGAATCTGCACTCTCAAGCTATTTCCCAGAGGATGTATGATCACATCAGATAACATCCCTTTCTCACAGTTCATAGGAGGGGAACTACTACCAGAGAAGCAGAGATGCAGACCAGCCCTCCTACTACTATGGATGACCTCAAGTTCTAGGCTGGACCTACAGCCAGAAATGTTTGCCTTGCTACTTGATGAGATGTGAGAGGTATTTTTTGAAGATGTTGATAAAATGGACAATTTTCAGAATAGATATATATCTTAAAAATGTCTTTTAAAATTGAAGTCTGAAGAAATCTGGCAAGGGCTGCTCCCTTTGCAGTTTGTTTGTATTCAAGACTTGGCAGTATGCACTGTTAACAGATAAACAGGGGCTGACTGTATGCGGAAGGCAGCATACTGAAGGCTGCAGGGAGTCATACAATCCTTTTTGTCCAACAGACTCCTAAGGAAGTGAGTAAAGGGGAAAGGACTGTCATAATAAGCAGAGACATGGTTCACAGGACCAAAAGTAACTCCTATGCATCTTTCAAATTAGCTGTTGATTTTTTTTTTTTTTAGTCATTTGCCTATTAAGGTGTTACATTGTCCTATTTACCTTGCCTCTCCTGTATCTTTAAACATTTTCAGACAACACTTCTCCTTCAAGATTTAAGATATTTTTCTGGAGGAAAACACTGAAAGCAGAGATGCACATTTTGTTTGAATCTCCTTTTCCCAAAAAGGTGTGGCTGTGACACAGTTGTTGGGGTGCACCTGCTGAATGCCGGTTTCAGGGGCAGCTACTAAGTACATGCATTTGGATGAAAGCCAGTAATATGATGAAAGCCAAATGCACTTGGCTTTCATCATATTATTACAAACAAAATCTATGCTTTATATAAAAATTTGTTTTTTGGCAATAATTGACCCATTGAAAAAACAACAAAAAAGAAGCCAAATCCACAATGCAAGAGATGCTCCGGTGGGCTTACAGACAGTCAAGATAAAAATTTTCAGGACTTATTTTAAGGATTAGCTTTAATGGTGACTTCCTCAGCAAGACTAGGAAGGCACTTGAATAACAGAAAATTAATGGTGTCCTGAGGTCTAGTATATCACTTTATGTGGTGTCCAAATCTGAGGTCAGTGCTCTAATCTCCTTGATCAGGTAGGGAAATATGCTTGAGATATTCTTCCATGCAAAGTTTGAATGGCTCAGAGAACAAAAAGTGATGCTTGAAAGCTGTGGAGGGAAGGAAGGAAAGCAGTGAAAAAATAAGAAGATCTCAGAGTAAGCCAGGAGCCTGTAGCATACTCCTGTGTTGCACCTGATAGGCTATGGTCATAATGATGGAAAATATATTGATGAAATCACCAAGATCTGAGTGTTTTTCCAGATCTACAGTTGTCACACATAATCCATCCAAAAATGATTTGCATTTTAGAAACAGTCTTCTTACTGCTACACAAACTAAGGAACAAAAAGACTTCAAGTTAGAATAGCTATACTCAAGAAAAGAAATCTCACAAATACTTCTTAGCAGGTTTTTTTTTTCCTTCCATTTTCTATCATAGCTTTGTAGCTAAAATGCATGGATTAAAAGTATTTCTAAGATTATATCTTGCAACTAAATAAGAAACCATGAAAAGCAAGCTTATATACTTCTTTTTCAACATTCTTGAAAAGCACAGAATTGAAAATGATGCTTGTCAGGTATGTAATTTTTTGCAGGTACTGCCACGGTATGCTTGGAGTATTTGGACTTTCCTGTAAGAATCTATCTGCCAGTAACATAGGCTGAAAAACAAGGTGAAAAAACACTTAATTGCTATCAAGTTAATACTGCATCTTTGTGATTTTTTTGTTGGTGGTGGTGGTGCAGGTTGACTTTCGCTCTTTTGCTACCTTTTGCAGCCTACCTGCCTGCTTGCAAGACTGGCCTCCATATTCCTGTGCTGGAAGAGGACAGAGGAGCTCTGGGAAAGGGCACTGTACTGTTTTGAAATGGTGTGCTCACATACCATGGAGCTGCCTTCCATGCTCTCATGTCACACCAGAGCCTTGGCTATTTTCTGCAGTTTCTCCTCTGCAGTCTGGTTTGAAGCTGGTGAGCTGAAACCAATTCCAGAGCTTCTCTGGCACTCTGCTTTAAAAGTTGCTCTCTGGCTCCATCTTCTGTTTCGTTTGCTGAGTTTTGTTTTTCTTTTTTAGTTTTGGTATAGCAGGGTGAGATTTTTCTGAGTTTTACAAACTGTACTTGTTTTAAAAAGTAGGTAATTGCTTCTTGTGTGACAGTTGTGACCATCGTGAGCGGGTGACCCATGGGGACCTGGCCCTTTCCCAGCTCTACCATTAGCCCTGGTTTTAGATACTTGTTTCTTCAAGATTGTTACTTCTGCTCAAACCAGAAGAAAGAGCACAGCTCCAAAAGCAGTGTCTACCCTTTTGGCGTAATGGTAACTGCTTTGCAAAATGGTGATCGTGACATGATCTGACAACACAGTGACACCTTGCAAATCTTTCAGCTAGAACTGGAAAGCCTTGGGGCTGCCAAGTAGGAGTGGGATGACTTTAATAAGCAGCTTGAATTTTGTGGATACTAACAAAACCAGTTCTTTACTAGAGTGCCGAGCCATTATACATGAGTAATATTTATAATACCTGGAACAAGCTTTTCATAAAGAAAAAAAATGATTTTATGTTGATTAAATTTTAGGCCAGAACACATGCCCCTTTGAGCCATGAAGTAAACTGATTGCGGTTGCTCTCACTCTGCAAGAGGGACTAATGTGGGAGAGAAGCTGCACTCTTCCTGATTCAGTGCTTAGATTCAAAAGTGCTCCATTGACAGTGAGCCAGATTTCAGCTTCTGAAGCCTCTTCCTCGATCAGCCATGCAGAACCAAAGGGCTTGTACACACAAAAGGTAAAAACACTTGGCAACAAGTAGAGGCACCTCTCAATAGCCATCGAATGCAGCAGTGGCTTACTCTTACCCATGATTTTCTACTCTGTTGGTAAGCTAAATGTTTTATTACTTTATACTACATGGGATTTTACTGTTTCTTCAAAGCCTGTAGCTCTATGCAACTGCAAAAAATTTGTCCTTAAAATTCTTCCTTTGCAGTTGCCTTGTTTTGTCAGCAGTGATAGCCTTCATGAGATAGTTACTAAAAAATTGATTTCAGATGTTACATCATTCTTAGAAGCATGTGGGAAATAGATACAGATCCATTCTTCATGTAGAAAGGCAAACTTCACAAGGCACCAAAGGATTCAGTGGGAAATACATTTGTCCATCTTCCTCAAAAATACAAACTGTTGTAAAACTACACTCTTATTTTGTTCCAGGTATTTATCATTCATTCGGTGAACAATACTGCCTATCACATTTCTGATAACAAATCCTACTTGTTTATTATGACAGTTATTAGTTTTATGTGGGCATTCAGAGAATGGGGACCTATCAGAAATCAATTCTGCTGTATGCAGAAGTTCTGAAAAAAAGAAATATTAGCTTTAAAATATACGCGAGGCACTGTGCATAGCACCTTGCTGAGAAGAAGTACACTAATTTTTAGCTGCCATGTAATTGCTGTTAGCTTTGTAACTGACTGTGAACGTGTGAGAACAAAAAAGTGATGCTGTGTCAGTGTGTGGGCTGCAAATGAGAACTCCTGGCTCATGCATTTTGCCCCATAAGCAGTTCTGGCATTGTATGCAGTCTTATTGCTGTTTCCTTTGTCCTCACTGATCCAGCTATAGTATCACTCAGATTTTGGGCTTCCAGCTTGGTGTCAAAAATCTCTGTAATTTAAATCACTGTCTTTTTGGTGGAACTCTCTGATCACTAATTCTTGTAAGCTCATTATTATTATATTTTTCTAGGCCTCAGGACTTTAGAATTTGTTCTTCTAAATCTTCCTCCTCTGTGATATTGAAGAATCAAGAAATAGCATCAATAAATTCATATTCTATTTGGAAAATGGATTAAAGTCACCTATGTAACTTGGTTGAAAGGTAAATAAATTTCTCTTACGTAAGGCACAAACAATACAAAAACTTTGAAGCATTTCCTTTTTCTTTTTTTTCTAAAATATAAGTTAAGAACATTTCTACGGAATATCAAAGAACATTTTTTTACAACAACTTGTGTCTTTTAATTATTTTACTTATTTTTCTTTACTACCAATCATGTAGCCCTGGATTTTCCTAGGACAGCAAAATGCTTTCGACCAACTGAGCATATAGAAGTCAAAAAGATCAAAAGAGTACTACCTTGGTCATGAGGGGAAGTTTATGAAGGTGTGCAGTTTTCTTGAAGTTGAACCCTTTTGAAGATTACTCCTTACTGCAAGTACACGGAAACCTTCAAAGTGTACAAAACCAGCATGAGAGTCTTTAGAAAAAAAAAAATAGGTAGACCCTCACTGAAGCCATTAATTTTTTTCAACTCAAACCTGTAACAAAAAGTTAATTTAAAAGCTTGTGGTTTCTGAACCAGGGTAGGTGAACTTTCCCTTTCAGTAGAGAAGGATTCCGAAAAATCATGGAAGTTGAAGTGTTTGCAGGAGCTTGTGACTCAGTACCATAGGGTTGTCTGAGGAGTTAAAAAAGAATCCCAGATTGTTCAATTGAACTCTTTCAGGTCTTATTCTGTGTAAATGTTATGAGTCACCTTCACTTTAGCAAGTAAGTCAGCATTTCTGGCCCTCACTGAAGCAAGGAGTTTTTCAGTCTGTAAGCATATACATACATTCCAGTGATGCTAGATGTAGATGGGCACTATTGTAGACATTGTTGTGAAGCATTTAGTTCCTTGATTGCCTCATGACCCTTCCTGATCAGCGTGATTTTTATTCTAGATAGATTTCAGTCCAAATATCTGATTGCCTTGAATATCTTGGAGTAAGTTCATAAGTCTATAGTCAGAATCTACAGAGTACACTTTCATTTTGATCTTATATCCATACCAAGCTCAGGTTTAGCTGCTTTGAGGATATGATTTGGAAGAAGCGTGAGTACACAGACAAGAAAAATCTATGAAAAGAGGAAAAATACTTCTTGTTTTTAAAACAGCAAATGCCCTAGAGACAAGAGGCCACACATGTTTGAAAGGGAAAACCAATTATTCAGTTATGTTCTCATCTGTAACTTGATGACCTGCTTGTGTAAAAATACCATCTGACAATTACCTCTGTAAAGACTGAAGAACTGGCAAATGCCTATTTTGTACCTCTGAAAGCAAATGAGGAAAGTCCAAATGGGGAAAAAAAGTCCTGGGACTGACTGAAAAAAATGTTTTGCATTCTCACAAGTTTAGATTAGAAGCCTGATATTCAGGCTAAATGGCACCAGAATAGCCTCTGAATTGTATGCTTAATATCAGCACAAGGGAATTTTCACACACAGGCTCTAAATCAGGTATCAGCGTCAATGAGAAAGGTGCTCAAAAAGATCCATATGAGGCTAAGTGATGCTCTGAGGTCAAAAGAACTCATCTGCTGTGTTAGATAAGTTCCCAGTAATAGGAGGGAACAAGGTGATAGCTATTTTTTACTGAACCGTAGCAAGAAACACCGTAAGAAATGGCCATGTAAGTGCTCACGAAGTGCTTGAATGAAAAGACCTTGGATAAAGGGCAGACAGTAATCACGAGCATGTAAATACCCTCAGCTGGAATGAGTGAGCATTGGAAAGGTGTTTCCCAATTTGAAAAGCCACAGGGCTATGCATATATTTATGTATATCCTTAAACATGTTGAAAACATAAATTTAAAAAAAAAAGCTTTCCTCAAAGCCAGAGTGCCTGAGGCCATATATGCAGCAACAAGTTTTGCTCCAGGATAGGTGAACCAATAGAGGTGGACAGCATGGATCCTCTCTATTTTTCAGACCTTGCCATTTCAGTTTCGAGGCCAAACAGCATAGCACACTAACATCACAGAACTAGATTTTCTTTTTTCTCCAATAAAACCTGATCGTACTAAACTGTCTATGGGGAACAGTCATATTCCATGTTTTCCTCCAAGCCGTATCCAGATAGCTTTTAAGAGAGTCCTAAAAGTCATAGTGCCAAAACTGCCAGGCAACATGCTCACAATTCAGTTGTTAGAGCTCTGCACAGCAGTGCCAGAGCATTGGCTTTTCAGTTTACATGTTGTACAGCAAAAGAAGGCAATGGCAGTGCCTTCTAATGGGATACAAGCACTACGGAGGTAGTAGCAGGTAACAAAGAAAGTTGGCTCACCCCTCCAGCAACTAGTGATAGCTCAGGAAGAGCACAATCTCTAACTGGAGATATGCTATTCCTTTGGCTGCTAACCCTTAAATGAGGGAGAGGAGAGGCAGACTCAGAGTCACCCTTTTCTGTCACTCAGGTGCATTGCTTGCAGCTGAGCTCCCTGGGTTAGCCACACCTTCTCACCTGGTTCTCAATCATTGGTTAAGGCTGTGACCTGACAATTCTGCTGCATCACTGTAAATGTAGCTGGTGAATTTTTTTCTGGAGTTTTGGTACCTAACAACAGTTTGGCTACAATGACCCTTACGCCATTAAGAGCAGGTGTCAGCAAGACATCTACTAAGCTTTTCTGCATGTGTGGAGGGAGTCCCAGGCAGCTGCTCAGGAGTCTGAGTGTCGTTCTCATGATGCCAAAGTCTCCAAATTTTATCATCAATACTTCATCTACTAACAGATAGAAAAGAGAGAAATGTATCAGTGTCTGGTGGTATGCAGCTACCAGCAATACAGTGAATACAGTCCCCAGTGAGAGGCCAAAATCCAGATCCTTCCCCAGGGAAATCAATGTGATTTTGCACTAAAAGCTTAAAGGTTTGTAAAAACCTGTACAAACAGTCCAGATTCTCTCCACTAGCTTGTTTTTGTAGCAGTGTTTTTTCTTTGAAATTATATTTTGATTCATTTCATTGTATTTCACTTGTGTCTTTTTTTTTTTAACCAGAAAAAATGCAAGTATGGACATTTATGTATGAAAACATACATATACGTAAAGATTCAAAAGAGAATGAGGGAGAAATGCCATTTCTTCTAGCCAAGACAATTCTCAAGGGGAGATTTATACACTTTTTATGCTTTGTTTTTTAGGAAGCGGTAACATGCTGCCCTAGTGCTGACTTGTAGCAGAAGAACTAAAAGTTCTTGGACCACCAGCAGCAAGAAATCAGAGTTGTATTTACAGAGGCCGTTAATTGTCCAGACTGTTGGGTAACAGATTATGATAAACACTGATCATGATATGGTTCTTGAATTATGCAGAGGATTATTTCACAATCCAGAAAGCAGAGAATTCAAGCATAGAAATAGCCATACAAAACATCTTACTGCCAGCTGGGGAGGAATTTGCAATAACATCAGAATTACAGGAAAGTTCAGTGCTAGTGACAGTGGTCTGCTGGATCACTCTGTGTGATAAGGAACAGCTTTACACAGTGGTCACAATTACAGTTACATACTCCACAAAGTAACTGACATTATGGCAGATTGGGCCATAGCAATTAGAGGAATGCTGTTAAAAAAGCTAACTGGACAGAAGTAAAGCCTGCAAATGTCTTAGTGAAAACTACTGTAAAATACATTGCTACATGGGTAATAGATTCCAATATTTAAAAAAGGGGACTTAGGAAATGATGAGCAGATGTAGCAATGGGGAAAAAAAAAAAAGAAAAAAAAAAAGCACTATGATGGAAATAGGCTGGAGCATTCCAAATAATACATAATTAAAGCACAACAGATCTTAGCTCCTCTTGAAAAAAGAATATTGTCCCTTTCCCCGTAACTTAACTGTTCAGTAGAGGACCACAAGCGAGCCCAGTACTGCTGCCCTTTACTGTAATCAGGTTAAAGGGCTGTCACTTACCTCTGAAATGGGAGCTCAAGTGATATCTGTCAACCTTTGGAAGTTTTACTGGATCAGGAGTTACTTATTAGCTGCTGCTGAAGTCAAGCACAGAGCACAGCCAATCATCAAAAACACAGGGAGTGAAGACTTGTCAGGGCAAATGAGCAGTTTGGGCTTTTTTCTTTCAGCCAGCTGTGGAGAGCCACACTGAGTGTCTAAGATAAAACATCAGGAAAAAGATATTGTAACTGATGAGATAGAGAGATAGAGATAGAGTAACTAAAAGATGAGATAGAGAGGACCTGAAATAGAAGAGGTGAATGAAGAATTGTTCAAGGAAAATAAAATAAATTGGGAAAAAAAGCCACGATACTGTGAAAAGGGATGCAATGTATGTCACACTTAAAAGCCTAGATTTGTCTCCTTTGAATTATTAACCTCCGTCTTCCTTCAAGACCACAGTTATGTAGATCAGTGGTAGCTGAGTGTTCACAGCTCACGTAAACCAGTCAAACATGAACACGTACAACAGTGTCAAGGCTCTCACAAAACAGAAATAACAGCAAATAGAAATACCTCAGGAGACGGAAGGAGCAGGAGGATCTCAGGGAAAGCATTACACTCGACACAACCAGCGTACACAATCTACTTTGCCAAAACTGGAGAAGTGTATGCTTAGCATCAGCATGAATTATGGGAAGGGATTTCTTGGACTTTTCATTTTGGATCAGTGTTTGGAAAATGGCCATAAACTGTATATTGACTTAAAAATGGCTTACCAACAGGAAAATATTAGAACTGATCCTGAAGCGCTCAAGGCTTTCTGATTGCGACATCGTGAAATTCAAAGCCATCTGCAACAACAAAAGAACCCATTACTGACCAAGCAGCACTGTTGGATGAAGACTGTTATTATGAAGAAGAGTCACACTTACAATTCAAGGTTCATTACAAGCTGGTCTCGACTCTCTTCTAAAATTTTCCTTGTGAGAAATGCTTTTTGTGATTTCATCTTGGTGAGAATTATCCTTTTATACTTTTCAAAGCAATGTTTTAAGTGTCTTTCCTTCCCATTTGGGATTTTTGCAAGAAGTCACTTTCTGCAAGTTACTGCCAAGCAGATTTGCCTGCTGTGGAATCCATTTGACTTTGCTGTTCAAGATTTTGGACCTTTTTAATAAGTAAGTTTTATATCAGGGCTTCAGCATGCATCTAAAAGCAGAGACAAACCCAATCTCCTTATATTTTAATTGTATCTTTTGAATAACATGCTTAACATGCAGTTGCAAACATCTAGCCAAAGGTGCTTTAAGTCAGGGAATACAGACAAACACATTTCTTCCTCAGATGAAAAGATGCTTTACTTTTTATCAGGTTTGTTTTATTCTAGAATACCTATGTCTTTGCTTTATAGATGGCCTTTGTAGAGAGTTCCAGTTACTTGTTGAGATTTGATAAGTTTTCATTAAATGCTATGTGGCAAAAGGCAGGCCAAGAGGCATTTATTCCATTTGACACCAGTCACACCAGCTGTTTCGTAGAGAGCAACCAAGTGCACCTTTCTTTTACAGTGCATTTTGCTTTGGGGCAAAAGATGGCAATGCATAATAATCACATTTTGAGTAAAGGCTGGATAATAAACTTTTACCACATGCCAATACTGTAAAGAAAGAACTCCTGCCTCTCAAATACTGCATGCTCATGTGGCACATCAGTGGCATACAGTTTAGGGATGAATGTGTAATTCTGCCTTCTAGTTTACTATGACCATGCTGATTACACTGGCCATTCAAAATAAATAAAGTAGACTTCATTGTTTTGCCTCCCTACAAAGCGCTTGTAGAATATTTTTAGCTGTAACCACTCCATGCTCCAAGCTGACTGTAGCTGGAATTGGTGTTCTTACACCACTTGATTAGTTGGATAAATTCTGCACGCCCATGTCTGGGATCCATGGCAATAGAGTTACGTTGCTATGCTGTGAAATGTGCAGGAGGGTGCAACCCTTCAGAAGCGATATGATTTCTGGAGCTACTGAAACTTTGCAGTGTAGGCAAGAAAGAATGCTTAGGGCAACTAACAAAAGAAATCTCTGGAATGGTGACAAGGATCACTCAGGTCGATGGGTATAGGCAGAGCACCAATCTCTCAGGGAAACTGCTATCTGAAAATTGTTAAAAAATTATGTTGTGGGCAAAGATTATCCTAATCCTGTGCTGGACATTCTGAGGAGAGAGGACATGGCAGCAGCGTGTATAACAGGCATTTATGTGAAGGGCTGGATTAACCCATCATGATACGTACAGGAGCTTTTAGTCAGGACTGGAAAAGTGAAAAAACTAAAAGCCAGGATTCTAACTAAAAGCTAAAAAACAGAGATTGCTGCAAGCAATCTCTCACAAACTATCTGACAGGTGTAACTATTATTTCTGGCCTTACTGATGACAGGATTTTTTTTTTTCCCCTGGTATAATAAGCAAAAGTATCCTCAACCTGTTGTTTTAGTGAATGCAAAAACCTCTTCCTCTTTTCATGGCCTGGGGAGAGGAGGGAAGATGAGAAGTCTGCACCTGTATTTTTCCCTAGGCACTGTGGTACCATCAGGAATCAAGTGGACTGCTGCTACCAGCATCTCAAAGATGAATAGATTCAAGAAAAAGGGGGTGGGGAAAAAGAAATAAAAAAAAGGTAAAAATACCTTAGCTTTCACATGCCAGAGAGTGTTTTCTGTTCTCTTTGGGTCTTGACACTGCTAGCTGAAATACCCAAGAGATTGAATTTAAAAGCTTGGAATTGTGACAGGTTTTTGTTCTTGACCAGGATCCTACCTGAAGTGAAAGGAGCAATGTAGCACATCAGGAAGGATATGTAAGGACTGTAAATCTACTAGAATTCTACTGCCTTATTAGAACTGTAATCTTGAAATGTTTGTTCTAAGCAGTTTTCTCCATGTTTAATTTAATATTTCCCTAAAATGCCACATAGAAAAGGCTCTGCTCTATTAAACACTGTTAAAAACATATGAAGATAACACGTAGCCCAGAAGACCTTTCAATCTAAGGCCAGTAATACCAAGGGAAAAGCAGGTATCAACTAAACAGTCTAATTAGATTTTATCTTTTTCTTCTATTCAGGTGCCTTAAAACCTTTCCATCATTAATTGACTGACTTTCACTGTCACAGCACAGATGGTCCTCAAAGAGATTAGTTTTTCCTCAGAAAATAATCTTACTATGCAATTCCATCATAACACACTTTTGAAAAGCTTAAGTACTTCACAAATATTCATGAACTTCATTTCTTGGTGCCCACATTCAGTCTGGACAGTTAGAAAACAAACTATTTCAAACTATCCTAACCTCAATTTCCTTGCAATTCCACATTAACTATTCTACCCCTGGATGGCACACTTGTGTTCTCTGTGCTCCCAGCTATTGAGCCAGGAAACAGCAAGGGATTTGGATGAATGAAGTAGTGGTGGGGAATACAAAAATCCCTAGGAAGCTTCAAGAGTTATCCTCTGGGCTTCCCAATCCACAGGCACTGAAAATGAAGCTGTGTTTGAAAATGGGCCAAGAGAAACCAGAATGCAACTTCTTCTAGGGGTCATCATTCTGCAGAGTGGTGTAGTTTCACTGTGCTGGGAAAGCTAAAGTACAGGCTTCTAAGAGGTGCTAGACAGTCTCAAAGACAGACAGCTGCCTCTGCAAAATTTAGAAAAATAGGCATTCTTGGTCAAAGTCCTAGAATATAGATAAAAAACTGAGATCAAATTATCTTAATGTCACTTTTCTGAGAAAATGTTAGGGATAACATCTTATCTGAGCCTTCTCAGAGCTTTATAGTTACCTGAATTACAGTTTCTCTTTGGGAACAATTTCAGGAAGAGGGGGAAAAAAAGAGTAAGGTAAAAAAAATAACTGAATATAAAATAGAGAAAAACAATCCCTACATCTAACAATATAAGTTCGCATGTAGTCAAGTTCAAGACATGTGAAAACATCATTTTATTTATAAATAAAGCAAATAAACCAAATGCACAGAGCTTGACTAAAGGAAGACTAAAAGGAATATGATGCAAGCACTGAAAAGTAATAAACTGAAACTCAGAATGCTATACAGGGATATATGTTTTAGTGATGAGCATTAGCATAAAACTAAGCAATGGAAAATTTAAAACTTTCAACTGTGAAAAAAAAGTGTGATGATGACAATTTACAAGGCTATAGAATGGGATTTTAATGAAAGCTCTGAAAAATCTACCTGTGTCATTAAAACCTGAGCAGACCAAGATCTTCGTATCTTTGTGAAATGACTCTGTATACAGGAGGAGAAAGGCAATTTAAAATAAATAAATACATAAAATATTAAAGTTTAACTGCCAGTTGTACTTCAAGCCTGTGGTTTGGGACAAGATAAGCCTAACACTCTAATAATAAAACAAAAATTCCATGAATATCCACTGGGAGAAGTTGTTTATCTTCAAGGAAAAGAGAAAAAAAAACAAAAAACAAAAAACAACAAAACAGCAACAGTATATCAAAGCCTTTTTTATTTTTAAATAATTTTATTTTCGGGTATATATTCATACTCGTATTTATATTTTGCTTTACAGTGTTAGCATCTCAAATTTAAGTGAAAGTTGCACTTTGTTTGTCCTCAGATGGACAATGCCCACTCTGAAGATCAGTACATGAGTATTCTTAGATATGGATGAATGCTCATAAATCCCCTATGGATGCATGAAAAATAATAAACAAAAATTGCGAATGAAAAAAGCTGGAATTGTTTGCATTATCAGTACAGCAAGATTATTCCTTCAGACAGAACCATGCTGAATTAATTCATCTAGATTTAGGAGAAAAGTTAGAACAAGCTCATTTAGCCTGTACATGGGGTATGATTTTGCCCATCATGTAGAAGGGCTGAAATCAAAGAAAGATGCATCTGTTTTCAGTGATAGAGTTTCACACTCTCTTGCTGCTCAGCTGCATCAGCTGTATCAGTAATGAGCATAAGCACTAATATCACTAGGTTTTGTTCCTTCATAGCAAGTCCCTTGTACAGATTTATAAATGTGGCTCTGATGGCAGCACTAGCCATTATGGCTCTCACATCAAGAGGCTGATACACACTTAGGCTTGGGTTGATTATCTTTGAAAGAATCTTTCTCAATATTAATCAAATTGGCCAGCTCCCAGCAGAAAAGTAATGCCTACTACAGACAACACAAAACTACCCTTCATTCTGCCCTATAGGGGATCTAATATGGATCTAATATAACATGCACAGAAAGAACTCAATGTTCCAAATGGCTTCAAAGATAATAGCAAAAAGAAAGCATGTACAGAATTCATAAAGTATTTCTGCTTGTGTAAATCCCATTGGAGCTGCGTGAGTTTTGTCTGTGGGATTCTTTTATCAGTGATGATCAGTGGGGCTGAGAAGACTGGGGTAGAGTAAGCCCAGATGCTCCAGTCCCACTTTCTTCTCACGCTGGTAAGGAAAACACAGTGTACCTACTGCTTCCACTTTCAAAGTCAATTCAGAATTCTTGCTGTTTTATGACCGACTCTACTGCTAACCGTTAATATGTCTTTCACTCCCTACCCCCAAGCACACTCTTTCACTTACTGGCAACAAAAGTAAAAATTCCAAATGACCTTCCAGGCCTTGCACAGAGTCTCCATGTCTCAGACTGCCTTTCATGTTTTCCTGGTATGGTAAGTATTCTAAAATGCCTTTTTTTTTTTTTTTTTTTTTTTTAATTTTTTTTTCCCCTTGCAGTTCGGAGAAGGCTACCTCCCAGAAGTTTTCCATTTTTAGAATGCTCTCCAAGAAAATGGATGCTTGACACATAAAATAGATGGTCTTTTATTAGGACAGTCAATGAAACATCGCTGATACACAAATAGGAGAGAAGATGGCATGTCTGAAGAACGTGCCTGTGTAAGAGATTTAAAAGGAAGCCAATTAAGAGGCCAACATCATACACTCACTCAACTTGACTCCCAAGTGAAGCTACTAATCCCAAGGCATGATTTGTTAAAGCAGCATTACAGCCTTTACTTAACTTGAATTCCACCACCTCAGGGAGACGATCACCAGCCTCACAGCAGGCAATCCTGCTGACCTCAGGAGCTGCACACCTGACAGAGAGCCAGGCAATGCACACAACTGTCTGTGGAAAGCTGAAGGGAAGAAGGACATCTCAAAATACAGCTGTGGACACAAAGAGATTGTGAACATCTTTCCAGTAGTCCAGAGGTTTTAACTGCATAATGGGGCCCTGGCATGCAACTGATTCCAGAGCAACCCAGCAACGTGCCTTGGCAGCATCTTCTGGTTTACTTCCCCTAACAGCAGCGGTTTGGGTTTATCAGTAGAACCCAGACCAGAACAGCCTTGCTGTTGGTCACAAGACACAAGACTGCTACTAGAGCTTTAAAATGAATGGCTGGAAAGAAACAAGTAGCTGGGGAATCAGCGAGTACAGACAAGCTTGGCCATTCTTAAGAGGCTGACAAATATTCATGACACAGGCTGTTACCATAGAAGAAACATAGTTGCCAAACTTCATTAGCCCCCCACTCTAAGCATGAGTTCTTTCACAGATCTCACAGGCTGGAGATTCCTTAGTGGCTCCTAGCAGCGATCCAGGATAAAAGACAATATCCCCTGTGCCTTGGGATGGATGGCACAGGTCACAGGTGCCAGTAGGAAAGCCAAAATATCTATTCGCAGGCAAAAGGACACATACAAACCTGTAATGGAAATGTGATTCCACCTCTGTCTTTCCAGCCTTCCTAGAAACTAAATGCTAATCTTTCATTAGTCTTAAAAAAAAAAAAAAGAAAGAAAGAAAAAAAAAAAAGCCAAAAACAGCTCTTGCCTAACAAGACAGAAATGTTGCCTGGAAGAATGAAATGATTCAAACCAGGACACTGCCAATTTTATCTTGAGAGAAGGAGTACAGTGGCTTCGTACCTTCTAGAGCAACGGCTGTGGGAGCACATCAGCCGGATCAGGGGAAAACATCAGCCAGAAAGGAAGCAGAGCAATCTCCTGAACAGATTATGTTAAGAAATGGCTCTGGAGTCAGCGCTCAAAGGCTGGGGGAGCAGGAACAGCGCAGACACAACTGGGGGAAAAACAAACAGAAACCTCCAAAGGACGGAGAGCTCGATGTAAGGCATTAATTGGCTGGAAACACTCCACAACGATGTGATTTATAGGAAGTAAATTCGGAGTGCCCGAGCACGGATCAAAGGGACACCAGTGTTAATCTCTGCCTGCGCGTAGGGAAAAGGTCACTGCTAAGGGCATCCAATTTTTTTTTCTTTTTTCTTTTTTTTCTTTTTCCACACCAAGTGAAGGACCAGAGCGGGGCTCTGCGAATTCACCCCACACGAGCCCGGCGCTGAGCCCCGCGGGTCCGAGCCCGGGCTCCCGGCGTCCCCTCACAGCCGGCGGGGCGGTCCGGGGCTCTGAGCGCTGTGTAGGACCCCGCCAAGCCCCTCAAAAATAAAACGGCCTTCACGCCTCGGAGGGCGACGAGCGCAAGCAGCGCCACGGAGCACGGCCGAACGACGGCCTGGAGGGGCTGGGCTGGAATGGGGTCACCCCGCCGACCCTCAGCCCCCAGCCCGGGGCAGGTGGGGACTCCGCTCCGCGCGGGGACCTTCCCGCGGCGCCGAGGGGAGCGGCGGCGGCGACGCCCGCCCCTTCTCCCCCCTCACCGTGATTCACCCGCGGGGACAAACCGCCGCCGTCCCCTCCCCGCTGGGCTGCGGTCCCCCAGGCCGACCCCGCCACCCTGGCTACCGTCCCCCGCCCCGGCCCCGGCTCCAGCCCGGCTCCCGCCCACGGCCGCAGACCCCGCCGTCCGCCCGGGGCCCGGCAGAGGGGCGCCCCCTCCCGCCATTTTCGGAGGAGCGGCGCCCCCCGATCGCCGCCTCTGTCACCCCCCCCTTCACCCCACCGCCACTGCGCATGCACGGCAGCGGCGCTCGGGCGCGCGCTCCCCCACCGCCCTCTCCCACAGCGGCTCCAGCCGCCCCCCCCCGCTCCGCCCCGCCCTCCCCCGGCGATTTGAATATGCTAATGAAGCGGCCGCCAGAAGCCCTATGGCGGGGCCGGGAGGCGGTCACGTGGGGCGGGGACGTGTCCTTCAGGGGCGGGCCCCGACCTGCCCAGGCGCCCTTAAAAGCGGGCGGCGAGCGAGGAAGCGCCTCAGTCAGAGAGAGAAAGTGCCGGGGCGGTCGGGCTGCGGCTGGTCCGCCTGAAACTTCTGAGTAACATCAACAGGGGGAGGGGAGGGCGGGCGGCGGTGGAGGAGGACGGTGGTGGCGGGGGGGAAGATTAGCAGCAGCGCAGCCCTCCCCGCCGCTCCCGCAGCACCCGGCCCGTGCCGGGCTGGGCAGGCCCCTCACACAAAGGAGGGCAGGGCAGGCAGCGCTGCCCCCTTCCCCCGCCTCGGCAGAGGGGCAGCGGGAGGCCCTTCCCGTGCACAGCACTCACAGCCACTCGCTCCTCTCCCGACCCCGGCTGCCTCTCCTCCTCCTCCTCCTCCTCCCCCCCCTCCCCTTGCTCTCCCCTCTCCCTCCCGCCCGCTGTCCATGTAGCCGCCCGGCCGCCGGCCCCTCCGCACTATGCCCATCTTACTCTTCCTGATAGACACGTCCGCCTCCATGAACCAGCGCACCCATCTGGGCACCACCTATCTGGACATAGCCAAAGGCGCTGTAGAGACTTTCATGAAGGTACCGGCGCTGCCTGGCGAGAGGAGGCGAGAGCGAGCGAGAGGGGAGGGGGCGGCGGGGGGCTGCGGGCCGGGGGCGCGGGGGGCTGCGGGAGAGACGGGGGGAGGGGGCGAGGGGGTGGGCAGCGTCGCGCCGGGGGGGTTCCGGCGCCTCCTCTCGCCTCACCCTCCGCTTTGTCCCCGCGCCGCAGCTCCGAGCCCGGGACCCGGCCAGCAGGGGAGACAGGTACATGCTGGTCACTTTCGAGGAGCCTCCATACGCCATCAAGGTAACCCCGCTCCCCCCTCCCTCCCCGCCGCCCCCCGGCCCTCTTTCCTGCCCCGCCGCGCCGCCCCCTCGGTCGGGCCGGGCCGCGCGGCGCCGCGCACGCACGGGTTCGGGCAGCGGCGGCGGCGGCGCTGACATCAACATGGCCGACATTTTTTTTTTTTTATATCCCCCGTGTGGTGTGTGTGAGCGGCACTGAACTGTGGGGGAGGTGTGCTCAAGTTGGGAGAAGTGACAGCAAGTCCGAGGAGAGTTCGGCGGGGAAGGGGCGGGAGAGGAGAACACGGCGGGGGCGGGGGCTGCGGGACGCGGGGGGTGAAGCCGCTGGGCATCGCTTTGCGGGGGTCGCGAGCCCTGTGTGGAGGTACCTTCGTGTCTGTGTGTGTGTGTGGCTTCGCAGAAACCCTTGTAACAAATACTCGATGAACGCGGAGCGTTAAGATCTTAAAAGTCCGTCTTTTCCTCGTGATACTGAATATTGGTAACTTTTGAGGTGTTCTCTTAGCGTTTAAGGGAGACGCTCTAGCCAACAGAAAAGCCCGATCCCGTAGGAGGCTCCTGTCCCGAGCTCGTCCCACCAATAAGCCTTCTCACGTTTCTCTTTTCAGGCTGGCTGGAAGGAAAACCATGCGACGTTCATGAATGAACTGAAAAACCTTCAGGCTGAAGGACTTACAACTCTTGGCCAGTCCCTAAGAACAGCTTTTGATTTATTAAACTTAAATAGATTAGTAACTGGCATAGACAACTATGGGCAGGTAGGTTGACTGGTAATAGGTGGAAAAATCATAAAACACGAGACTCCCACAGGCACCAATTAACCCATTGCCCAAAGTAGTGTCTTCATGAAGTATTAAATACAGGAGCTTCATCAAAAGCAAGCAGAGCTTAGACAGTCTGAAGAAGTTTAGGTACTGACTACAGTTCTGCGCCCAACTGTTATTTCCTATTTTACTCCTTACACTTTTTTAAAAACTACAGTGTAAGCTACAAGTTGACCTTCTCAGTTAAATTGTAAATTTTTTTTGTAACAAATTCCAGAATCTTAACTGATGAGCCCAGTGAGGTTTTCAAAACTTTGATTTTTGTATACGGTGCTGTATCAGTTAAGTACAGTCTGGGAGAGGAGCTTTTTTTCTGACAGCACTAAAACACCTGAGGTACTAAGCTGGGCACTTCTTTTTCAAACCTTTATTTTCCACTGAAAATAACTTCAACGTTTACTTCAACATTTCTCTGAATATCCTCATTTTCACATTTCTTTTGGTTTATATCAGAACCTTCAAAAGCTCTGCTTTTTAAACTCTTGTATTGCAGCCGTCCCTTTAAAGCAGGACTACTTCTGGGAAGGGCCAGTGTTCCCTTGCTCGGTAGTATGACTTGCTACAAGCCAGTAACTCTAGGTTAAATATGCACTTTAAGAAGCATACCCAGTTCTTTCTGGCAGTAGATCAAACCCTGGATTTGTTTTGCATAAAAGATGTTACCAATACTGGGAAAGGTATATCCTGTATTTTTCACATAGGATGTACTAAAGTGAATCTCCCCTTTTTGTTTGTTGTTCTCATGTAATGCTTCATCTGCTCTCTGAGGATTAGTTACTGCTCTTGGTATTTAACATGGGAATGTGGCTGTGAAAATAAGTCCCCGTTTTCTCCCTCCCTTTTCCAGTCCGAGTGCAGTTTATGATAACACGCCATGTTTGTTTGGGAAGGAGATCTCTCTCATGTTGCACTGTATGGCTTTGCCACTAGGTGACTAAGTAAGTCTAAACGTTTGTAAAATGCCAGTTTGGTGATGAAACTTCAAGGAAAAAAACCTGCTAGTTCCACACATAGCTTTTTTATCTATTACCATCTGCTGTTCTCTTTTGTGTGCTAATCTTTCCCATTTTCTGCCATTTTTCTTAGTTACATTAGCAATATGAAGCTTTTTGGAACATTTACCATAGTAGACACATACATGAAATACATGCTCTTTACATGTGAAAAAATATGTGAAACCCATGTCATATAATTTGCACTGAGTGAACCAGCTAGGCTTGAGAACTTAGTCAAGTGGGTAATTGAATGGTCGTGACTATTTTGGCCAGTTAGTAGTTCTCATTATTGCAAGTTGATGCTCTTTTGTCTGTGAAGCAGTAGCTTTGTCTAGTCTGTTTTGGTTGGAGGTGTTTCTCTGTGCTTGAACCTGCTGTGGTTAGGCATGCTATTTGCTCTGTTCCATGCATGGAACAGACTGTTGAAGAGGTGTCCAAATGCCCAGTCAAGTGACTGAGTAGAACTTTGACGACTTCTAGCATCTGCAAAAATAGATGGATATATTACAAGTGCCAGATCATCTGCTGCTGAAGTGTCTGGTTCCCATTCTGGCTCTACTAATCAAAGTAGCAGATTTTCATAAATCAAATTAAATTCTGTAGCTCTTAGCTGATCTGTCGGCACTCACAGGATGAGATGCAGGCCAGTTCACTTGCCTCGAGTTCATATTGGCCTTTGAGTAATTGCTCATGTTATCCATTAGACTTCTTATTGTTGAAGTCTACTACCTAAATGTCTTAAGAGAAATCTGTGTCTAAACGTATGTGCTAAGAGAGGCTTGTGAAGTCAGGATGATAAAAATCACCAGAATTCTCAGTGACATTCAAAATATATTTTTTTTAACTCAAATTCACTTATTTCTTTGTCAATTAAAAATACTAAGATTATAGAATATTTGAATATTTTACTTAAATATAGTGAAAAGTTTGGAGAGTGATTATCTTAGAGTGGAGGAACAGATAATTTTAGAGAAACACAACATTTAGATTATTTTAGGTGTGTTGCTATGTGAAGTAATAAGTCCAAACATTAACTGAGCTTTTCTCTGGAAAAAAATCTCATCTTTTTACTAACATGCTTGGTTTTTGGTTGTATGGACAACCTTCTTCCATTTGTTTCATGTGTATGAGTTGTAGAACAAATACTTATACATAAAAATGACAAGACACATTATGAACACAATGGGGTTGTTTGCTTAAGTCATCCAGCAGCGTGATGTCTTGTCTCCCTACTAACTTTGAACTGTTTGTTTAAATGGTAGTGTGACTCACTATGCTTGATTTCTTTCTAAGCAGACCAGAGTTCTCCATCAGCTGACTTCCTGAACAAGAGTGATGACTGGTCATTCTGAAATTGAGAAAAATCTCTTTCATGTTTTCTTGGAAAATTAATGTTTATAGTTTAATGAGTATTTACCATTATTACTTTTTCAGTAAATAAGTACTCAGTTGCTCATGATGATTGAGCATACAGCTATATTAGCTGATAATAGTATCTCATGTTCAGATCTTAAAGAGACACAGTCAGTATCATTAGATTATCAAGAATCTGGAAGATATCTTTAAAAGCTGTTTCTGATATTAATGCTATAGTATGTTTTTATAATTCCTTTGTCTTACCCAGGGTTTTTTAATATCAGTTTTTGAAGTCTTCTGTCAATAGCACACACACACATGCACACAAAGAGGCAGTAAAACAGACAAAAGGAAAATAATTTTATATTCTTAACAGTCAGCTTATTAGGGATTTTGAAAGTAAATATTTTCAGGTGAGTATTCCTTTAATTTTTACAGCACTGCGGACTGATGAACTGTTTTATATTTCTTGAGTCCAGTAATAATTTCTTGCACATACTATGTTTTGTCCAGATTATAATAGCAAAAGAATGAACCTTCAAATCAGCTGTCAGCTTTTTGCTAAGAATAATGATCCTTTTCACCTCCTGCATTATTATAGAAAAGGAAAAGAAAAATTAGGAAAAATTCACAAGATTTTGATAAATTTAGGAAGAAAGCTATTTAAACATACACAGTTCAGTAGGCTCACATATCACACAGGACGTAGTACTTCGTTGGCCCAGTTTTAGCTAATTGACTTCCCTTTGCCATCTTTTCCCCAGTTCAATTTCCCCATTGTTTTGGGTAGTCAAATACTGAATCTATTTCTAGCAGATTTTCCATCCTTTTGAAATATATTTCTAACTCTTACTGCTATGACTTGTTCGGAGGTATGAGTTACAAGTTCAGCTGTGTAGTTACAATTTAACTGAACATTTTTGAGTGTTACAAACAAATGCAGCTTGTTAGAGATAATGGAAGGGTTAAATACTAGCGACGTGTTTCTGGAATTATTCTTTCTGTGAAAACATAAAACACAACTGTATCTATTATATAACACAGCAAAATATAAACAAGTGGCTGAATTGAACCAGCTATTTACTTCAGTTGTTTGCAGTTTCTAGTCAAGTATCTAAGAATGAGCAATGAAGCTAAGGTAGGTGAAATGCATCACTGGTATTTTGAAACTTGCATGCAAAGGACCAACACAGCACTACTAAAAATGAATCTGACGGATGTTTGAAATCGCTAAAGCTCTGATTATCTGAAACCCTGTGTTTCACTTTCTCTATTATTTGCTTAATGAAGGTCTCTTACTATTTTTTTCATTATTACATCAAATGAGGCTTGAGAGGATAAAATGCATTTAAGGATTTTCAAAGTCATTGTGTTGGTATTTTTTTCTATTTTTCTACTTTTTCCTTTTTCAAGATGAAATTTCGTTTCAATATTGCTAGTAGAAAACTTTTCAATAACAGAAAATGAGCTTTTTATCTCGTTAATTTAAATTGCACGTATCTTCAGCAGCATAATTATTGATATGGACAAACTGTCTTAGAGATGAATTTCACATGTTAAACATGGTGGTACAAAAGTACATGCTAACATAGTTGTTTTGAGACAAAAAGTCCAACAATAATACTTCCAAGTGGATTTGAGAGATGTTTTTCATTCCCACTGATGAGAAAAGTGCACTCCCTATTTAAAAAAATGGAAATACATTTTTGGTGTCTTAAAAAGTTTGTACCCAGTTTTAGTGAGAGTTTTTTTTTTTCTACATTGTATTTCACCCGGAAAAGTGTATTAAGACATTTTGAAACTAACATAAATTTAAGTAGAAGTGAATTGTTTATGGGTGTTTTAGAAATACAGTAATGATTAGAAACAGCCATTTCTGATTTGGAAGTTGAAAGGTGCCCTGCATTCAATGGCTTTTTTAATTATTTTTTTTTCCCCAGAGGTTTTATTCATACAATGCATGAACATCAAACAATCTAAGCTTAGGTTAGTTGCTACTCTGCATTTCTCTGAACATACTGTTAGGCCCATTTGTAGTTAGGGTAGCACTAGTGCTGATGTGTTCACACAGTGAAGCTTAAGAGTTGGTTTTTAGAGACACGTTTGGCCAAAATAGCTTAAATACAATTATGTTCCAAGTACATGTAGATAGTGGTGCCTAGGAGATCAATTCTAATTGTATTTGTAGGTGCTCTTCAATTTTTAAGACACGCTGTAGACCATCTCCTTATTTGTTGCACATCTGTGCCCTAAAATATGCTGAGCTTAAAAAAAAAAAAGAGCATGAAACACTCATATGAAATCTTGTCCCTGGTATTTACATATGTTATACATTTGCAGTGACATGTTCTGTTGAATAGTTTTGTTTTCTGATCATTTTTTGAGGATTGTTACTGGAATTCCTTGCTTCCAAAAGTCAAAATCCATCAGGCATGCCTTTTGTCTTGGCGTTTGGGGGTCATAAACACTGCACTGGAGTGGTTTGTGTTAATGTGCATCCAAATTTGGAACCAAAGTTTAGATAAGCATTTCCTGCTTTGTCATGCTTGCATGGTTACACAGCGCTTTACTTTTCATGTTGGTAGAGGCTGATCTTTACACTCCTGGTGGAGATCTCCCATTCTCTTTCACCTTTCCCAATAAACATAAAGGGGAGAATTTCAGACAACAGAAAGCAACTCAGCAAACTTAGGTATAATGGCAGAAATACTTAAAGAAAATAGAGGACTTTGAATTACCCTATTAAGTAGAAATAGCCTTAGCATAGATTTTAATGCCTATTATGTCGAAGACGTATGTGAAGTGCTGATGAAAATCAGTCTTTTTCACCTCCTATGTGATGAAGTTAAGCACGGTTTCCTAATTTATAGTTTTTAGGCTGTAATTTACAAGTCTGTTATCTAGTCCATACTTAAAATGATTCTAATCTGTAGGTAGTTTTGTTTTATCGTATCTTCTAGTGAGCACTATGACATCTTTTTCCGCTTGCCAGAGGGGCTGCATTCTTTTCAGCCTTCCCAGACTAACAAAGTTCACTAAGTCTCAGGAGTAATAATCATATCAGACTTAGGTGTTGTTAAAATCACTCATCTACTTCTAATCCAGTACCTTTTTAAGGAAGAATTAAAAGTTAAAGCAAGCTTACACGAAATGCTGTGCTTTTCCTGGTTAAAATGATCTCATCCATCTCTTTCATTAGCAGGAAGAGTTGAGATACTTCCTCATGTTCTGAATATCAAATATGCTTTGGCCGCTTTGATTCTTTAAGTGCTTGATATTTCAATAAATTGGATTTGGAAGGGTCAGTGCCATAATGTGTCAGCAGTGACTTTGATTTTTAGGGATCAGGTGGGGGCAGGCTGCCAGCACTTCAGCAGCTGCAGTAGGTGTCTGTGTCAGGCTGCTCCTTGGCCTCACTGGCAAGTCAGAAGAGGACAGTTTGGAGTTCCAATATTGTATCTCTTGCCTTTTTATCTTGAACCTCGTATCTGTCACAGTTCATCATAGACTCCCTGGATATACTATCTTTCTTATTTAGGTGCTTAAAGATATGTGTCCTCTAGGTGAAATATTCTTTATGTTTGTGCTTCATTGGAGCCAACTGCCAGGGATGGGAAGCAAATACTCCTACGTTCGAAGACAGAGATTGGTCATTTTATAAAAGACAAAGCATTTTTTCCCCAATGTCTATCACTGTATTCTCTAACTTTTTTTTTTTTTTACTGAGTAATTGGACAGCCCATGCCTCCAAAGTCTGAAGGGAAGTGCTTTTGTTTGTTATGTGCCTAACTTTTTTTTTTTTTTTTTTTTTTTTTTTTGCTTTTTGTAGTGTATTTGTGCCTGTAACGGCACAGTGTGTCTTTTGGTTCACAGAGTATTTCCATATCTGCATCTACCAGTTGGAGAACATATTAATGTTTGCACTCCATGTTGCGATTTTTAGCATCGTACTGTGTGGCCCTTTAATCAAGTTGTTTTCAGCTGTTGTTTGTGCAACAGATTGGAATTTCATAAAATTTGTGAGCATTAGCATCTGGCTAATACAGAACTCCATCGAGTATGCAGTTTGCATTGTGTGATTATGGTGCTAATTTTCGTTGTCCTAAGCATAGCCCAATCTTATTTCAAGAAAAGCTACTACATCAGATAGGAAATGGTTTGTGTGTATTTATGAAGTATTTTCTATGTATCAATGTGTTGATGTTAGTCAAATGCTAAATATTGAAAGCAAATAGGATTTCAGGTGCTTCTTATTGCTTGTATGCTTCGCCTTAAAAATTAAGAAGGGATGCCTGTAATCCCGGTACTGTAAAGCTGACCCTTAATGGACTAGATTTTTCAAAAATGTATAGCAATTTTTATCTTAAAATAATTAGAACTCAAGAATGTTATCTAAGCACCTGTTGTTTTTATTCTAGAGGTAGTGCCTGTGCCTCAGTTAATTGATTTGCCCTGGCTCCCATAAATCTGCAGTCTGCTGTAGATTTAAGCCTACATTTTTCCAGTTAGGGAAATTGGGTTGGTGCCTACAGCTGAATTAACATATGTAATATTTAAATTATAGTATATATATACACATAAATAAAAAATAGTAAGTATTTAATTTTAAGATGGCAACTTAACTTTAGTCTGGAAACATGAATGAGTATGACTAAGCAACTGAATCGATAAGGCTTCTATTTGAATGAGAGGATGAGAGGTTTTGTAAAAGCCAATCCTACTCTCAAATGTAGGCCTGGCAGCATTGATAACTTGATAAATAGAATAGCTGATAAGTATTGGTTATGTCTGATGTTGTTCCAGGGCTTTAAGCTTGGGGATATTGTACAAAACTGATCTAGCAGGAGCAGAGTAGTTCTCTAGTATGCAGTTCTGACAGTTATTCAAGGACGTAAATATTGAAAATCATGCTTAGTGTCCAGTTGTTGACTCATGCAGTAGAAATTTGCCTGAATAGTCATATTTGGTGTCTGTCCAGTGTCCATTCCTTTTAATTCATGTTTTTTTTCAGTCTGCATGCAACTGTGCCTGCTTGTGGGGAGCAGGGTGTTAACCTGATTTCATCCAGTAACAGTGCTTGACGATAAATGATCTGAATATACTGTGCATTTTTGTCAATGTCTCCTTGAGACAAAAGGCTGCATTGGACAAATCCAGAATATTTGTCACAGGAATCAATTTAAGGTGCTGACATTGTTGCTTTAGTTGAAGATAGTCATTTCTCATATTCTGTGTTCATCTTTCCTTCACCAAATGCTCCACCCTGGGACTTTAAATCCCAAAGTACTCACTTCATTTTGTGCGTTGTTGTAAGACTGCTGAAATGACACCCATCCTAACTGCTCTGCTCCACTCCTGAACGTCTGGACTCTTGTAGTTATGCCAAACTAGGAGCACGTTGTGATTGTGACTTCATGTAGTAAATTAAACTAAACTAGTGATTGATTCAGATACTTTAATAAGCTGAACTGTGAACTAAAGTGGTTCAGAATCAATTTTTTAACAGCCAGGTTGTTCCTGCTGTAGTGGTGATAAACTCCAAGAGGGAATCATTGGGAAGTGTTGGGGCAGCAATCATTTATCTTACATTCATGAGTCCAATACTCTACCTTCAGTCAGATTGTCTTTAACCTGAGTTGATAACTTACAAAAAGGTAGGGTGAATTTTGTATACATTTCTTTGGCTTTTCCACTTTGGTTATTTGATGTTTCCATGCTCAGTAGGCTGGTAGTTGTGAAATTTGCTATTCCAGTACATGGAGGACAGAGGCCTGTCCTAACCCTGTGAATTCCACTAACTGAGCCAGGCCTAGCTATGTGAAGTCACTGCTGTGAAGCAGAATGCAGTAATTAGGGACTTGATCCAAAGCCTGACAAGGTCAGTTATTTTTAGAATAAAAGATTCAGAAATATTTTTAGAAAATATGAGCAAAATGATCTTCAAACCCAGCTTTTTGGGGGTTGGCTTTAAAGATCAAGTCATGTTTGGCATGGACAGTTATATCAGCTGTTTTTAAAAAGCGTATAAAAGCTCAAATATAAGCTGTTCTTTAGCAGCTTGCATTTACTGTATTTAGCCAAACAACTTTGGAAACCACCGGGATTTGCAGGCTGATTTATCCAACTTCAGTGTGATTCCAGTAGCAATTCATTTACAAATCTATACCTAATAAGGTGCATCTTTATCTTTAAGTAACAGTTTCCATTACCTTAAAAATAAGGTGCAAGATATACTCAGTTATTTTCCTCCTTGTGTATTTCAATTTCATGCAGAATTAGTTCTTTCATTTGGGGGATTTTCATGAATCACTGAGTTTGGCGCTAACGTTTTTAAAATATTAGTAGCTTTTCTTTTTGTTGTTTTCAGTTTTGTTGCTGTTCCTCATTATTACTTGCTGGAATTGACTGTGTATGAAGAACATTACGTAGCTCTTGTTTTTTTGAGAATATCATGTTAAATTACCTGTCATAAATTGTGAAAGATTCAAGGACTTAATTGTTTTTGAAACTTATCAAGGACCTAACCTAAATTGGAGCGCTTACAAGTTAATCAAGAAGTTATCACTTACATAATATATTATTTAGAACTCAATTAAATTTACTCTTAGATAAAAGAAACAGGACAAACTTTTATAATGAAGTGGTGTTTTTGAGGCTGATTTACAAATGTTTGGAATTATGTGATGTATGAACTTAGAATATCTGTGAATCTTGGGATTCATAGTCTGCTGTCCTAGTAAATCCTACTGTGTATTCATTATTTTTGTGTTATTCAGTACCAAGTCTATAAAAATGCTTCCTTGGCAAATCTCCCTTCTGTTTTCATATGTGCACTACTTGCTGTGGAGGCTTTATATTCTGGAATAATCATCTTTTGCATTGAATCTCCTTCTCAGGCTGTTTTCAGTTGCCTTTTTGGTGTTTCTTGCTGTTAATCTTGGTTTTGTTCTTAGAACCAACTTTTTGAGAAGCATTCCAAGATGACTGTGTGTGCATAATTAGGTAGTTTTCTATGCATTACTCTTCACTAGATTCAGTCCTAGACTTGAGAACCCAGAATCTGCAAAGTTACGAGCATTGTAAAAATGATACTAGAATTGCAGAATAACTTTATTGCACGTTTCAGGACAGGTATACAATGCAGTTATTGCTTACAGAACTCAGACTTGCAAGGGCAGGTAAAACAAGCAGAGAACTTGTACTTATGTATCATATATTAAAAATTTGTGATTTTTTTTTTTAACAAAGAGTTTGATATCTCATTTCTCATGTAATTCAGTAGTTTTGTCCCTGTAATATATTAAGTAATTTCTGATTGGATCTCTGAATTTTGCTGTGGGGCTTCCAAGCTGGACAGAAAAGATATAAGAATATATTTGCAGCTTCAATATTATTTTAAGATATATTCAAGAATACTCTGGTGCAAATTACTTTTTCATCCTATGTATATTTTACTGTGTACCTTAAATCTCCTTTTCTGATGTGGAACTGCGAAACCTGTTTAAGAATGCTCCCTTCATTCCTATATTCTGCAACTGCTGTGCTAATAAGTGTAATTTCTTGCCTGGCTGAGGAGGAAGTTACTCTTGTGTTCTCCTTTGCTAATTGTTTTCTTTAACCTGCAACTCCTTTTTTTTCCGGTCACCTGAAATACAGAAAACTTCAGTTGTACCATAGAATCAATAACCTGCATGTGTGAAGATCATCCAATTTACTGTTAATCTTTAGAGCCAGTAGTGAGAGATGAAGGAAAAGCTATTCAACTACCTTGTAATCCTTTGCGAGCATTCTGGATAAGAAACTGTTTATTGTATGCCTTCGACGTTGGAAGAGTAACTCTTAGCTATTTGTAACATAGTTAGCTAAAGAAGAGTTCTCTAAGAAATGAAAATTCATTTTGCCTGTAATATCTTCTCTGTAGCTTATAGAGAGGGATAGCTGTAGGTTGCTGAATTCAGGTTTTGAAATCACATCATGAAGGAAAGCTCTACTGTGATGTCCATTCTTACTGCAAAATCATTGACATCAATATACTGACTTCCAGAGTGTGAATGAGTGCAGGAGAAAATGTGACTGCTTGAACATCATTTTCCTTTTCTTTGAGGGAAAAGAGGATGAGTTAGTGGAAGCATGAGTTCAGATCTTGATAAGTTCTAGAAAGCTGTTTCTTAAAGTTGTTCTTAAGGTTTTGTCCAAAAGATAAAATAGTTCTTCTTATCTTCAGAATAAAAGTCGGTGGGCTGAATGTAATTGAATGTTGTGACTGAGGCTTCCAAAGGATGGGCAGTAGAATAAGGGCATTAGACAGCAATAAAAACCAAGAATTGGTTTTATGGTATGTCTTTGGTGTTAGAAACCATGAGCTAACAGATTAAGATAGTTTGATTAATAGGCTAGGATCTGGTAAGCAGCTGCTTCTTGTCTCTGCTTATACAATTGTTCAGCCTTTTCTTAGGTAAATGCAGTCACAGAGGAAAAGAGTGTTTACTTTGTTGCTGTGTATTTTGAGACAGTATTCATACAGAACATTTATCTCCTTGTTCCTCGATCACCTCTTATAAGGAGAGGTTTTAGTAACTTGTGCTCCCTCTGCTGGCTGGCTTTCTAATTGCAGAGTAAAAATACTACATAACATAGTCTATTTAAGTATCTCACTTATTTTGGCCAAACATCAATTTATAGATACTTTACTGTATGGGAGTAGAAGTACAATAAAAACCCAATCTAGTCCTAATGTGTGGGAATCGGGAGTGGTTTTGGAAGTTGGTGTTTTCTTCTTAGTGTGTGTTTGTCATGGGGTCAATCAAAACTCCTTTGGCAAACCTCTTTCTTTCCCACATCCCTCTGTCAGACACATTGGTGTTTTTAGTTACTGTGTGTCTGCTACTATTAATTATGTTTCTGATTCACTTTTATTTCAGGATGTGGAACTCTTCTTTTTTGAGGAGGGGGGGGGGTGGTGTATTAAAGAGTCTCTCAAATGACCTTCAAGGATTATTTTACCTGTATTCTTCTTGAAACCTGTAATTAAGGGTGAAGTAGTATTCCCAGCTGCCTAGCTTCAGAGGAAGGTAGAACATAAATCCTCCCATTTTGGATGCTGTAGGGATGAGAAAGATTTTGATGTTTTAATAGAAAATGGATGTCTGTACTGCAGGTGCTTATGTAGACTGTAGAATGAGAGTTAAAGGTAAGAATTCACCCTCTTCTTTGTATCTCTTTCAGAAGAATACTGGGCACTTCTTTTTGGTGGTAGTGGAATTCCTGGATTTCCTAATTTCATAAGATTCCACTCAGTTACTGTTTGTCTCTTTGCCATTAATTGGATATCAACTTCATAAGTCTTCAACCAATTATGTCCTATTTACAATTCGGAATTGTTAATTTAGCTTTCATGAAACTTCTAAGGCTTCTGAAAGTGATCTTAAAATTCATGTGTGGTACAGATACCTTATTCTAGTAGTAACAAAGTTGTTGGTCCTATTGCAAAGCTACACTGTCTTCTCAGTGATCACCAGTGTCTTACAGGTAGCAAAACAGATGACTTAGCAACTCTTTTTGCATGAAATCTGGCTTGTCAGAGATCTTAATCCTGTGTATAATACCAGAAAAAGCTTCAGTTTAAAGCAGTGTTGCTTCTTATCAAATAGTAGGAAAATTTACTTGTCTACTGAACTAGAAAGCTTATTCTTGAGCACTGTAGTGTGTTTATGTGTGTAGTTGTAGTGTGACTACATTCATTTGAAAAAATCTTAAAGGCAAAGTGGTTTCAGTGAACAGTTCTATTGCCAATTTTGAATTCATTTAAACTTTAGTATGATGCCAGAGTATTCAACTGTGTTTGGGACTTGGGAAACAATTGTGTAATGTATAAAATAGAATTGAATTTATGGTCCTGAATGACTATACTAACTAGTTCTGCAGAGATAATAGAAGATAATGAATGCTGATAAAAGTTGAATAAGATGCTGCTGTTCTTGTGTAGCTATTGGTGCAGAGCAGCTGTTAAATACCTGTCTGTTTCCCTAATAATCTTCTGCCTTGAGCAAGGAAAGGTCTCCAGTAAAGGCAATGTTCATGTTTTAAACATTTTATAATTATGCTAAAGCATAACTGATATTGCTAAGATAAAAAAGAGAGGGGAAAAAACATAATAGATAGGATCATTTATTTTGCTGGAATCCAAGTTCAGCATTTCGGTATTTAAGTCCTTTACTGGTGTAGGAGGTACAGATCTTCCAGTGTTACTGCTAATAATTTTACCATAATTCTGTCTTTTTTAGGTCTTATTTGAAACAATTGTTTTTGCACCAAGATTGTTCACAGATGCTCATCGTCATTTATGAGCATTTTGAACTTTTAAGATCTGGAAGGGGAAGAAAAAAAGGATTGAACTGAAAAGTGCACACTTGTATTTCCTGAACAGATTACTCAGTTCTCTTTACTGATGGTTAGGGCTGTTATGATTGAAAATAAAAAGGGTTTACTGCAAAAATGTGTAATGGAAGAGCAATAGAACCTCCATTCTCCTGTTAAACTCTATGAATTACTGAAATGAATGCATATTTGCTTTCAGGAACTTGATCATGATCTGAAAATTAGCATGAGAAGAATTTTCTATGAGATCTCCCTTTCTGATTTCTACTAATATGTTCTTTTAAAATTGCATTTTTTCAGCTTCTAGTCTCTGGAATTTACATGAGTCTTTCTAAGTCAGTAATCTTGAATTTTTAGTAGTCATTTTTTGTTGGTATGTCATTTTTAGTCTCTGACTTGGTATTTTTTGTCATGTTTCCAGTTCAGCTATTACTTACAATTTTCAACACTTCTGACATTGAAATTAATATTTAAATGTATGCATGATGGTAGTCTTAAGTAAATGTTCTCTTGGTGCAAGTAGAATAATGTAAAATACCGTATATTTGCTGAACTGCAGGTCATGGTTGTTCTAGAATTGATTTAGGTGTACAACTTGGAGAAGAAAAAAACCCATCTGCGTATTAATCATTCTGAAAGTGGTTGCTAAATTTGTCTATGAAATTGAATCTTTGGTCCTGGCAGTCTTAACCAGAAGTTGGGCTTGATAATTTCATCCATTTCTGGCTCAATCTAAGGCTCCTTTTAAAAATGACACACGAGCCAGGGTGAGCTAGCCATGTCTCTTGCTGTGACTTATGAGAAGTGAGAGGTGAGAAGCTTCGTGGTGTTCACAGCTCTTTCTTTGTTTTGCATTATTTGAGCACAGAAGTACTTTGTTTGGAGAAATAGCATCTAATGTAACTGGAGTTGTTTTGTGGTTTGGAACAAGCAGTCTTCAAGCGATCAGCTGTTAAGAAGTATGCATGTTGCATAAGAGAAATTTGTTTTTTTGGGCTTTGGATTTCTTGCTTATCCAATTTTAGCCTAGCAAACCTCCAGAATTGCCCTAATGTTTATACTCATTCTTAAGTTTTCTTCTAAAACTGTGTTTTTTGGTCTCATCAGAGTGTATCTCTTGAAAATCATCAGTGTCTATCTCTTGAAAATGCAGGGCTTGTAACACTTTACAGTACTTGGTGGTTAAATAGGTCAGCTGCTAAAACCTCAGGTGCTGGTTCTTCAGTATGCTTTTCCACCACTGCTAGAAGCCTTCATAAGGAAGATTGTGTTCAGAGAAGTTTGAATTGGGTAACTGAGCTAATTGAATTAAAAAGGTGTACAGCATGAGCAAATTAGTATGTATCAAATATGATACAACTAGCTGGAGACCTTATGGGAGCTAGTTGCTGCTGAATTTTCAGCTAGGAAAATACTTAGTTTTTCCAAGATACTTATCTATAAACAAATCCACTTTTTTATCTTACTAAAATAAGAGTTTAAAACACTGATTTAATGTAACCTGAGCAATTTGAGACTCAAATTACCACAGTATAAATGTAACTATAGAGTTTATAGACTCTAAAATGTTTATACCCTGTCAGTGGTTATAATTTACTCGAATGCAGTGCACAGGAATAGGAATATCTTTGCTTCTACTTTGCTGGAATTGGCCTATATAATGCTAGCTTAAGTAGTGAGCAAAGCTCTTGTTTTCAAAGTTTGCTTATACTGAAGCAGAGTTGTCTTTATATTATTTAAGAAATGGGAAACCCTGAGTTCTTGTCTTTGAGTTTATGTTATAGGAACGCTAGATATTTTCAAGAGCATGCTATTTCTAAGGTGTGGAAATTCAGTGTTTTGTTGTAATAGCATATTTCAAATGGAAAGGTAATCAAAAATTATCAGTTTGAAATAAAGTTCTAAAATGTTAATTAACAAACTGCTACAGTTCTCTTTAAAAAAAAAAAAAAAAGGTTGTAAGTGTCTTTAGGAATTTCATTTTGCTAAACTTAAAACATCTGAGTTCTGAAAGCATATTTATTAGAGGCTGTTCTTAAGAATGCCTGACAGTAGTGGCTTTGTATGCCTTCGTGTGGCTAAGTGAGGAGTATGGCTGGAGGAATCAGGGGGTTTTAAAAAGTTAAGGACATAGACTTTTTTGGTCTAAAACAGTAGGCATTTTATTGATATATTTCTTTTTCCCCTTGGTATACTCAAATTTACATTCCTCTAAATGGAATGTAGATCTTCATTTCATGTTTCTAAGTTATACAGGACTGTGAGTTTAAGTGCAGCTAGGCAAACTCATGTCTTGAATTCGCTGGTGAACTGTATAGTCTGGCTTGATTTCATAAATCCTTTCTTGTAAGGATACGTAGCTCTTTTGATGAACTCAAGGTTATATGGGTAATTTCACATGTGAAGAGATTTCAAGGGGAAACTTGCTCTTAGTGCTTATATAGATATGAAGTGTTCTGCAACAGTGAATTGCTACTGTTTCCACATCTAGCCCTCCTGTGAAAAGAGTTACTTAGTCTTTGAAATTCTCAAATCAGTTGTTACTCTGGCTATAAATGTATGTTGCTCTTTTCTGGTTTAAAAAAAAAAAAAGCTTTTGTAAATAAGTTGCTATGTTTGTGTTCTAGGCAGTATCTCGGTCATTATCATGTGAAATTATGAGAGATTAAGGCTGAAGTCATTATACATATAATCTTCAGGCTTTTTCTGGAGGAGATGCAATTTTTGTTCCTTCTTTACGATTTCATAATTCTAAGATCCTAAATTTAAGGCTTAAATTTTGGATGGGTAAGATTAGGAGATTACAATTAGGCTACATAAAAGCACTTAAGATAATGAGGAACTGTAGTTAATAGATGATGTCAGAGACTAAATTTTCCATAATTATATTTTGAATTTGTTGTGGTTTTATGATTTTTGTTACTGGTATTCCACGTCATAACATCATGTAGTGCCAGAATATTGACCTAGAACAGTATAACCCATAATGTTCTAAATCTAAAATCTTGTGTTTTTATTTACTTTTTATAATCTGTTATTGAGCTGGGATGAAAGTATTTTTTAAAAACTCCATATTCATGAGAAATATTCTTTTCCTCTAGATAGAAACCCTTTTTCAAATACTATTCCAGTTGCAACATCATTAGCTTCCTGCTGGTATTTTGTAGTTGTGGTGAAGTTCTAGGAGGAAGTTTTTCACACAGAGGGTGGTGACACACTGGAACAGGTTGCCCAAGGAGGTTGTGGATGCCCCATCCCTGGAGGCATTTAAGGCCAGGCTGGATGTGGCTCTGGGCAGCCTGGTCTGGTGGTTGGCGACCCTGCACATAGCAGGGGGGTTGAAACTCAATGATCATTGTGGTCCTTTTCAACACAGGTCGTTCCATGATTCTAGTTGGCAGAGAAACATAACTGTTCTTCGTAGTTAAATGAGGCTAAAAAATTCTACAATTGCTTTCAATTAAAATTGATTGTATTTTAGGAATCCTTAAGTTCATACAGCTATTTAAATTAGATTATGAAGTAGCTTGTCTATCATAGAAGGAATTGATCTTCACTATTTAATTTCTGGTTTTGCTTAGTTTTTGTATGTAATGCTATTCTAAGAGAAAATCTTATAATCTTCACTAAGCTTCAGAAAACAGAGCAAATAGCTTTTTCATTTTTTCTGTTGGCCTAAAGTAAATTGTCCATGGTAAAGGTGTTGCTGCTTAAAAATGAATGCCCCTTACCAAATGGATTTCAAATTCAGTGAAGTGATATTTCTGATCTAAACAATCAGTACTTAAAACCATTATATATATATATATGATCATTTAAAAGGTCTTTTTTCTGAAAGCTGTTAATTCTGTGTCCACTATTTCAGAATTAATTATAATCCTTCATGAGAGAGTTTGTTTATAAATGATACTAGGCTGGACCTGGCATTATCTTTATTGTTTTCTGAAGAAAAAATGAGGTGTCAAGCTTGGACATAGAGAATAGAAGCCTCTAAACAAAAGCTTGTGCTGGCCCTTAGGCCATTCTGTCTTTAACCCTGGCTAGGGTATAGTGTACTAACTTTTCTTGGAGTTGACACATCTATGGATTAGTTTAGGATCCTCTTTCTTATTCAGAAGGGCCTGAAGACTCCTAGCATACTGGCAATAGAAAAAAAGGAAGCACCAATAGCAAACCAGACTTATTTTTGTTACAAATCAGTTGAATGACTTGGTTGGATCACAGAATGTCTTAGATTGTATATTTGGATCTTAAATAATTCATTATAGAAGGTTTATTTTCTTCAATAACTTTCTTGTGAAGTTTTCTTGCATGTATGATTGAACTCCTTGAGTGAAAAAAAAAAAAAGCAGTTGCTAGTACTGTTCATTTAAAATTTTTCCTTAATATATAGAACACTTGTCCACACTAGAATCACTATCACAAGGTGCTGTGAAAATGCTTTAGTTGGTCACACAGTAATTAAATCAAGCATAAAATCAACTCTGCAACAGGTAGAACAGGGCGTATCTGATTTGGAGAGTAAGTTGCTCCTCTAAATAGCTGCAAGGCTGTCTGAATGCTGCTGTGCGTGTTATTCTTCAAGTCCTCTATTAATCATTTTTTGTCATATTTTGTATGTATTATCTGAGTAAAGATGTGTTGCCTACCTTTCTATGGCCAAACTGTAAAAAGTCTGAGAAACCCATGGAACCATACATGAGAATAACATTTGCTGTTTTGTCAATGACTGCTTAATGAACCAAAGCTTACGAATTTGTTGTTGTATCATTTTAAATGAAGCTACTTTTTTCTTTTCTTAGGGAAGAAACCCATTTTTTCTGGAGCCAGCAATAATTATAACAGTTACTGATGGGAGTAAATTAACTACAACAAGTGGAATACAGGAAGAGGTAAGATCTGACCTCTTTGCAGTGTACTAAACACAGTTGAATACTGCTTTGAGGAGAAACTTATGATCCTACTGTAAGATGCATTAATTAATAGCTTAAATCTGCACGTTTTTTCCTTTATCTTGAGGTAATTTTATACAATAGTACTGTCAGAATCTAAATTGCTCTTTTTTCTTATCACGTAACAGGAGCATGTAGTGCAATTTTGGTGTGTTTAGTAGACTCAGTTCACTATTTCTTTCAAGTGAGTTCATTTGAAATATGTTAGTGGAAGAAACTGATTTCTTTGAAACGTCTAAATGTTTAACTGATCTAAATGTAAGTACCTATAGATCCAACCTAATGTGGTCATTTCCCAAAGAAAATTGTTGCTGGGCAATATATGAAATACATTGTTCACACTAGGCTCTTAAAGTGATTATAACCTCTTCAGTAATATCCTTATAATCAAAAATAAGAGTGGAAGAAATATATTTCAAGTTAAATCTGTAGTATAGTTTTTAAAGCACTAAAAGGCTTTAATATATTGAATTATCTGTTTGGATATGTAGCCAACTCAGAATCAGTTAACGCTGAGACACCAGACTATTTTAGCTTAATGACTGCACAATTATTTCCTTAAAAAGATGTTTAAAAAAAAAAAAGTCAAGAAAGATGGCTTTGTGTGACTGTCTTAGTTCATGCAGTAGAAAAACAAAACTCTAAACTCATTTCCCTTTCAAGGACAAGGCTAATTTCCAGATGTCTCTCTTGAAACTTAAGAGGAGTATTCAGACTTTTTCATATGGTACACCACAGTTGGGTGTACAGAGTAATTTATCAGACATCATTGTTCATCAGTTTCTTGAACTTCTACTCTGTTAATACTCTACTATATTGCATTCTGATAACACAGAAGTGGCTTGTGTGGAAAGTGATATTTGAGCATTTTTGTAATGTGTTTGACGTAGAAGGAAGACACTTAAATGACTTGATAATTCTATATGGACTACTAACAAACAGACATAGCCAGTAACTGAAAAGGCATGCCTGGATCCAAGACATCAAGTAGGTTATCTTTATAAAACTTTTAGTGTGTTTTTTAACCTTCTAAGTTATAAAGTAGAATAGCAACTTCATGTTAACTGTAATTTGGTGAGCAAGTGTAAACTAAAGAAAAGACAAGCTTTCTACAGTATGTAGTAGCATTCTTAACGACAGAATACTGTGTTTTATTTTTGAAAGATAAAACTGGTCAAATAGTCATGTAAATCCTTCCTTCAACATTGAATGACAAAGCAGGAAAATCTGGTACTGATATCCTGCAGTGAGGGTACTTGAAGGTGATCAGTGGGTACTCAGCACTGGTGAGGCTCACCTTGAGTATTGTGTTCAGTTTTGGCCCCCTCACTACAAGAAAGACGTTGAGGCCCTGGAACGTGTTCAGAGAAGGGCAACAAAACTGATGAGGGGTCTGAAGCACAAATCTTATGAGGAGTGGCTGAGGGAGCTGGGATTGTTTAGAGAAGAGGAGGCTCAGGGGAGACATCACTGCACTCTACAACTTCCTGAAGGAGGGTTGTAATGAGGAGAGGTTTGGCCTCTTCTCCTAGGCAGCAAACAGGACCCGAGGAATTGGCCATAAGTTGTGCCAGAGGGGGTTTAGATTAGACATAAGGAAGAACTTTTTCTCTCAGAGTGGTCAGGCACTGGAATGGCTGCCCAGGGAGGTGGTGGAGTCACTGTCCCTGGCAGTGTTCAAGAGGCGTCTGGATGAGGAGCTGCAAGATGTGGTTTAGTGCTTGTGGTAGCAATGGTGATGGGAGGATGGTTGGACTAGATGATCTTGTAAGTCCTTAGTCCTTTTCAACCTTGTGATTCTATGATTCTAAAGCAAATGCCCACTATGTTGAAAATTGCACGTGTTCAGCCTTTACAAGAGAAGTCTAAGTGTGGGGGAATGTCTTACTGCTGCCTGTGTGAAGCCAGTAGGAAAGATGAAGGTAACTTTTTCTTTCAGATTTTTGCAGACAATTGCATTCGTACCAATGAAATTGGCTTTATTACTGTTGGAATGTTGTCACTTGCCCTACTATAAGCTGTCAAACTCTATAGAGTCTGAATTCTTGACTGAATTCTTCAGTTGTCCTTTCCCTCTGGAATTTAACACTTTGTCTCAGACTAGAGACAAATGGTGCAGTCTATGCAACTCTCATCAGTACCAGCACCAATTAGAAGGACTTAAGAATCTCAGTTCTTCAAACACTTCAGTGCTGAGGTACTGCAAAGTGCCTGCATCAATTCTATGTTCAGCAAGGCATGTTGAGCAAATTCTTCCTTTGATTCACTTTTACTCAGTTATAACTTAGGGAACTGAGGGACTCCTACTGTTTGAATACCATCATTAATTATAAATCTGATGCTATAAAATCTTGGAAGTGACATTCATTTCTGTCATGGTCCCTGAGACTTGGTCTTTGCCTTTTCCTGATATTTCCTTTAGAAAATGTTCAATTGCTTGAAAGGATTTCTTATTCCCCTTTACATTACAAAATGCTGTAATTTAATGGCTAGTCAATCTGATGTCATACTTCTCAAGTTTTGCAGCTTCTGGGATATCTCTCCACGTCTTCCTTCTACATGTACTCCATTTTTGTATGAAGCATTAAACTCCCATTTGCAAGCATGAAACTGGATTATTGACACATTGATATACTGATGCATGATAATGCAAACAGACAGCATCAGTCATGTTCTTTGTCCTCTGTATGTTGCCATTCTCATTTCTTCCTGCTATAGGAGGCTCTTATGGGAGGAATTGGTAATTTTGGACTCTTCATCCCAAAGCCATTGGCATTGCTACATCAAGTCTTTCCAGGATTTGTCTCAAATCCTGGCTGTAATAACTCTGACGAGTGGCAAGATCCTTCTTACTTTCAGCAGTAATCAAGAACTGTAAATATTCAATACTTTTAAAAGTAGCTTTTCTAACTCAAGTCTGGATTTCTAATCAAACTGAGCAACAAGTAGGTGATGTATCCCTTTCACTGCATGTTCCCATGCTTCCTCATCAAAGTTATTTCTCTTAGCAGATGGGTGGGTTTTAAGTATTTGGTGCCAAGGCCCAAAACACTTGAGATGAGAATACTGTGCAACTATTAGCTGAGCATGCACTTGCTTGTAGTTAACATAGTTAGCATTAGAATGGCAAAATCAGTCATGTCACTGAGATGGTGTCTCTGTGATCTGGATTTATTTCCTATAGAAGAATGTTCTGTGGTTTTCTGTTTTAACTGCAAATGACTGCACAGAAAATAATAGGAAAACAATGCTGTCATTTCCTAAGGATCTGAAGTAGAGATTCTGAAGGACTTTTATCAGCTGGGCTTGAATCTTGTTGTTCATCCTACTGTTTTCTAGTGGTGAAATACTGAGTATGCTTGGAATGTTATAGATCTACTTGACATGGGTACGAGAAAAACCTTCAGGAAAAAAGTAGAGTTTGTGTATGCTCTTACAAATAAGTCTTGAGACAAAAACAAATCTGTTTCCCAGTACTAAGTTACGAGGTTATGAGGGCACTTGTGTGTCATTCAACATAGACAACGTTGAAGACCATCGTTGGTAAATAATTTTTTTCACTTGTTCATTCTATCTTTCTCTCAATGACCAATATGAAAGATAAAACAGGACAAGATGTGAAATGTGCAGGGAAAGAAAATGCAAATTGCAGGTTTCTGGGCCCACCTTATTTTCTGTTAGGTATGCAGTTGTGCTACAGTAAATACTTGTTAGTTTTGAGGGTTTTTTTGTTTCAAAACAACAGCAACAAAACCTATGAACAGTGTTGAGTGTGAAAAGACAGTTGTTAACGTTTGTGAAGTATGAAGCCTGGTTTGAAACTACAGCTTCTCCAATAACATGTATGTTAAATTTAACTGAAATCAGACTGTAGAGAAGAGAGTGAGGACATATTATGTAGTACTGATGGCTTTGCATGTGGTGTTAGGTTTTAAAAACATTTCTGGTAGCAATTTGTGCATGTTGCAGTGGTCTTCTGCTGAGACCTGCTTTGTTTTTTGGGTTTGCTCACTTATAACCAGCTGAGCTGAATGGAGATCTTGTAGTTTGAGATGCACTGAACTCAGAATAGCAATGGGGCAGGGTCAGATGGGAACCTTGTAATATGTGCTGCCTGGGGGGATACAGTGCTGCTATGAAGGTATGTTTTGCCAAGGAAATGTGCTTTCCAGAACCACTAAATCCTACTCATCTGTTGGCTGAAATCTGTGTTGGGAAGTTTGTCGACTCCTAAATAATAGCCCCAATAGATGACATTGTGGTGCTTACAATTGAATCTTCTTACAGTTGGGATTGGAGGCTATTCATGAAGAACTTGGCTATTTTTTAGCCTTAATTTTCCTTTCGTGAGCAGGTGTTGGGTTCTGTTTGCATAAAAAGGGAGAAGGCATGTATGAATCAGTAATAAACCACATACACAGCTGGGTACCCCTTGAGCAACTTCCCATAAAACATTTGGGGAAAATAGTGCTCTTCTGATATGCTGTCTGTTTGTAACAGCAAAAACAGATTCAGGTGGAATCATCAGGTGCTCTGAGAAGGCAATATTCTGATTCCTGCTGAGATGTTGAGTGGCTTTGTCTCATTTCTACCTGGCTTTGAGGTTGCATAAGCTAATTATTTTTTGAAGATATAGGCATCTATTTTCCTTATATGAGATGCTTGCAAATAGATAAGCAGAAATAGTTTGTTTCTGATTTGGTAATTAAGGTCTATGATTCCAGGTTGTTGTTCAAAACAACAACAACAAAAAAAACAAACCAAAACATTTTCCAACGACTTTTTTGCAAACTCCATAACCGATCACTGTGAACTAAAATATATCTTTGATGGACTTGCATCAAATTTTGAAACTTGATGCTAAAATAAAGATAAGATGTAGGTTTGGAATTTTTTGAATGCTGTGTTAGAAGGAAAACGTTTGAGTTTTATCCTAGCAGCTGTTCTTGGGTTTCTGCTTTTGGGTTTAACCCTTTCACGTGGTGAGATAATAGAACTGTTAGTACTACTTGGCCATTGTTCTGGGGATTTTTTCTTACCATAGTGGCTGCATTGCTTTAATAAAACAAAGATTTTCCTTGTACTGGTGGTGGTAACATCTGCCAGGGATTTGTTTCACTTTTTGAAACCTGTAATTACTTGTTATAAGCCTAGTTTATCTGCATAAGTTTTCTAGAGTTGATTATTTTTAAAACTTTAAAACGTTTTGCTCCACTAATTTGTGCATAAGGTAACTATGCAAAAAGAGATGTCTTCTACATGTGTTTTAAAGGATCAATTTGTTTTTTTGTTTCAGTTAACTTGTTATAAATGTACAGAAATTTGAGATGTTCTGACAATCTTTGCTTGTTAATTAATAATTTTGCTGTATTGTTACTGCACTGTGTTTGAAGTTGGGAACTTTTGAACTGCTACTGTTTCCACTGGTACCTAAAGCAAAATGAAATATCCCCATCTATTCAGTGTCTCTGGGTGGTATCTTTTAATATTAGAAACTAAAAATCATTTAGTTTTTCCCACATAGAGGCAATACAATGGCACAACAGACAGTTCTTCCTTGTATAGATAGCTGTAGCTATTGTTATTGATTATGTATAAGTAAGAACACTTTAGATTTCAGTATTGATTTCAACCTGTTGTTTAATTAGAGCGCGGAGAAGGTATGAGTATGATTGAGAGATGTGCACAACTTAGCTAAAATCCCTCTTTTCTGATGCTATATAACATAACCACCACGTTGATTTGCTTGAAGTTGAGTTATTTGGATCAGATGGTCATGGTAGCTGGATTGTTTTGAGTAGCTATAACCCAGGTTATGTTTCTTCTCTACTAAGTTTAATTTAAAAATACCTTTTCATTTGGCTGTGCCTTTTAACTTGAAGAGTCCACCAGAAGACTGAGCTGACAATAGGCTTAATCTGCAGAAAACTAGTTCTCACAGATACAATTCTAAAGATGTTCTGTTGATTCTTAAGTTTATATTCAGAAGATGGTGGTTCCCACTCAGTTTGTGATTGTCAAGCCTCATCTTGTCCTTAAATTTCATCAAAGTGTTGATTAAATTAAGTTTTGCTTGTACGGTAGAAAAAGAGAATCATAAATAGCTGTGGAAAGGTTATAGGTGTGTTTCTAAGTGGTTATAGATTTGCTATCACTATGTAACATGATTTATTTTTGTGAAGTAGCTACTCACAGATTTAAATTCCTTTTCAGCTCCACTTACCTCTCAATTCTCCTCTGCCTGGAAGCGAGTTGACTAAGGAGCCCTTTCGATGGGATCAGAGGTTGTTTGCTTTAGTACTTCGTTTGCCTGGTGTTTCATCACCAGAATCAGAGCAGATAGCAGGGGTACCAGTGGATGACTCTGCAATCACACCGATGTGTGAGGTCACAGGAGGTAGGTGCACTGGCTTCCTTTAACAAATCAGTGACTTTGAACATGAACTGAACGTGACTTTGTTGATCAGGTATGTAGGGTGAACTCTTACTTGCTGAAAACTCAGAACTTGATTACAGTAAATCTAATGACCCTGCATTAGTGCTTCAGATGTAACTTATCTTGGAAGAATTTGAATCTACTTCCTTTAGCAGTTTATTGGAAAAACTTTTTTTAAAAATTCTTCTCAGTATCATAATTAGAAATTATAGCAGTTGAGTCTGTAGTATAGTTATGATAAATTTATGTCATACTTTAATCAAAGCAAGCCATAAGTGTGGAAAATGTTTAAGATTTTTTTTAAGAGAATGCACAATGCAGTGCAGGATTTCTGCAGTGTAAAATGTAGAGCAATTCTGCAAAATTGTTGCTTTTCTTGCCTTTATAACTCTTACCTGTTAGAAATTATATTCAAATTTGGGCATTAGCTTTTTAATTCCTTTGTAAAACGCTTTGATTACATTGCATGCTAAAGTGTGATGATACTTATGATCCATTGGAGGAGATTTGGTAGAAAGCAAGCAGAAGGATTTTAAACATTCCAAAAGAATCTGATTCAACTACTTCCTGGCTAATGTGGGCTTGTGCGAAGTAGTGCTTTGACTGAAATTTTTCGACAGTTGTGTTGATGTCTGTCACAAGGGGGAGCCCATTTTCCATGGATTCAACCAAAAATTTGAGTTAATGTCATTAAGAGACTAGAACCCAAATATTTCAGATAAGATGCATGTAACACTATCACTGCTTTACCTGGCTGCCTTGGTGCTTAGAGTATTTGGCATATGCTTTAAATCAGTAATCTATACCTATTTTGTTGAATGTAACAAAACAATGGCTTTGAACAATTTACGTTAAAATAAGAGCAGAACACTGAGCAACTTCAACACTGGCTATTCTGTTCTAGGTCGATCATACTGTGTATGCTCTCCAAGAATGCTGAATCAGTGTCTTGAATCACTGGTGCAAAAAGTGCAAAGTGGAGTGGTAATAAATTTTGAAAAAGCTGGACCAGATCCGTCACCAATTGATGGTACTTGATGTCTTTTATACTTTGATATACTTTGATGACAATGATGATGTCAGTATAGTTTAGTGAAGTTAATATAAGAATTGCCAATGGAAAACTTGCAATTTAGAATAGCAGATAAGACTCTGCTGTCCTTAAATTCTCATTCTAAATGCCGAGGTCCATTTTGGGATGTTCCTGGGAGGCTTTTGTGTGATTTTCTAATCCTTCTTTGCTGCAGTACATTAGCCCAATAGTCTTAATTATGTGTATCAAATATTGTCTTTAAGCATGGAGATATGAAGGTTAACTGGGAATAATAATAGGATGAGAAAGGCAATCTAATGGTTACGAAGGCCTTCAGATAATTTTCTCAACTGTGGTTCTGTAAATATTCAATGCTTGCTTGTTTTTTCATCATTTCTACTTTTTTGCATAAGTGTTTGTTGAAAATAATATTAACTGAAGGAGTATCATCCCTGGGAACGTAGTTCTTGAAGCTGCTAAATACTCTTAGAGTTTTAATACTATTTTGATTTATAAAGCATTTTTCCTTTGTAGATGGACAGGTGGATATAACTAGGCCCTTTGGACCCCAGCCTTGGCACAGCTGTCACAAACTCATTTATGTCAGACCAAACCCTAAAACTGGGGTTCCAATAGGTCACTGGCCTGTTCCTGAATCTTTTTGGCCAGATCAGAATTCACCAACGCTGGTAAGTACTGAAGTTAGATAAAACAAAAGGGGGAGTATTCCTGAATTTCCTGTCTAATTTCTAAGTCTTGAAAGATGTGCTTTATTGGAGCCATTGTAGAAGCTCTATGAACTAAGGAATGTCACATGAAAATCCATATTGCTGTTATGTTACTTGTTCATGAGGAAGTTACCTAACATGGTATTCACTTTGAAGCATTAAGAAAGTGACTGTAGCAGATAAGTCAACCTAGTCTATGCACAGTGTTTGTCAAAACTCTTAAAATACCAAGCCAGAAGTAAGATGGCACTTGGTCTGATAATGGACTACTAAATTTTATTACCTTATTTACAGATGAGATTAAAGGTATTTTGTTACCTTATTAACAAATAATGTTAATAGAAAGAAGATTGTATCATCTTTACCAGTTTTGTATCCTTGAGATAGTTCTGTTTGCATTGTAGCTGATGAATGCAATTTCATCTACTGTTTGGTGTAACTATATTTTAGCTTATCCCAAGTAGAGAAACTTGCTTTTTTTTAAGTGCTATCTACAGAATTAGTTTTCCTTGTTCTTGTTTTCATAAATAATACATGCTAGTGCCTTTTCTATGGTATGAAAACTAATCTTTAGTATAAAATATTTAGTTCTACTTATCTTTGAAAATCATTAAAGTGGAACTCGTGTGCAATTGTATAATTCTTCCCTGTCTTTCATGATGATTTTTGTTGATTTTTGATCCAAAAGTAGTTTGACTGGCTCACTGAGCTTCTCATGAAAATTACATTGTTTGCAAAATTTACTCTGAAATACAGGTTGTTGTAGAATGATGCAAGTATGAAATTTTAGACAAGTTTGTAGATGTGGTATTGCTGGGATCTGTCCCATTCCATGAACAAAAAAGCAAACTAATATAATAGATTTGTAGTCATTTAAAAAGCAAAAAGCCACTGCACTGGATATTGAAAAAACTGCTGTCAGAAAGCTGCCCTGTGTACTTCTTGTAATCACTATCAGTAGTATATCTGCTTCCTTTCACTGTGAAAAATTTTTACGATTTGTCTGCTACTCTGGATCTTGATTGACATTGCTAAAATACATCTTGCCAAGTGAAGAACTGTTGTTCCAAATCACTGAAAACTTGAAGCTAAATTGCAAGAAGATGTGAAAAAAATATCGCTCACTTGTAGTGTGTATACCTCTCTTGTAACTGCACAGAACATTGGATTACTGCACATGCAGCTAAATTCCTGTAGACATCAATTGGAATTTCCCAACTGAACCTTCCCTGTGCAATGTGAGGGAGCTACATTTGCTTATAGTGTTTCAAGACTTGTATTTCCTGACTTTTGTGACTCTATAGTGCTAGAACTTAACATCCTGTTTACTTAAGAATTTATAGTTACATTTTTTTTGCCCCCTGATACTCTGTGGAGTATCTGAAATAGGCCTACCTCAAAACTGTTTCATATAATGTAGGTGGTACAATCAAAGCATTCTTAAATGTATGTGAAAGTCTGCTAGTGATTCTGTTGGTACATCAACATGTAAATGGCTGCTCTCACTGCTTTGAGGTAAAAAATAGTTTTGCTGTCCAGTCAAAACTTATTGGACTACTCAAGTCTTAGCATTCAACTTCTTTTGCAGCCTTTTTATTCTTAGTATAACTGCTTCATGGCTTGGTCAGAAACTCCGCCACAACTATTTATTGGAGGCATCTTCTTTCAAGAGAATTGCAGTTCCTTCAATTGAGTGGGCCTCCTGTTTTGTGTGCACTTGGACAGTACACCTTCCTCAGAGTGGAGATACTCAAGGCAAGACCAGCTCTGTGGACAGATAACATTTGGCTGGCTCATCCTAAAAGGAAGAGACTAAAGTTTATAAACTTGTAGGAAAAATTACTTTCAAGGTGAGGTGTTAGGAAGGTCCAAGAAACTCTGTATTTCCGTAGCTCATCTTATGTATTTATTAGTTGACTTCTTGTAAAGAGACTAAATGGAAGGAGACTTCCCAGGTGGGATCTTCCTCAGATACTAGTAGCCTTGGAGGAGGTTAAGGGTAAGTATAAAAGCTTTAGCTCCTCTCCTGAAAGTCCTTCAAAGTAAGGCACATGGTTCCAATTTTCATCACATAAAAATTTGCCGCCTCTTTGTTCAGCAAAAGAAATTACAAGTGTTATCAACTTATATCTGAAACTTGAGATTGAAAGGCTTTTTCCCTGTAATTAATAAAAAGATTACAATTAAATTGCCTGAGCTGTAAGTTTTCACAATTCCAGTTAAAATGTGAGTTGCTGTAAACTCTTCTCATATGAATGACTGCAATTCAGTTTGAAATTGTTAAATATAAAATTTGCCCAGAAGGAGATGTGCTGTTAAATAGAGAAAATCAACAAATATGAAAGTACAAAGCTTAGTTCTGCAGGGTCAAAGTGGGCATGCCCCAAAGTAGCATTGAAGTCCACACAGGGATTTACTTCCATTTGTAAAGTATTTGTGTATATGTAAGAAATGTTAATGTTGTAAACTTAGTAGGTAAAATGATTAATATTTAGAAAATTAATTTCCAACAGATTTCACAACAGTGCCAATGTCAAATGATGTGCTTAGGACTTATAAGTATGAATCCTGTATTCAGTAGGCTCCTTAAATGTTTGTTTTCAAAGAATCTATGTTAGTTGTCATAGTACAGAGAAGTTTTAGTCATTGTATGCAGACTCACTAACAGCAGAATGCTTATGTTTAGCCACCCCGCACTTCTCATCCTGTGGTGAAGTTCTCCTGCACTGACTGTGAACCGATGGTCATTGACAAACTGCCTTTTGACAAATATGAGTTAGAGCCTTCACCACTGACCCAGTTTATCCTGGAAAGAAAATCTCCTCAGACCTGCTGGCAGGCAAGTAGAATACACACTTAATTGAAGTCTCTATAAAGCTGTTTGTCATGTAATTTATTCTAGAATCAAATTAGGATGTAAAACTTTAAATTCACAAAATACACAAAAATGTGCTTAACTTGTAATGTGTTTTATGGCAGGTGTATGTGAGCAATAGTGCAAAATACAGTGAACTCGGTCATCCTTTTGGTTACTTGAAAGCTAGTACAGCCCTGAATTGTGTGAATTTATTTGTGATGCCTTATAATTATCCAGTTCTTCTACCACTGCTAGGTAAGTACCAGACCATAAAGTCTTTAAGTAGTAAGCAATTGAAAAATTGATCTGATCTAAAGAGTTTTATCCAGCTGGTAACAGTATTAGTCACACCTACAGAAAGCTAGAATGTTAAGCAATTTTATCCATGACAGTATTTATTTCACTTGTAAACAATTGTGTGATGTTCCTGACTTGTGCCCAAAGTGCAAGAGTAACTTATGTAATCATTATTCTTTTGGATATGATGTAGTCTCCCTTCTTTTATTTTGGTAGCCATTATTCTCAATCTATCATCTCATATATTAAATTGATAATTGATCAGGTTCCATCTTTTGGCAACTTTAATCTTTTATGTGCTGATCTTTTGTGTATAGTTTAGTTGTATATATGTTTAAATAATATATTTAGGCATTAAGGAATTAGTATTTTCTTAGCATCTTTCCTATTAGGGGAAGAAAACCATAGACATGTCTTTCATTGTGTCTCTGTTTTTCATAACCATCAGATGACTTGTTTAAAGTACATAAGGCAAAGCCAACATTAAAATGGCTGCAGTCATTTGAAAGCTATTTGAAGACAATGCCTCCTTACTATCTTGGGGTAAGATGACTTGGTTTTCAAGTTTCTATTTTATTAAAAAGCTATAGTTACCTTTCCAGTATGGGTGCTTTTTTTTTTACCTATTTCAAGTAAAATATATATTTTTAAGAGAATAACTGAACTTCTATGCACAGTGATACTCTTTTCACTGTAGTCCTGTGAGAAGGCTTGAAATTTGAATATAACAACAAAATTCAACAACTGTAACTAATAAATGCTTTCTGTTCATGACTGATTCAGTATGAATGGAGTGATACTTATAAACAACAAAAGAACTGCCCTGAAAAGTCTGCCTTTTATCTTTAAGGACTTTAGGTCCTATCTGAAATGGGGACAGTTACTCAGAGTATGTATATAACACTTGTAAAGTTAAACATGACTATGCAATATATTCCATGTTTCAGCCTTTGAAGAAAGCTGTGAGAATGATGGGAGCACCAAACCTTATAGCTGACAATGTGGAATATGGACTTAGTTACAGTGTCATTTCATATCTCAAAAAGTTGAGTCAGCAGGTAATGTTGAAGCACAAGAGAGCAGTAAAAACTTGTAATATCAGGATAATATCTTAAAATACTCAAATTCAAGGGTTTTCAAGGAAAAAGAGCAGGAAGATCAAGTTAATGCCTTCCCATAAACAATTAATAAAGAAGTATTTTGGTTCTGTGAATTGAAAGAAAGCATTTAAGCATAAGCTTTAGAGTGGACTGTATAGATATGGAGGTACATATTAAGGTCTGTTGTTTTAAGGAACATTTTTACATGTACAGTCAGTAGCATATTTTTGTCCAAAAGAAAACATGTTATCTTACTCCATTTTTTTCAGAAAATAGGGATTTGTACTTAGATGCATCTGAATCAGAATGTGGCTTTTGAAATGGAAAGTGTTCAGTAAATGAAAACTGAACTGACATAATTCAGAATCTCAAATAAGTATATATACAAAAGTTACAATTGACCTTTTGTAAAATTATGAAGTTGTTGATGCTGTTCAAAATAGTGCATGTATCTCTGACTAGTCCCCTGCACCAGCTAAGGCATTTCTGCCCTGCTACCTTTGCTTTTTTGTTGAGCTGTGCATGTTAAGCTTTCTTGTTCAAGATAATGAAAGAATGCAATAGGCTTGACACTTTAATAGTAGTGCAAGTACTTCTCACGTAGCTAACAAGTTCTATAGAACAGCTTTTATTAAAAAAAAATAAAATATGGATATAAGCTATTATGTGACAGGGGAGAAAACTTGAATTCTAGAGCATATTCTAGCAAATCATGGTCACATTGCTCAGCGTTCTACTAAATTAACTAATCTCTCAATCTAGCCTTTGTAGACTCCTAAGATGCGATGACATACACTGCAAATTATACATAAAGCTTTTCTCACTTATGAAAGATTCTACCAGTAGAGGCACAGTATTCTTAAGTACAAATTCAGATTTTGAGTAGTCCGTAAATTATATAAAGCTGCAAAACAAACATTGGCAAACTGTTTTGGCAAATTACTTCTAACTCTTTGTTCAACTGTATTCTGCCCCAAAGTTGGCATTTATGAACATGTTTAATTTTGGTACAAATCTAACAATGCTGGGGGTGAGGTCTGTCTGGTCAAATAGGATTGGGTATTTTCATATTTCCTATTTTTTATTTAATGTTATGACTGTCTGTACTGAGCTTTTAGAAAGCTGATACCATTGTATGACTGATCACAACTATAGTTGTGGGAGAATCAGTCTTGAAAGCTAGCATTTAGCTCTTAAGCAGAAAACAGTTTGAGTACAGATAGACTTGCAGAGAATTGCCAAATTATGACTTATGAAAATAAAAGCATTGCATGCATATTGGTGCTTAGTAATGGGCAGCAGAGGGAGAAATATGCAGAAGACCTAGGCACAAACTGTTCACTATATTTGAAATTGTAGTAAACATTACGTGGTTATGTACTAAGCACTCCTTAAGCACTCATCCTGGTTATGGTCGTCATAGTGTATTAGCACATTGTTGAATCTTCTAGGTAGGAATTTAAAATGAATAAGTGACTAATTCTTTGAAGAGCATATTGTCAATTTTATTTATTTATTTATTTTAAATTAAGGCCAAAATAGAGTCCGATAGAGTCATTGGCTCTGTAGGCAAAAAGGTAGCGCAAGAGACTGGAATTAAGGTCAGAAGCAGATCACACAACCTGTCTATGGCACATAGGAACGATTTTCAACATCTGCTACAGGGGATTACTGGGGAAATTCCTCATAGACCTCTAGACTTCAATATGAAGGAGTATGCTGGGTTCCAAATAGCTTTGCTGAATAAGGTAAGCACCACTGTGTGTAATGTTGTTATTTTCAATATACTACCATTGAAATGCTAGATATTGTTCCATACATTGTGTTAATTGAAACTCTAATTGCTGAAACCATAGGATTTGAAACCTCAAACTTTTAGAAATGCTTATGATATACCTAGAAGAAATCTTTTGGATCAATTAACACGAATGAGATCTAACTTATTGAAGAGTACTCGGAAGTTCCTCAAAGGACAAGATGAAGGTTAGTTGTGTGGTTTTTTTTTTTTGCCTTTACATGATATCGCTTTTATTAAGTTTTGAAAACTCAACAAATATTTATTCATAAAAGCTTAGCAGCCATCCGCCATTACACTTGACTTTTTTCCTTGGCTAATTGGAAGAAAAACAGCTGGGGACAGAGGATGCAGATTCACTGCTCTGTCCTTTAGTCTGAGGAGACTTGGCCTTTTACTTATGGATTCTTTATTTACTTATTTTTTTCACCAAGTTTCATGATGTGTCTAAGAAAACTTGAGTGGATTTTTGAACATTTAAGATCTTTTTCTATGTAAGAAGTGTTTTGTGAAGAAAGATGAGCTTACTCACTAGGTGCTGTCAGTGTGATTCTTTCGCCCTTTAGGTCAACAGTAGATGTATAATTGTTTCATTTTCACTTTCATTTATGTCTCCTGGCACTATGTTAGAGCATCTAACAAATAGAAGATGATTAAAAAAAAAAGTGGAGAAAATGGGTAATGCAAGCGAAAGCGTATGTTGCATTATCACTTGGTCACAGATGTTTATCTGTCTTAAATAGTGACAGAACATCATTTGAAATCA